>NC_069500.1:564917032-565244532 GCF_027579735.1 Bombina bombina | reverse complement strand
CCGGCTTTCTCAAGAGTGAAATAGTAATCTGATATCTTTTACAAATATTTAATCTGGACTACTGAAAGATAAAGTAAATATTAACAATTTAAATTAACTGTTTTTATATCTACAATTGGATGCAACAACTTAAAAGGATATGAAACCTACATTTTTTTCTTTCATGATTCAGATAAAACATGCAATTTTAAGCAACTTTCTAATTTACTCCTATTATTCACTTAGCCACCAATCAGCAAGCACTACCCAGGTGCTGAACAAAAAATGGGTCTGCTCCTAAACTTACATTCTTGTTTTTTTCCAAATAAAGATATCAAGAGAAAAAATAAAAATTGATGATAGGAGTAAATTAGAAATTTGCTTAAAATTGCATTCTCTATCTCAGGGTTCTTCAAACATTTTTTTTTTTTAAAGAGCTGTATTGAGAAAATAAATTTACAGCATTCAGATGTTTAACATGTTATGCAGACAGAGGTACAGTATTGTGAAATACCTCCAAGTAAGGAGTGCTATAAAGCATACGATCCAGTGTTGTATGAAAACAAATAAAGTTCCGCAACCATTAAGATCTAAATGTCTTTGATTGAGAGTGAATAAGGGACACCTTCAACATCGATGCACACAAACAAAACAAAACTCAATTAGCTCTATATTTACATTTTTTACATTTTTCTGTTTCATCTACCATGCCTCACAATAGGTGGCATGGTGTAACAAGTAAAAACAGTATTGCATATTAACATAGCAAAACAACAGTGTTTATGAAAACTATTGGTGTACACTAGTATAGTATTAAGTAAGGAAACTCCAGTAACCTCATTCTCCATGTCTATCGTACGACCTTGAACATAGTCGGGACCAAAAGAACTAGGAGAGAGACAGGTAAGAAAAGGGAGGAGGAGAGAAAAAAAAACCACAGCCAACGGCACGAAATTCCATTTCTAAGGGCTTATGTCTCACACCACAGAATGGTCTTCACCCCACATCTGCAGTAACATCTCATAGGTGTCCAGTTTAGAGATCTTGGCATAATGGTATTTTTCCAGGAGCAGAATATTTTGTACATTCTGTCTCCAGTCCACTAGCGTGGGGATTTGAGCTGTTTTCCATCGGAGAGGAATCAGGTTTTTTTGCCCCTGTCAGCATTAACATTAAGAGGGTCTTTTTTAATGGATTCTGTATTTTGTTCGGAAAATGAAAAAGCAGGGTCTCAGGAGTCTTTGGGATTTCCAGCTCTAATAATCTCTGAATCTCCCCCCATATGGAGGCCCACAACCCTTCCAATAATGGACAATCCCACCAAATGTGCAATATCGTGCCTGTCTCACCAAATCCCCTCCAGCATTTATCAGAGACTTTAGGGTAGATCGTTTTAAGCCTGGATGGTGTAAGGTACCAGCGACTCAACAATTTATAATGAGACTCTTATGTTCGTGCTGAAACTGATAAGGTCTTAACAGCTCGGAAAATTCATTGCCATTCTTCCTTCGTGAGCTCTTTCCGTAACTCTCTGTGCCACATTCTGGTGTAATTTGGAAGGGGGCTATCTCCGGGTAGAAGGAGAAGAATGTAAGTAATTGAGACCAGATGTCTAGAGGTTGATTGTTTTATGCACAATAATTCAAAGGGTGTAGGATCTCTCAATAGTTGTGTTCTATATTTGTATGTGTTGATATAATGTCCTATTTGTAAATAAACAAACCATGGGATTGGGGAGTCTGGGTGGTCCGCTAAAATCTTCTCTCTTGTCTTTATTCTCCCTACCATCACAAAACTACCTGCACGGTTATGAAGAAGTTTAGTCTGGTCTGAGGTCAGTTTGGTTTGCAGTGGCAGTTCTGGATTTCCATATATTGGTGTCAGGGGGGAGTATGGGGTAGATATGTGAGTTTCTATTCGGATCGTCTTATCCCACATGTTGAAAAACTCTTCCAGGAGAGGGAAGCCCGATATATGAGATGGTCTATGTTTATTACTCATCCACAGAAGGGGCGCCAAGTCACTCACCTGTAGGATATCTCTATCTACTCTAATCCAGTCTTTCTGGGAATTTCCCTGGCACCACTCAACAACTCTCTGCAGCATTACCGCCCTTCTGTACAGCCCAAGGTTTGGGAGGCCTAAGCCTCCCGCATCCCTCTGGAGAAACATTGTAGTCCTGTTGACTCTGGGTTTAACTCCTTGCCATATATACTCCTCTATCAAGCTTTGGAGTGCAGAGAGGAATGTGTGAGAAAGCGGAATGGGCAGTGTTTGGAACAAATATAACAGTCTGTGGAGAACGTTCATTTTTGCTACATTTATTCTCCCCAGCCAGGAGATTGTTTTGTGTCTCCATGATGAAAGGTCCGCAGTAACCACACGTTTGAGAGCTACATAGTTTGACTCAAATAAATCCACCATGGAGGTTGTCAGATTGACCCCGAGATACTTTAGTTGTTTATCATTTATCGCAAACGGGATATGCTCTTTTAGCCAAGCTCTAATGGAAGGATCCAAGGTGACCCCCAATACCTCTGATTTAGTGGCATTGAGAAGGAAATTAGAGACCTCGCCATATTTAATGAACTCCTGTATCAAAGCAGGAACAGAAATCTCTAAGTCTATCAGAGTAAACAGCAGATCATCTGCATACATTATTATGTTGTACTCTCTATCACCCAGTGAATACCCTCTAACTTGGTGGTTAGCTTGGATGTTGCACGCTAATGCCTTGATTTAGATGGCAAATAATAGAGGCAACAGGGGACACCCCTGTTTGGTCCTGTTGGCAATGGTCAGTGGGTTGGAGAGGATGCCATTCACCCTAATCTGCACATTTGGCGTGGAGTAAAGGCTAAACATTGTCTTAATGAACCTCTCCCCAAAACCCATTCTTTCTAATGTACATCTAAGGAACTGCCAGCTCACCCTGTCGAACGCTTTTTCAGCATCCGCTGACAACAGGGTGAACGGCATCCCGGTATGTTCCGAATGCGTGATAAACTGCAACACCTTAAGGGTATTGTCCCTAGCCTCCCTCCCCGGGACAAACCCAACCTGGTCCAAAGAGATCAGGCCAGGTAGAAACTTATTAACCCTGTTTGTTAGAGCCTTTGCCAAAAATTTTACATCAGTGTTTAACAACGAAATTGGCCTATAGTTTTGCGGTTTATCGAGCGATTTCCATGGTTTAGGATTCACCGTTATATATGCCATTAGCATGGTGGATGGCAAGGCCTCCAATTCAGGCAAGGAATTGAACAAGGTTTGGAGGTGTGGCATCAATATTGGCAAGAAGGTTTTGTAATACATAGCACCTAGTCCGTCCGGACCAGGGCATTTCCCATTTGGGAGACTCTTTAGTGCGTCTTTTATTTCCTCCAGAGACAGAGGAGATTCCAGGAAGTCTGTTGCATCTTTGTCAAGTGTCTGTAAATGGGTATCTTTTAGATACTCCGGCGCTGGGAGGTCGCATCTAAGGGTTGGGTTAATGATGAGGACTTAAGATTGTATAGGCCACTGTAATAAGTGTGAAAAACTTCTGCAATGCCAGGGATGTCTTTATGGGTCTTATTCTTGCTATCTTTCATAGAATATACATGTTTTTAATTGAGTTCTTTTGAGTGCCCTAGCTAGCAATTTCCCAGCTTTGTCCCCTCCCTCATAATACCTTTGTTTAAGCCAAATCGCCATTTTATGGTTCTCGTCCTGAAGTCCAGTCTAGCATGCGTTAGCTTAGTCTCCCAGTCAGTACATAGGGTTTTTTTTTATGTTGTTCTTCTAACGTCATAATATTACCTAGTAACTGATAATATTTTTCTCTTTTTTGTTTCTGTAGTCTGACTTTGTGTTTAATAAGATAGCCTCGGACAACGCTTTTGTGCGCTTCCCAAATAGTCGACAGGGGTAGCTCCTCTGTCAAGTTTATCTCAAAGTATTCTGTCATGTTAGAGGAGATGTCCTCCACAATCCCAGGGCTGTCCAAAAGGGCATCATCTAGATGCCAAGTAAAAGGGGTTGCAGGCATGTCAGGCCACATCATCTCAAACGTGACCGGTGTATGATCCGACCATGTGATTGATGAAATGTCACTACACTGAACATACGCAATTCCCTGGGAGTCTGTAAAGAAGTAATCTATATGAGAGTACTTACTATGTGGACTGGAATAGTATGTGTATTCGGCCTCTGATGGATGCATTGTGTGCCAAATATCATGTAGCATGTGATTTTTAATTATCGTGTTAATATGTTTTAGTATATGGTGTGGCACACTTGAGAGACCATTGGAAGTGTCCTGTTTTGGATTAAGTGGTGCATTAAAATCCCCTCCCACAATTGTCACCCCCTTGGCATGCTCAAGCAATTTACTCGAGAGAGCCTTGAAAAAAGTATGTTGTGCAACGTTAGGGGCATATACATTAACCAATGTTATCTGGCTGCCATATAGGAGGCCTACCACTATAAGGAACCATCCCACTCTGTCTCTCACAATCTCCTGAGTTTGAAAAGGCACTCTATGATGTATCAGAATGCCTACCCCATTTTGTTTGCGAGGGCCAGACGAAAAAAAGGCAACCGGGTATCTATGATTGTGCCATTTAGGCTCTTTATGTTTTGCAAAATGCGATTCTTGTATGAAGACTTATGTAATTCCCGGGTAACGATAGAGCACTTACCCGGGTTGTTTATATTAGCAATAGTGGAGCAGTAATCATATGGATAAGGGCAAGCAAACTGCAACCCTGGTCAAGGCAGTCTTTCTATGGAATAGTCACTTTATGTACAACATTGTCCCATCCCCAGCATGTTGGCCAAGAGGGACCAGGTTTAACATCTTACCTACCATTTCAGATCTAACGCTAGTTTTCAGCTTCATTCAAAGATGGATTTGTCATATTATCTGGGTGTGGTGGTGTCATACCCAATGTTGAGCAGAACATGTCCAAATCTGACAGTGATCAATATATTGCTGTTTTGTCTCCATTAGAAGCTACTAGACAGGTGGGAAATCCCCATCTATAAAGGATCTTGTTGTCCTGCAGGGCAGTTGTTAGAAAGCGAAGGGCAAAGATCTGAAAACATTTGTAGGGAAATTCCAGCATGTTGAACCGGATGTTTGTTTCTACTGCAGCGGAGTATCTCCTCTTTATCCTTGTAGTTTAGCATTCTGAGGATAACGTCCCTTGGAGGGGCTTTTGGCGACGGTTTGGGGTGCAGAGCCCTATAGGCCCTGTCTATCACTACCTCAGGTGCCAGTGGGGTACCCTTAATTGTCCTGAAGAGGTGTTGTAAATAGCCTTGTAAAGCAGTTGGACTGACTGATTCCGGAATACCCCTTACTCTTAAGTTTTTCCGCCGGCTGTGGTTGTCTAAATCTTCTATTCTTTCCAGGAGGCTCTGGACCATATTTGTATTTTGTTGTGTCTGGGAAGTAGTTTCTTTCAGCTGCTCTTGTAATGTGCTGTGTGAATTGTCAAAATTTATGACTCTTTGTGATAGTTCCGTGATGTCACGTTTCAACTTATTAAAAAATGTTTGATTTCTGATGCAATCTCTTTTATGTCTTCCTTTGATGAAAGACATTTCAGGTCATCTTTTTTGACATACTGTGGTGGGACTGAGGTGGTTTGAGCAGGATCATCTTCCCTTTGTGCTTTGTGTTTCTGTGCCTTTAATATAGTAGTTCATATTTCTTGTCTTTGTCCCTTTTTCTGGGACATTCTGCTTCTTTTGAGCCATTTCTGCCTACTACACTGGGGCCAGTTATATTAAATAACAAAAAAGCACTTCTTGCAGCTGCTATACCAACAAAAATCCGTTCTCTCACACACAGTTATATGTTCCCAACACTGCGTCTATTACTTGCTGAGCAAAAGTGTGACTGGTTAAAGAGAACATGTACAGTCCATGTTAAGTGATAATCCGTGGGAGAGTCTTAGCTGCACAAATCTGTGGCCTTTATGTGAAAGTAAACGTACCCATGATATTTTAGCAGTGAGATGAACTTGAGGGCTCGGACTCTTTTAGATAACTGTGTCACAGTCAGAGGACCACAGGCCCATCCTAAGCGCTTACTGTGGTCTTTCCTGCTGCCAGGCCTCTAAGTCCTCAGGGTAAGTAATGCACTATTTTATCCCAGTGGAGTCAGCTCCTTATGTAACTTATCCCGTAATATGCCTCATTAATATCCACTACTTACTGGCTCTATGCTCCGGTAACTCTGCTGTAGATGCGGCTGTTAGGATAATCCGGTCCCAGCAACTCCCGGTAGGTAACTGGGCAGACACACAATCAGTGAAAGGAGAAATAACCGCAATCGGAACAAGCAGTGTTGAAACCGGAAGTCCAAAACACAGAGTGGACTCAACCTGACAAACTGGTGTGCCGTAGCCAATTGCGGCGGATCAAAACCGCAAAAAGATACAAAGAGGAAAAATTAGGCAGGCACAACTTGAAAAACCGCTTTAAGTTGAAAACAGAAGGTGCTTTATTAGTATTCCATAAAAAGGTTATACATGCAGACAGGCAAGGTGGACAAAAAGGTCTAAAATGTTTCGCACCACCAGGGGTGCTTACTCATAGACTAATGTCTGTGTTTAAACTCCAACCCTTTATAGGGCAGGAAGCAGTCAAAATTAACCACTTCACGCCCCCAAAGGGAAAAAGAAGAATAAAAACAACTACAACCTGGTGTGACACTGAAGTTAGTTTGCCATAATACAAAAAAGTAGTATACTTAGATTAACTCTTCATTATAATAAAGCATAAAAGAAATGTATAGAAACCTGTTGACAATATAGATAATGAAGATATATTATTAATTATTCAACTACATACAGATACTAAAAAAGTAAAAAAAGTAAAGACATGATCTACATTTAAATTTAGTTAGATATCCAGAGTAATACAAATAAGTAAAATATGTATATAGTAATCCAATATACGCTAACCATATGTATCAGTTATCAATAAAATAATTTATATCGCATTCACGATTCATTCCATATGGTGAGCGAGTACACAGTTTAAGGATCCAGTAGAGTTCCTTTTTTTCCAAAATCTTATCCCTATTACCACCCCGTAGGGGTATTTTAGCTATGTCTATAACCTGAAGTGAGAGATTTGCTAGATTTGTGAAATGAAAATTATTGAAATGGTCTGCTACTGCAGAATCCTTACTGTAATTTTTAATGTCTCTAACATGCTCATTATATCGTGTTCTTACTGCTCTTGTTGTTTTACCTACATACTGCAAAAAACAAATTTTGCAGGTCAGCAGGTACACAACAAATTTAAAGCCACAATTGGCATAAAAGTCAATTGGATAAACTTTTTCATTAAATTTACAGACAAAATGATCATCCTGTAATATATTGGGACAGGCTAAACAGTTTCTTGTTCCACATTTAAAGTTTCCTTTTTTATTTAGCCAAGTACCTGTATGGTGGGAATACACTGTATCCGATTTCACCAAACTTGGAGACAACATTTGTGCTAAAGTTTTAGATTTTCTCGATACAAATTTGCAATTTTTAATGAATGGTTGTAAAATTGAATCTGCTTTCAAATGATCTAAGTGTTTTTTTATGATATTAATTATCTGATCATATTGCTGACTATAGGGTGTAGAAAACACTATAGCATCATCAAATTTTGGTTTTTTGTCTTGTTTTTTAACCACCATAGTATCATCATGATATCTTACATTGTTTCTCACATCCTCCAGATTTTTAAATTTGTACCCTCTTTGGACCAATCTGTCCCTCAATTCGATAGATTGTTTGTCATAAATATCATTGGATCGTGTGTTCCGTCTAATTCTTAAGAACTGTGACTTAGGAATTGAGTGTATGAGATGTTGTGGATGTTGTGACTTAAAATGCAGGATAGTATTGCCTGCTGTTGGCTTTCTATATGTTTTAGTAATAATGGAATTGTTGTCAATTTGTATACTTAAATCCAAATAGTTGATTTCTTTCAAATTGTGTTCCCCTGTAAATTTTAAATTTAATTCATTATTGTCACAAAAACGAAGAAATTCTTTAAAACTATTATCATCTAAAGGGATCTTAAAAATGAAAAGCAAATCATCAATATAGCGTGTATACAATTCAATTTTGTCGCTCCAGATGTTGTTTGGTGAATAAAGGTAAAGTTGCTCCCACCATGCCACATAAATATTGGCAAACGAGGGGGCAAATTTTGCCCCCATCGCCGTGCCACATGTCTGTATGTAAAACTCATTATCAAAAAGAAAATAGTTGTGAGACAACAAGAACTTTAAGATCTCACAAATATAATCCACTTGCTCCTGTGTATAAAGAGAATCCCTCTGCATAAAATATTTGACAGCTGTAATACCCTGACCCTGTGGGATGGAAGTATAAAGTGAGGTGATGTCAATCAGGGCTGCCATCAGGGGGTGACAGGGGTGACTCCTGTCAGGGGCCCAATGAGCCAGGGGGGCCCCATGAGACAAGAACTAAAAAAAAAAAAAAAAAAAAAAAAAAAATTTTTTTTTTTTTTTTAAATTTTGGCAGCCACCAGTGGGTACTACAGCAGAGTGCTAATTGAGCATGGGAAATGTTATTACAAGGAGTAAAGTATTAGCATTTGAGAGGATTTCTTAGTGTGCACTAAACCACTATGCTCAGTGTGAGACAGACTTGGCACTTTGTACAGTGTGTGCCTGAGTCAGACGGCAGATCACTTTCATTTGAAGAGGAGGTAGGACTTACTTAGCAAATGTTTTTTATTTCTTTGTGCAATTTTGGATTGTAACTTCAGTGTGGTAGTAGTTGTATGGTGGGGCTAGGGGTCCATAAAAACACATTTTTTTAGCAGCAGTTTATTTATGATTATTTGACAATGCTGTAGAAATTCTATATTTAAAACCATGCAGAAATGTTTCCTCCTCAATACACAAATGGTAGATGCCCTTTTGGCAGATATGCATTTTATATATATATATTACATTCCAGTTTACTGCCCCTTAATGCAAGGACTTTCCAGATGCAAGGAGGCATTTTATCTAAGATTTTTACAGCTGCATAAAATTTTATACTCTCAGACTAAGATTGCTCAGTGTTTGAAATGAGACAGGTTAACTTTAAACTGTTCAGTTTACACTACAGCTGACTTAGTTTTGAAATACATACCAACAAGCCTAAATCCTGCATTTAACCAGATCTAATGGTATGAGTACCACAGCTTATGTTCCCATCAAGACCATATAGATAGAGTACAGCATTTTCAAAATCCATAAGTACAGCTGACAGATGGGAAAATTTGTACACTATATTTGAAGTGGTGCTCTTGGTTGGGGAAAATGGGAGAAAAAAAAACAAACATATGTCAACCTTTTAAAGGTACTTTTCTTCATCTAGCCATCTACCCAGCTCATGTACAATTTTGAATTCACAGAATTATTTTTGTTTGCACATTTACAAATATGATTCTTTAAAAAGTGATCTCTTAATTTCTGCATTTTTTTTTTATCATGCATGTCACACACTGTTTATTTAGGGGATGCAAGGTGCATAAATGTTTCCTCCTGTGAGTGTTTCTGTGGGTGTCTGTGTTTGTCTTTGTGCTTTGGTTTGTGTCTCTATGTGTATGTATTTTTTATCTGTGGGTCTCTCTGTGAGGGTGGGTGTGTATGTCTTTGTGCATTTTCTGTGGATGTCTGTGAGGGTGTGTGCATATGTCTTTGAGCTTTTTCTATGGGTGTTTCTGTGAGAGTGTTTGTGTGTATGTATGTATGTATGTATGTGTTTTCTGTGGGTGTCTCTGTGAGGGTGTGTGTATGTCTTTGTGTGTTTTCTGTGGATGTCTCAGTGAGGGTGTGTGTATGTATGTCTTTCTGTGTTTTTCATGTGGTTGTCTCTCTGTGTGTGTGTGCATGTCTTTGTGTGTTTTCTGTGGGTGTATGTGTGTATATGTCTTTGTGTGTTTTCTGAGGCTGTCTCTGTCGGTGTTTCCTTGGGTGTATGTGCAAGTTTGAGTTTGTGTGTGTGTGTGTCCATTGTCTGTTCCTTTTTAGGACATTTTGACCTTACTACTAATTATTCACATCTTTTTTCAGACCTTGAGACTAACAAGACCTTTCCGGAAGTAACCACTCCACCATTTAACCTTTATATTATTGTTTAGGCAGTTCAGGGCCCTTCCTTTCAGCCACTGCATGCTGTTGTCATAATTTAGTTGTCATCTTCCTTTACAAAAAGATAATCAGAACTCCATATTTTGTTTTCTAAATCTCCTTTTTTTACAAAACTGTAGTTTACCTCATTACTTGTCAGGTCAATGTAAACAAGTGCTAAGTGTCTGTTTGGGTTTCTGTGTCTGAGTGTGTTTCTTTGCGTGTCTGCTAGAATGTCTATATGTGAATCCTTATGTGTGAGTGTGTTTGTGTGTGTGTGTATTTTACTACCTTTACAACATTTCCAAGTTTAAATGGACAATTAAGAATAAAGTGCATATACGTTTTAGTCACTTGGTCAAAAATTGCACATGTCAAAGGGGGGGGGGGGGGCCCTGATCAATGGTTGAGTCAGGGGCCCCAAAATTTCTAGTGGCAGCCCTGATGTCAATAATGCCCCAAGAAAAATTGAGGTGCCACTGAGTATTCTCCAAAGTTAGAATAAGATGCAAGGTGTCCTGTAGGTAGCTCAGTTGTGATGTGGCAATGGGTTGTAAAATAGAATCTATCCATTCAGCTATAGGTTCAAATAGTGAGCCAATTCCAGCCACAATCGGTCTACCCGGAGGACACCTCGCATCCTTATGAATCTTTGGCACATGATGAAATATGGGGCGTATGGGATTAGCAGGAACTAATGTATCAATGTCACTTTCTTCAAAGATACCCAACAATATACCATCCCTTATAAGTTTTTCCAATTCTCTTTTAAAGGGTAAGGTGGGATCTCTTTGAAGTTTCTGATAGGTCCTATCATCAGATAGTTGTCTACATGCCTCATCAAAATAGGTGGTTTTATTCATAATGACAATACTGCCTCCTTTATCTGAGTTGCGAATTACTATATTATTATTATCTTGTAAAGATCTAACAGCTTTTCGCTCTTTATTCGTCAGATTTAAGGAGGCAGTACTTGTCCCTACATTTTCCTCTAATGCCATTATATCTTTTTGCACAGCTTTCTGAAAAGCATTAATTAATGGTCCCCTATAATTAGTAGGATAGAAACTTGAATGTTTTTTTCTAGGTTTTGGGAAAGAGGATGATTGGAATTGTTGATTCTCATCACTATACATGTTAACTAAAGTTGTAATGGTACATGCATCCTCAAAGTTAACATGAATGTTCCTATTGAATTGCTGTGGGTTTTCCACATCTCCTAGTGAGAAATCATCACTATGTTTATTTAAAGCAAAAAACCTCTTCAGGGTTAATTTGCGCACAAATTTATTAATGTCTAGGAGTGTGGAAAAACCAGAGAAATTGCTTGTTGGAGCAAATCCCAAACCTTTTGAAAGGACATTTTTTTCATGCTCATCCAAAACATAGTCAGATATATTAACAATACTCAGTCCATGTTTTTTACAACCTGCAATAGGTTGAATATTATTCAAAGAATCATCAGTAATTAGTGTCCCTTCTTTTTCTTGCTCTTTTCTTTTCCTCTTGTTCCTCCATCTTCTCCTTCTTCTCTGTTTTTTTTATTTTTTTGTAAATTTCTTCTCGTCTTCGGTATGGACTTCAGGGGTTCCTCGTCTACTTCTTCCACAGAGGATTCCTGTAAAAAAGAGGAGGAAGGGGAAACAGAAAAGGAAGAAGAAGGAGACATGGAGCTGGTAGAAATACATGTGCTTCTAGCACTGGCATCAGAGTCCGTGGATTCACCCTCGTCAGTGCTAAACACCACCTTGCGATTGCCTTTATTTTTTTAGTATAGATTTGGGTTGTCCCTGGTCTTGTTGTGTATCATGTGGACTCTTATTTCCAATATTTCTTTTGCCTTTTTTGTTGTTATATATTTTCCTTCTATGCACATTTTGTTTGCGTACTGCTGCCCAATTATATACTTGATTTTGTTCATAATCCTCCTTGTCTCGCAGGAAATTTTTACCCTTTCTGGTAGCCTGATCTCCATCAAATTTATCAATTAATTCATCCATTTTCTTTTTATATGTGATGAATTTGGTGTTTTTCTCATAATTTTTTAAACCCTCTTTAGCTATTTTCAATGGGTCCTCCAATTTGATACGCTTCTTTTCTTTAACTCTTATAAGGATATCAATTAATGTTAGGGAGCATTGTGTGAGTGCCATATTCCAATCCTCTTGATCTTGTTCATCTTCAAATTCAAAAGAGGGATATTTTTTTATGCGTAGACCTCTGGGAATGCGTTTACAATCCCTATATTTTTGAAAAGCTATGACATCCCACATAAGTCTTAAGTCAGTGCATAGTAAATGTTCCAGTCTTTTAAAGGTTTTCTTAATGTCTTGTTGGTCTCTTTGCTCAGCCTCCAACTCCTCTGCAAAGATTTTGTCAAAAAATGTTTGTCTTGTTTTAGTATCAAAAACTGCATGTTGATACTGTGTATCCCATGCAAACTGCTCATTATCAGCGGTTTCTATGTCATTATTCAAAAGAGTAATTGCTGCTAAGTTACTGGCATCAGTGTCTACACCTGCCATGTCTGCTATGTATGCGGTATTTTATACAGTAGTCAGGATAATTATATTTTTTAGTCCGGTGGATATATCTTTAAACAATCCTATCAGCAACCATTAATAACAAGGTGCGGTATGCAATTATCAAGTTATTTGCAAATTCTATAATGAAGGTGTTTCACGGCAATCAGCCCTTCGTTCAGAAGTCTCCGGCTCCGGTGGCAACGTGTATGCCGGGCACTGTGGTGCAATGAGAAGCTCCAGTATGCACAGCGTGGGTTGCACTCTAGATACACACTCTCATACAATACACACACACAGTCTCATACAACACACACACCGAACACCCACACTCCTATACAATACACACATACTCTCATAC
Organism: Bombina bombina; assembly: GCF_027579735.1. NCBI lineage: Eukaryota > Metazoa > Chordata > Amphibia > Anura > Bombinatoridae > Bombina > Bombina bombina. The sequence continues at coordinate 565,231,523 of NC_069500.1, read as the reverse complement.
AACACACACACACTCTTATACAAAACCCACACACCACACACACTCTGAAAACACACATACTCTCATACAACACACACAGACACCACACACACTCATACAACACACACACACAATCTCTCATACAACACACACAACACACACTCTGATACAACACACAAACTGTCATACAATACACACACCCTCATAACAAACACTCTCATACAGCACACACAGACACCACATACTTGCATACAACACACACACTCTCTCTCATACAACACACACCACACACTCATACAACACACACACACTCTCATACAATACACACACCACATACACTCATACAACGCACACACCACATACTCTCATACAATATACACATACACAACACACACTCTCATATAACACACAAACACCATACACACTCTCCTACAATACACACACGCAAGTCATGACCCAGTAAACATAGTGTTGCGACCCAGTAATGGGTCCCGACCCACGGTTTCAAGAACCCTGCTCTATCTGAATCATGAAAGAAAACCTTTGGGTTTCATATCCCTTTAATTTTTATACAAATATTGATCTTACATAAAAACCAACACTTGAGCTTTCCTGTACTGTTAGGTTAGTGATTGTTGAATCCTGCTATGGCAGCTATTTTTGTCTGTATCATTTTGTGGGAGCACCACAGGAGTATACATGGTTTATGATTTTTCCTTATGTGTTTTAAAGAAATTATTTCACAATTAAATGCAGATTAAGATTGCTGATTTTTGTACAATAGTCAATAAGGCTGCTGCTCTCTATATAAAACAGGGTTCTAGTATTCACAATGTTCTGTATAAAATACATCAAACTGTTTCTCTCTAAATAACTGAAGAAATGTTTCATAGTGAAAAAAATACAAAGTGTGCATGTGTTTCTTTTTTGTGTAAAATAGATAGACAGACACCATTCCATTTATTAAGGAGAGTGTAACGTTGTGAGAATATCATTATAATGTACTGTATATCATAGCTAGCTAAAGATAGATAGATTAGCCTTGCCCTACCATTTAGGGTTACAATTTGCTTGGTGGTAGTATGTGTGGTTATCTGATATAGAGCCACTTCAAAAAGTTAATGGAGGAGTCAGTTGCTGACATCCCAAGTTGTCAGTCTATAGTGAAGGTTGGATAATATGGTTGTGAGAAGCCATAACTCTGATGTGATAATGAAATGTAAAATTGCTACAAATATAAGCAAATGTGTTTGTGTGAGTAGCTTTTACATACAATGTTCCAAACTGACCTTAACACACAACTGTATAGGGCTAAGGATGGTTTTATATGGCATATAGTATAGAAAAAAATGCCAAATGAAAAACTGGAGGTTTATACCAGATTTCTGATTCAAAAGCAAAATAGAGAAGATAACTCTGGTTTCATTTGTCTCTTGATGGAATCTCAATATTTGAACTCTGCATCTCATATGTCAAAAAAAGTTAACTTTCTGTTAAATAAAGAATCCCTTGGTAGTACAGTGTTATCATTTTCTGGTTGCAATTGTATACAGGGCATTAAGATGTACACTATGTTCAAATTTTATTTTCATTCAAATATTTTGAAAGATAGTGGAAGCCTACAAGGATATGTTTTTTTCCATTTCATAAACAATATATATATATATATATATATATATATATATATTTATATTACATTTATTTGTTCAGGCTTGTTATCAATGTCAAAATAGAAATAAAAATTAATTTTAATGTATTTTTTGTTCTTACAAATATGTGAAGTATACATAGACAACTGAGACAACTGCTTTCTGGGGAAGGCTCTGCTCTTACCTCTTTGTGCATTCTGGCTTCCATGGAAACATTTGGAACACATGTGATGTCAAATAGTTTCCATGGTCACTCAACACAACAGACCACAGCAAAAAATATGTTATGTAGATTATTTGATCACAATATATCTTTATGACCCCATAATTTGAATTTTTTCATCAGCCAGACGTTTTTTTTTTACACCCCATGCACCCACTAATAACAGTTATGTACAGTTAGAGTTCAATTAGTTGAACTGGCTTCTCTCTCATTTGAATTGATCTATATTGTTACATCTCATTAATAGAGAATTTTTTAGGGATCATTGGGTTGCAGTCCCTTTTAATTATTTGTTATAATTGCAATAGAAGAAAACTTTTTGAGCACATCAGGTTGATCTCGTATTATGAGTTGAAAGTAAAATGTTATCACTCTCGTGCTAACCCGACATACGCAAAAAGCCCAACTTAGAATATTGCACGTGCAATAACCTATTCCCCATTGAAGTCAATGGAGAAATGGATATTATCATTTGCGCTAAACCAAAATAATAATAAGAATATTTCATATTCCAATGTTCTTTATATAACAGAATATGTTCTATTTATTCATAAATACATATTTCTGCATATATCTGATGGGTTTTTTTGTACAATGTATATCTATAGCTATATATATATATATAAAACAAAATGTATGCTTACCTGATGAATTTCTTTCTTTCCGGATATGGAGCGTCCACGACATCATTCAATTACTAGTGGGAATATCACTCCTGGCCAGCAGGAGGAGGCAAAGAGCACCACAGCAAAGCTGTTAAGTTTTACTCCCCTACCCATAATCCCCAGTCATTCAACTGAAGGGAAATGGAAAAGGAATAACACAAAGGTGTAAAGGTGACTGAGGTTTAGTAAAATATAATTGTCTTAATAAAGGGTGGGGTCGTGGACTCTCCATATCTGGAAAGAAAGAAATTTATCAGGTAAGCAAACATTTTGTTTTCTTTCCTAAGATATGGAGAGTCAACAACATCATTCAATTACTAGTGGGAACCAATACCCAAGCTAGAGGACACAGAATGAACAGGGAGGGAGAACAAGACAGGCAGACCTAAACAGAAGGCACCACTGCTTGAAGAACCTTTTTCCCAAAAGATGCCTCAGCCGAGGCAAAAGTATCAAATTTGGAAAATTTGGAAAAAATATGCAGAGAGGACCAAGTTGCAGCCTTGCAAATCTGTTCCACCGAAGCTTCATTTTTGAAAGCCCAAGAAGAGGAGACAGCCCTAGTGGAATGGGCTGTAATTCTCTCAGGAGACTGCTGTCCAGCAGTCTCTTAAGCAAAACAAATCATACTTCTCAACCAGAGGGAAAGAAAAGTAAAAGTAGCCTTCTGACCCTTATGCTTTACTGAGAAACAAACAAACAGGGCAGAAGACTGGCAGAAATCCTTAGTCGCCTGTAGGTAGAATTTTAGAGCATGCACAACATCCAAGTTGTGCAACAGACGTTCTTTATGAGAAGAAGGATTGGGACAGAGAGAAGGAACAACAATTTCCGGATTAATATTTCTATCCCAAACCACTTCAGGAAGAAACCCCAATTTAGTACGAAGAACCGCCTTATCCGCATGAAAGATAAGGTAAGGCGAATCACACTGCAAAGCCGAGAATTCCGAAACTCTCTGAGCAGAAGAGATAGCAATAAGAAACAAAACCTTCCAAGATAGCAACTTAATATCTATGGAATGCATTTGCTCAAATGGAGCTTGCTGCAAAACTTTAAGAACAAGATTAAGGCTCCAAGGAGGAGCAACAGGTTTAAACACAGGCCTGATTCTGACCAAGTCCTGACAAAAAGATTGAACATCCTGCACATCTGCCAGGCGCTTGTGTAACAAAATATATAATGCAGAAATCTGACCTTTCAGAGAACTGACAGACCTTCCTGGAGAAAAGACAAAATTCCAGGAATCCTGACCCTACTCCAAGAGTGGCCCTTAGATTCACACCAATAAATGTATTTACCCAATACCTTATGGTAAATTTTTCGAGTAACAGGATTGCGAGCCTGGATCATGGTCTCAATGACCGACTCAGAAAATCCACGCTTAGACAGAACTAAGCATTCAATCTTCAAGCAGTCAGCTTCAGAAAAACGAGATTTGGATGGAGGAATGGACCATGAGTTAGAAGGTCCTTCCTCAGAGGCAACCTCGAATGCAGCAGAGATGACATCTTCACTAGGTCTGCATACTAGATCCTGTGAGACCATGCAGGAGCTATTAGAATTACTGATGCTCTCTCTTATTTGATATGAGCAATAACTCATGGAAGGAGTGCAAACGGAGGAAACAGGTATGCTAGACTGAAATCCCAAGGAACCGCCAGAGCATCTATCAGAGCGGCCTGAGGATCTCTTGACCTTGAACCATACCTTGGAAGCTTGGCATTCTGCCAAGACCCCATCAGATCCAACTCCAGCACCCCCCATTTGAGGGTTAACCTGGAGAACATCTCCGGAGGGAGAGCCAACTCCCCGGGATGAAATGTCTGTCTGCTCAGGAAATCCGCTTCCCAGTTGTCCACTCCAGGAATTGCGATGGCAGATAGACAACAATTGTGAGCTCCCACCCACTGAATAATCCGTGCCACCTCCTTAATGGCTAAGGAACTCAGAGTTTCTCCCTGGAGGTTGATGTAAGCCACTGAGGTGAAATTGTCCGACTGAAACGTGATAAACTGGGCAAAGCCATCAGAGCATTGTAAATCACTCTCAACTTCAAGATGTTTATGGGGAGAGCAGACTGCTCCTGAGTCCATAGTCCCTGTGCCTTTAACGTGTCCCAGACTGCTCCTCAGGCTAGCAGTCGGGCGTCTGTGCTCACAGTCACCCAGGAAGGTTTCAAGAAGCATGTGCCCTGAGACAGATGGTCATGAGAAAGCCACCATGGGAGAGTCTCTTGTCGTCAGGTCTAGATCTATCCTCTGACACAGATCCGAATGGTTTCTGTTCCATTGTCTGAGCATGCATAATTGCAGAGCTCTCAAATGGAATCAAGCAAGCAGGAATGATGCCCATGGAAGCGGCCATTAGACCAATTACCTCCATACACTGAGCCACTGATGGACATCTTTTTAAATACAGGAGACGGGGAGAAAGGAATCCCTGGCTTCTCCCATTCCTGTAAAATAATCTCCGTCACATGGTCTGGGACAGGAAAAACCTCCACAGGGGAAGGAACATCATAGTATTTATTAAGTTTACTAGACTTCTTAGGGTTGACAATGACATAAGTATTGAAGTCGTTCAAAGTAGCCAATACCTCCTTTAACAGTACACGAAGGTGTTCAAGCTTAAATCTGAAGTTAACTTCTTCAATATTAGATGAAGGACTAATACTGTCCTCCTCATCAGACTTATGAGGGAGGGCAACCTGCGTAGCAGTAGGTGGAACAGAAACCTTTCTATCTGAATGTCTAATTTTCCTCTTGCGTTTTCCCAGCTTAGGAAAAGCAGATAATGCTGCAGATACCGCAGAAAATACCTGTGCAGACAAATAAACTCCTCCAGGAGGCTGAGAGGAACTGCAGGGCACTGTATGTGATGCCATAGAGGCTTGGGACATTTGAGGAGAAAGCTGTGGGATTGCCTGAACAGCATCATCCTGAGAGACATTGGGCTCAGAGGGCAACAATTTATCTTTAAATTGAAGTGTTCTAGTAAAGCATGCAGCCCAGAATTGCATAAGCAAAACAATTTGTGCTTCAAGGCATAACAAGCATTTGTCAAAAGACACAGAGTCTTGGTCCATGTCCATAATACTAAATAAAAATTTCTCCAAATTGTAGAATTTTTTTAAATACACTAAATTTTTAATACCACAGCCGCTTAACGTTATGCAAAAATTCTTTAAAATAATAAACCAATCAGGCCCCCTACACCTCAGACAGGCTGAGGTGTCTTACTGTAACATTTATACACAATTTGGCTGCCAGAAGTCTCTAAAACGATCATATAGTAGATGGACACTGAAGAGACTGAAATTCAATGATGCCGCTCTGCTCCATGAATATCCAACAGCAGAGATAAGTCTCATGACCGGCAGAGAGAGGAAACTACGCAGCAAGTAAAAGGCGCGTGTTTTCCTCTGCCTACAACATCAGAGCTTAATTTACACAAATGCTCAAGCAGTCTGTCAGTTAGCCTGTTCTAGCTAAGCAAGCAAAGAAAACCAACTGCCAAATTTTAAGTTTATATATAAATCCCTGTATAAAACATAAGTTACACATACTAATAAAGTATTTCAACAAAATTAGCCCAAAGAGGAAAGACATCCCAATAAAGGGAAGATTAACCCCTAGGGGCCGAATTATCAAGCTCCGAATGGAGCTTGATGCCCCTTGTTTCCGGGGAGCCTTCAGGAAATCAATACGATCAGGTTGATTGACACCCCCTGCTAGCAGCTGATTGGCCGCAAATCTGCAGGGGCCGGTATTGCACAAGCAGTTCGGATGAACTGCTTGTGCAATGATAAATGCTGACAGCGTATGCTGTCGGCATTTATCGATGTGCTGCAGACATGATATGATACATTGTATCATGTCTGCTTGCACTTTGATAAATATGCCCCCAAGTCTCAACATACATAATGTGCCTGCCCACTCCAAAAGAAAATACTGTATAAAGGATTTTAAAAATGTCCCGTCTACTGCATATGACATATTCTTCTGAAGTGCAAGTCTCCTAGAGCTAGAAGACAAAAGCACTTACCTGCAGTCTAGCTGTCCGACAGAGACCAGTAGAAAAAGAAAGAACAGAGTAACCAACTCTGGCTTTCTGTACCATGGGCAGCAATGTGTTAGGAAACAAAGCAAGGACTACCTCACAACTTCCTAACTGCTTAAAAGCCACCACTACTCTACTGAAGAGATTGACGTGGACTCAGCTAAACCCAAATCCTTGCTTGCAGGGAAAAGTACCTGACAAAGTAATTCATTTCTTCAGACACCAAACTTCACCTCCTCCATTGACAGAGGCAAAGAGAATGACTGGGGATTATGGGTAGGGGAGTGACACTTAACAGCTTTTCTGTGGTGCTCTTTGCCTCCTCCTGCTGGCCAGGAGTGATATTCCCACTAGTAATTGAATGAGGTTGTAGACTCTCCATATCTTAGGATATATATATATATATATATATATATATATATATATACAGATATATATATATATATATATATATATATATATATATATTGGAATATATTCTATGTGCAGAACATTGGAATGTTGGAATGTGAAATATTTACAGTAAATTCATAGTTAAATCCTTTATTAAATATGAATATTGCATAAATATGATTTTATATGTTTTCATCTACTTAATAGCAAAGGGCTTCCAAATCACTTCTATATATGTCTATATATACAGTACTTTGCAAAAGTCTCCAGCCACCATTAGATTAGATAGTGTTGTTTTAGCAGTGGTATAATGACACAATATTTGTATGCAAAATTAAAAAAACAGAACAAAATCAGAAAAAAATGCTTCTATAGGCTAAAGTGGCAAGTATTTAGCGTGACCTCCTCTTACACTTGAGCAATAGCAGGAACCTGGCTCTCATAAACCTATATGGAATGGAACCCTAATTCACATAATTGTTAATCCCATCTTCTGACACCAGAACTGTTAGGGGTACTTTTAAGGCTGAATACACCTTATCACCAATAAGTATTCTATTGACCACCATCCAGTTATATACAGGGAGTGCAGAATTATTAGGCAAGTTGTATTTTTGAGGATTAATTTTATTATTGAACAACAACCATGTTCTCAATGAACCCAAAAAACTCATTAATATCAAAGCTGAATATTTTTGGAAGTAGTTTTTAGTTTGTTTTTAGCTTTAGCTATTTTAGGGGGATATCTGTGTGTGCAGGTGACTATTACTGTGCATAATTATTAGGCAACTTAACAAAAAACAAATATATACCAATTTCAATTATTTATTTTTACCAGTGAAACCAATATAACATCTCAACATTCACAAATATACATTTCTGACATTCAAAAACAAAACAAAAACAAATCAGTGACCAATATAGCCACCCTTTCTTTGCAAGGACACTCAAAAGCCTGCCATCCATGGATTCTGTCAGTGTTTTGATCTGTTCACCATCAACATTGCGTGCAGCAGCAACCACAGCCTCCCAGACACTGTTCAGAGAGGTGTACTGTTTTCCCTCCTTGTAAAATCTCACATTTGATGATGGACCACAGGTTCTCAATGGGGTTCAGATCAGGTGAACAAGGAGGCCATGTCATTAGATTTTCTTCTTTTATACCCTTTCTTGCCAGCCACGCTGTGGAGTACTTGGACGCGTGTGATGGAGCATTGTCCTGCATGAAAATCATGTTTTTCTTGAAGGATGCAGACTTCTTCCTGTACCACTGCTTGAAGAAGGTGTCTTCCAGAAACTGGCAGTAGGACTGGGAGTTGAGCTTGACTCCATCCTCAACCCGAAAAGGCCCCACAAGCTCATCTTTGATGATACCAGCCCAAACCGGTACTCCACCTCCACCTTGCTGGCGTCTGAGTCGGACTGGAGCTCTCTGCCCTTTACCAATCCAGCCACGGGCCCCATCCATCTGGCCCCATCAAGACTCACTCTCATTTCATCAGTCCATAAAACCTTAGAAAAATCAGTCTTGAGATATTTCTTGGCCCAGTCTTGACGTTTCAGCTTGTGTGTCTTGTTCAGTGGTGGTCGTCTTTCAGCCTTTCTTACCTTGGCCATATCTCTGAGTATTGCACACCTTGTGCTTTTGGGCACTCCAGTGATGTTGCAGCTCTGAAATATGGCCAAACTGGTGGCAAGTGTCATCTTGGCAGCTGCACGCTTGACTTTTCTCAGTTCATGGGCAGTTATTTTGCGCCTTGGTTTTTCCACACGCTTCTTGTGACCCTGTTGACTATTTTGAATGAAACGCTTGATTGTTCGATGATCACGCTTCAGAAGCTTTGCAATTTTAAGAGTGCTGCATCCCTCTGCAATATATCTCACTATTTTTTACTTTTCTGAGCCTGTCAAGTCCTTCTTTTGACCCATTTTGCCAAAGGAAAGGAAGTTGCCTAATAATTATGCACACCTGATATAGGGTGTTGATGTCATTAGACCACACCCCTTCTCATTACAGAGATGCACATCACCTAATATGCTTAATTGGTAGTAGGCTTTCGAGCCTATACAGCTTTGGAGTAAGACAACATGCATAAAGAGGATGATGTGGTCAAAATACTCATTTGCCTAATAATTCTGCACTCCCTGTAGTATAAATCACATACATTGTAAATTGATACAGAGAGGTAGATTTATCATAGTGCGAGCGGACATGATACAAAGTAGCGTATCATGTCTGCTGCACATTGTTAAATGCCAACAGCAAAAGCTGTCAGCATTTATCATTGCACCAGCAGATTCGCTAGCAGGGGGTGTCAATCAACCCAATCGTATTCGATCAGGTTGATTTCTGTTCGCGGCCTCAGAGCAGGTGGACAAGTTATTGAGCACCAGGTTTGTGCAAGACATGCTTGAGCATTAAAAACAGTGCCCTCCACTAATATTTGCACCCTTGGTAAATATGAGCAAAGTAAGTCTTTATTGTTTCACCTTTTGATCTTTTGTTCAAAGAGAACACAAAAATACTCTGCTCTCATGGATATCAAACAATTGCAAACACAACACAGGTTTATAAAAAAAAATATTTGTTAAATATATGTGTGGCACAATTATTGGCACCCTTTTAGTCAATACTTTGTGCTACCTCCCTTTGCCAAGATAACAGCTCTGAGTCCTCTCCTATAATGCCTGATGAGGTTGGACAATGCATGGCAATGGATCTGAGACCATTGCTTCATACAGAATCTCCCCAGATCCTTCAAATTTCGAGGTTGATGCTGGTGGACTCTCCTCTTTAGCTCATCCCACAAGTTTTCTATGAGGTTTAAGTCAAGGACTGGGGTGGCCATGGAAGGACCTTGATATTGTGGTCAGTTAACCATTTCTATGTTGATTTTGATGTATGTTTTTGATCATTGTCCTGCTGGAAGATCTAACCACTGCCGATTTTAGGCTTTCTGGCAGAGACATTCAGGTGTTCATTTAATATCTGTTGATATTTGATAGAGTCAATGATGCTATGTATCCTAACAAAATGTCCAGGTCCTCTGGCGGAAAAACATCCCCAAAACATTAAAGTACCACCACCATATCTAACCGTGGGCATGACGTACTGTTCCATATGGCTACCCATCTGTGTGCGCCAAACTCACCTCTGGTATTTATTGCCAAAAAGCTCTATTTTGGTTTAATCTGACCATAGAACCCAATTCCATTTGAAGTTCCAGTAGTGTCTGGCAAACTGAAGACTCTTGAGTTTATTTTTCGATGAGAGTAGAGGCTTTATTCTTGAGACCCTTCCAAACAACTTGTGGTGATATAGGTGACGTTGGATTAAAGTTTTGGAGACTTTCTGACCCCAAAACACAACTAATTTCTGCAGTTCTCCAGCTGTGATCATTGGAGATACTTTGGCCATTCAAACCATCCTCTTTACAATGCGTTGAGACAATATAGTCACACGTCCTCTTCCAGATTGATTCATAACATTTTCAGTTGACTGGAACTTCTTAATTATTGCCCGGATGGTGGAAAGTAGCAAGAATAAGATTTTGCTATTTTTTTATAGCCACTTCCTATTTTGTGAATCTCAACATCCTTTTGCCGCACTCCACAGCTATATTCCTTGTTCTTACCTATTGTGATAAATGACTTAGGGAATTTGGCCTATTTGTTACCTCATATGTATTCCCCAGTGACACAGAAAGTCATGGTTGAACAATTTCCTGCTCCTAGTCACCCAGGGGTACTAAACAATATAAAATATAAATGGGTATATAGTTAAAATATATTTTTCTCATATGAATTGTTAGGAGTGCCAATAATTGTGCCACACATATATTTAACAAAGATTTTTTTTTTTATAAACCTGTTTGTGTTTGCAGTTGTTTGATATCCAATTGTTGCAATATCCAATGCTAAAGCAATTAAATCATATATGGAGAGAAAAACAGCTGATAAAACACTGACAGTCATGTACTGGCCTCCAGACCTGAATATTATAGAGGCATTATGGGATCTCTTGGACAGAGAAATAAATAAAAGACAACCTAAATCTATAGAAGGACTCTGGGAAGTGCTGAAAGAAGCCTGGTATAATATACTGGAAGATTCCTTCAGAAAACTTCAGGACAATCTCCCCAAAAGAGTTCAAAATGTGCTGTGCCAAGGGAGGTGACACTAAATACTGACTTTTGCCTGAAGAAGTCATTTTATTCTGAAAATTGTGGGGGGTTTTTATATTTTGTGTACGTTTCCTGTATTTTCTGTTTAGATCTTAATAAAGGGACTGAATAATAAATATGTATAATCATTAAAACTTTGCTAAAACAACAAATCTTATCGTGGCCTAAGACTGTATTTATACATATACTATGTATGTATGCATGTATGTACGTGTTTATATATGTGTGTAAATACATATATACACATATAAATACATATGTACACGCACACACACACACACATATATATATATATAGACATATATATATATATATATATATAAACTAGTCCTAAAGCCCGTGTACACGGGCCATTTTTTGCAGTACAGTGGTCCGACCCCTTGCTCTCTCTCTGTCCCCCTCTCTTTTGTGCTCTCTCTCGTTCTGTCCCCCTCTCTTTTATGCTCTCTCTCTGTCCCCCTCTCTTTTGTGCTCTCTCTCCCTCCTCTCTTTTGTGCTCTCTCTGTCCCCCTCTCTTTTGTGCTCTCTGTCTCTCCCCCCTCTCTTTTGTGCTCTCTCTCCCCCCTCTCTGTTGTGCTCTCTCTCTCCCTCTCTCTTTTGTGCTCTCTCTCCCCCTCTCTTTTGTGCTTTCTCTCCCCTCTCTTTTGTGCTCTCTCTCCCCCTTCTATTTTGTGCTCTCTCTCCCCCTTCTCTTTTGTGCTCTCTCTCCCCCTCTCTTTTGTGCTCTCTCTCCCCCTCTCTTTTGTGCTTTCTCTCCCCTCTCTTTTGTGCTTTCTCTCCCCCTTCTCTTTTGTGCTCTCTCTCCCCCTCTCTTTTGTGCTCTCTCTCCCCCTCTTCTTTGTGCTCTCTCTCCCCCTCTCTTTTGTGCTCTCTCTCCTCTCTCTCTTTTGTGCTCTCTCTCCCCCTTCTCTTTTGTGCTCTCTCTCCCCTCTCTTTTGTGCTTTCTCTCTCTCCCCCTTCTCTTTTGTGCTCTCTCTCCCCTCTCTTTTGTGCTCTCTCTCCCCCTCTCTTTTGTGCTCTCTCTCCCCCTCTCTTTTGTGCTCTCTCTCCTCTCTCTTTTGTGCTCTCTCTCCCCCTCTCTTTTGTGCTCTCTCTCCCCTCTCTTTTGTGCTTTCTCTCTCTCCCCCTTCTCTTTTGTGCTCTCTGTCCACTCTCTTTTGTGCTCTCTCTCCCCCTCTCTTTTGTGCTCTTTCTCCCCCTCTCTTTTGTGCTCTCTCTCCCGTCTCTCTTTTGTGCTCTCTCCCCCTTCTTTTGTGTGCTCTCTCTCTCCCCCCTCTCTTCTGTGCTCTCTTCCCCCTCTCTTTTGTGCTATTTCTCCCCCTCTCTTTTGTGCTCTTCCTGCCCCTCTCTTTTGTTCTCTTTCTCCCCCCTCTTGTTGGTGCTCCCCCCTCTCTGTTGTGTTCTTTCTGCCCCTCTCTGTTGAGCTTTTTCTGCCCCTCTCTGTTGTGCTCTTTCACCCCCCTCTCTGTTGTGCTCTTTCTCCCCCTCTCTGCTGTGCTCGTTCTCCCCCCTCTTTGTTGTGCTCTTTCTCCCCCTCTCTGTTGTGTTATTTCTCCCCACTCACTTTGTTCTCTTGCTCCCCCTCTCTGTTGTGTTATATCTCCCCCCTCTCTTTGTTCTCTTTCTGCCCCTCTCTTTGTGCTCTTTCCCCCCCTCTCTGTTGTGCTCTTTCTGCCCCTCTCTTTGTGCTCTTTCTCCCCCCTCTCTGTTGTGCTCTTTCTCCCTCTCTCTTTTGTGCTCTTTCTCCCCCTCTCTGTTGTGTTATTTCTATCCCCCCCCTCTTTGTGCTCTTTTTGCCCCCTCTCTTTTGGGCTATTTCTCCCTCCTCTCTTTTGTGCTCTTTTGCCCCCTCTCTTTTGTGCTCTTTCTGCCCTCTCTATTTTGTGCTCTTTTTGCCCCCTCTCTTTTGTGCTCTTTCTGCCCTTTCTATTTTGTGCTCTTTCTGCCCCCTCTCTTTTGTGCTCTTTCCGCCCCCTCACTTTTGTGCTCTTTCTGCCCTCTCTATTTTGTGCTCCTTCTGCCCCCTCTCTTTTGTGCTCGTTCTGCCCCCTCTCTTTCGTGATCTTTCTGCTCCTTTTGTGTGCTCTTTCTCCCCCTCTCTTGTGTGCTCTTTCTGCCCCCTCTCTTTTGTGATCTTTCTGCCCCCTCTCTTTTGTGCTCTTTCTTCCCCCCTCTCTTTTGTGCTCTTTCTCCCCCCTCTCTTTTGCCTTGCCTCCCACTTTTTTTGCGCACTCTCTCTACAGAACATGCCCTTGCTCTGCCCGGCAACGCCCCCAACATGCCCGCATCACGCCCCATGCACTCTGCCCAGCCCCGCCCACTCCCTCCAGACAGAAATTCAGGCGGTTAGTTTGTGTAAGGCCAGGTGTGTTTGTCCTTGCACTGTCTCTACTGCGCATGACAGCTTCGGACAAACACACTTGGCCTTTTATATTATAGGATATAAAGTATATGTATATATACATATTTAGACATGTATATGTATGTATCTCTATGTTAAAGCCATTTGCCTGCCTTTTTTTTTCTAAAACCTGCAATCTCATGTCTTTGAGCCCTTATAACTTTTGTGTGCAATATTTTTTTTTATAATTTTTTATTAGATGGTGTTATTATGAGTGTAAGTGTACTATGTAATGTATTTTTGATGTGTTTTATGCAACTTTTTAGTTTCAAAAAACAGTTAACCAGAGCTTTGAGGTTGCGGTAATCATTCTAACATAAATCTTGATTGCACTCATGGAATCGCATTTACTTTCAACTGATAATAATAGCGGTAAGCCTAATGACCTCAAATCCTTGCAATATACCCTTTATTGCTTGGATGCAAACATTTGTGCTCCACTCGTAATCTAGCCCAATAAGTTTAATACATTAGGTTTAAAAATGTATTTTTCCTTTATTTTATGGCTGAAAAATAAAAACAGGGAGCATGATAATGCATTACAAACTACTTTAGTAGGTCTTTTTTTAAATAAAATAAAATGCTTTCATACACTACTTTTTTCTTGTGGTCTATTGTGATCTGAAACATCTAGTTTTGTGCTTTTCACAGAAAGAATTTAATGTCAGCCTGGAAGTAGACCAACCTACTGAGAAGCTCCTGGGCTAACCTTAAGGCAATGTATATATAGAAAAAATAGAGAAGAAAGGGACACAAGAACCTCCTCTGGAGAATACACTTGTTAGCACTCAGGAGTTTGTGAAATTTTTGGTGGGATTCAAATTTCTGAAAATCACAAAATCAACTCACTCATGAGGGTATGAACCATGAAAAAGAAGTTATGTAGAATAGATATAGTCCAGCACCAGCTATAACCCCAGGGCAGACAGGGCCGGATTGGGCAGCCGGGATACCGGGAAAAATCCCGGTGGGCCGCCGGCCGGCAGCTCAGCTGGGCTGGCTGCTGTGTATATTATTGCAGCTTTGTTCTTGTTGCAAGTCAGTCTCTGTTATACACACAGTTAGTATTTAGTCCCCACTGCTGCAGCATCTGTGTAGTAAAAGGTATTATTTATTTTCATTAAACTTATGTTATTTTTTATATATTGTTAACCCCTTAACCCCCTCTCCGTCCGACCACTGCTGCGGCTGCCTCACTCTGACTCGGACCGTCCGCAACTAGTAACTAGTACTTAGTTCACCACTGGGCCGCCAGGGCGGAGGAGGCAGGAGGATTATCATATGTGGACCGGGTCAGGCAGCAGGTGGGGCGGGCCCGGGCCGGCGACTGTGATGTCACGAGAGTTGACTGTCTGTCTCACCAGCACCACGTGACATAGTGGAGGGAGCCTCAGCCAGGGAGCGGCTGCGTGCGTCGCATCATCAGTCAGCATCAGTTAGCAGCCAGGTCACGGCATGTGGGGTCATGTGTGGACAGACAGTGGGAGCAGCCAGGGTCCAGGGACTGAACTGAGTCTGAAGAGAGTCGAGACCTCACCCCAGAGACGGGCCGACGGCGGGACCTTTAGGATGGCGGACGGCAACTTAGTAAGTTGGTAATTTTTTTATTTGGGCACTGGCAGTGGGCAGCAGGCTACAGGCAGCAGCAGGCCAGCTAAAAAGCAGAGCAGCACTGACTGAGCAGAGGCAAACATTGTGGTCGGTCAGGAGTCAGGGCAGAACTTAGAAGATCACTGATCAGTCACCACACGAATTAATCTCATTCTCTCATCATGTATGTAGTATAATTTTTTTTATTAATTTTATTATGATGAACAGTGAAGATCAGTGATTGTGAAGTGATATACAAGTTAGTGACTGACTGTCTGTGTTAAGTCCAGACTCCAGTACAGTAGAAGATATTACAGTGACGGGCACTGAGAACTGGCACTATGCTGCTAAGTGGCTACAGTAATGGATGTCAAAATGAATCAGTTGGCTGATTTTCAAACAGAAGCAACTTTTGATATTAACATAACAACACAGTCACTATGCTGCCTCTCTTTTGCTATCAATATCAAGAATATGATGTAGCCTTTATATTATACAATGTGGAAAAATAAATG
This sequence comes from Bombina bombina, assembly GCF_027579735.1. Taxonomy (NCBI): domain Eukaryota; kingdom Metazoa; phylum Chordata; class Amphibia; order Anura; family Bombinatoridae; genus Bombina; species Bombina bombina. The sequence continues at coordinate 565,215,862 of NC_069500.1, read as the reverse complement.
CAGTTTAAGTTTTGCAGCTGTTATTGACAATGAAGTTATGCTGTCCCTGGGAATACTACTACCTGTTTTGTGATGTTTATTCTTTGGCGGTGAGGGCAGTAATCTGCTGGGAAAGTGCACTGTTTAAAATAGCAGGAACAGCATAAATGCTTTACTGTGTATTATGTTTAAAGAGTTGTATCCTTCATTAAAGAAATGTGCAGATAAAAATTTATTTTGAGAGTATCATGTACAACTGCAACGCTGTGTGCAGGTTGGTTCACAAAGGCAACATAAAATTGTATTCAATAATTCGGTTATACAATGCATAGAAGCATTCTTGCATATAAAGAACATTATTTCACAGAATATGAAGTGTATATATATATATTTAATTGAACTTAATTCTACAGGTCAGATGCATTTTATGTGGTTGAGTGTTTCTGACTAGCCCTGTCTACAGAGGGGTTAAACAATAGTAAGTCACTTTTGTGTTAAAGTTTGTTGTGTGTCTCATATGTGTATAAACTTAACTCACAATATTTTTATTTTCTATTATATGTATGTATATATATATATCTATATATCTATATATTATATATTATATTTATATATATATATATTATATTTATATATATATATATATATTATATTTATATATATATATATATATATATATATATGAGTTGAAGGGAAAACCAACTAGAGCATAGTTGGCTTTCTTGAAGGGGGCGGGGCTAGGTTGGAGGGCAGGGCTAGGTTGGAGGGGGCGGGGCAGGGCTGGTCTATACAAATTTCCAGGGCCGGTCTGATTTCCCAGTCCGGCCCTGAGGGCAGAGGGTACTCCTTTAGAGTGGCTGCCACACTCACCAACAGTAATGTACAAGGAAGAAGAAGGGTAACTCCTCTGGATTAAAATCCCAACTTTTATTGAACAGGATCAGACACAGAAAACACAACGTTTCGGGGTCCGTACCCCTTAGTCATGTAAAAAAGTAAAACTTACCTTTTAATGTGATCTAAAACACACTGAGGCAATGTGTGCCGTCTAATCGTGACCGAGCAATGGTTAAATAAAATGCATTCACAGACAATGGTGCAAGAGGAGGATAACAATCTAGTTCTAGATAATAGCATGAGGATAATGCAATAATATGCCACAAAACAAAACCCAAAGGAGTAGAATAAACCAGTATCAGGGGTAAGAGGCTGTAGGAGGTTAAACTTGGGGTACTATAGTGGCGAGCTGACAGGTGGGCGTAAGTATATACCAATGCAGTGCTAAACCTCTAATACTGAGGATGCAAAGAATAGGGAAAAGAGTGCGGTACAACCCCACTCATAGCGGCAGTGGAGGCTCCTCCATGTGTGCACTCCCGCACGTGCCTCCCTGTCAGATGTTGAGAGAAAAAAAAATATGGGAATAAAATATAATTTTTCCAATAGCCCCCTATTGGAAAAATTATATATATTTTTTTTTTTAACTTCCAAAAAAATCATAAAATATAATTTTTCCAATAGCCTCCTATTGGCAAAATTATATTTTATTTTTAACCCCCAAAAATCTATTTCTTATCATGTATTCTTTAAAATATAAGCCCAAAAAAATGTTGTGTGTGTTTTTTTTATTTCTATCGCACGTGCGGTTAGAGCCCTATGATGCCTGTCAGTGATGTCTATGTGTTCACTGCAGGCATCTGGGCCAGCCTCAAATGCTTCTATATCAATCCCTGATCGCACACACTGAACTGTGCGAAAGTGGGGAGGGACATGTTCAGCCTGTGTTCTGATAGGCTGCACGCCACGATGCCGTATACGTCATCACGGCGAGAGTGGGGAGGGACATGTTCCGACTGTCAGTTCCTCAGTAGTTCAGCCTGTGGCACTTTTGCAACTTGCAGCTCGCTGATAGGCTGCACGCGACGATGCCGTTACGTCACCATGGCTCAGCCTCCTCCCCCGCATCAACGGCGCGAAAAATTCATTGCTGAGTTTGCTGTTGAGCGGAGAGGAGTGACTGAGCTCAACTGTGACAGTCTCTGTTGAACTTGTCTAAAACAAGTTTTAAAACGCATAAGCATTTGCATTAGCAGTGTTAGCACTGACTTTGTGTCTGAGCCTGAGTCTGTAATATATATTTAGAAGAGCTAGAGCCGGCTTGCCTACTAGAGAGGGTCAGAGCAGGGAGTGGAGGCTGACTGAGCCGGAGCAACAAAAACAACATTAACTGACTTAGTTGATTGTACTTGTCTTGGAGTTGGGCAGAATTTTTTTTAAAAAAACCTGCTGAATAATTATTAATTATAATTAAATTTTCTGAGAGAGGCTTCTATCTTAGTTAGTTGAGTTCTTGCCTGGGCTGGGGCCCTGTCCCCTGATAATTTTGTCAGACAGAGTGAGTCAGTCTGTCAGACAGTGTCAGTTTACTTTTTATTAATTAGCAAATTGCAAGTTTTGCCAAAAAATTTAAAAGTTTATTTTTCTCTAAAAAGCAGTTAACTGCTGCCTGTGCTGTGCTGCTATATTAACATAACTGTACAATTAAATATAAATTTTAATTATATTAGTTATATTACCACAAGTTATTATATATAATTATATATTTGAGAACAACCACAAAACTCTTACTAGTTTTAGACCGTAGTTGACCTTGCCCGTTGACGGCTGTCACGGCTGCTGCCTGCTGTAATTATACTAGTTAAAAAAAACACTATTTTAGTTTAGAATTATTAGCAGATTGCAGAGAGTCTCAGAGTTTTTAAAACAATTATATATTTTATAACAGCTTCATAGCTACTTACCTACAACCGCAAAACTACTTGCCTACTAGTTTTAGACTGTAGTTTAACTTGACCTTGCCCGTTGACGGCTGTCACGGCTGCTGCCTGCTGTAAATTAATTATACTAGTTAAAAGTTAAAAACACTATTTTAGTTTAGAATTATTAGCAGATTGCAGAGAGTCTCAGAGTTTTTAAAACAATTATATATTTTATAACAGCTTCACAGCTACTACCTACAGTCCTACAAGTTATATATTTAGAACAACCGCAAAACTACTTGCCTACTAGTTTTAGACTGTAGTTGACCTTGCCCGTTGACGGCTGTCACGGCTGCTGCCTGCTGTAATTATACTAGTTAAAACACTATTTTAGTTAGAATTATTAGCAGATTGCAGAGAGTCTCAGAGTTTTTAAAATAAACTATTATATATTTTATAACAGCTTCACAGCTACTTACCTACAGTCCTACAAGTTATATATTTTAGAACAACCGCAAAACTACTTGCCTACTAGTTTTAGACTGTAGTTGACCTTGCCCGTTGACGGCTGTCACGGCTGCTGCCTGCTGTAATTATACTAGTTAAAACACTATTTTAGTTTAGAATTATTAGCAGATTGCAGAGAGTCTCAGAGTTTTTAAAACAATTATATATTTTATAACAGCTTCACAGCTACTTACCTACAGTCCTACAAGTTATATATTTTAGAACAACCGCAAAACTACTTGCCTACTAGTTTTAGACTGTAGTTGACCTTGCCCGTTGACGGCTGTCACGGCTGCTGCCTGCTGTAATTATACTAGTTAAAACACTATTTTAGTTTAGAATTATTAGCAGATTGCAGAGAGTCTCAGAGTTTTTAAACAATTATATATTTTATAACAGCTTCACAGCTACTTACCTACAGTCCTACAAGTTATATATTTTAGAACAACCGCAAAACTACTTGCCTACTAGTTTTAGACTGTAGTTGACCTTGCCCGTTGACGGCTGTCACGGCTGCTGCCTGCTGTAATTATACTAGTTAAAACACTATTTTAGTTTAGAATTATTAGCAGATTGCAGAGGAGTCTCAGAGTTTTTTAAAACAATTATATATTTTATAACAGCTTCACAGCTACTTACCTACACTCCTACAAGTTATATATTTTAGAACAACCGCAAAACTACTTGCCTACTAGTTTTAGACTGTAGTTGACCTTGCCCGTTGACGGCTGTCACGGCTGCTGCCTGCTGTAATTATACTAGTTAAAACACTATTTTAGTTTAGAATTATTAGCAGATTGCAGAGAGTCTCAGAGTTTTTAAAATAAACAATTATATATTTTATAACAGCTTCACCACTACTTACCTACAGTCCCTACAAGTTATATATTTAGAACAACCGCAAAACTACTTGCCTACTAGTTTTAGACTGTAGTTGACCTTGCCCGTTGACGGCTGTCACGGCTGCTGCCTGCTGTAATTATACTAGTTAAAACACTAATTTAGTTTAGAATTATTAGCAGATTGCAGAGAGTCTCAGAGTTTTTAAAACAATTATATATTTTATAACAGCTTCACAGCTACTTACCTACACTCCTACAAGTTATATATTTTCGAACAAACGCAAAACTAATTGCCTACTAGTTTTAGACTGTAATTGACCTTGCCCGTTGACGGCTGTCACGGCTGCTGCCTGCTGTAATTATACTAGTTAAAACACTATTTTAGTTTAGAATTATTAGCAGATTGCAGAGAGTCTCAGAGTTTTTAAAACAATTATATATTTTATAACAGCTTCACAGCTACTTACCTACACTCCTACAAGTTATATATTTTCGAACAAACGCAAAACTAATTGCCTACTAGTTTTTAGACTGTAATTGACCTTGCCCGTTGACGGCTGTCACGGCTGCTGCCTGCTGTAATTATACTAGTTAAAACACTATTTTAGTTTAGAATTATTAGCAGATTGCAGAGAGTCTCAGAGTTTTTAAAACAATTATAAATTTTATAACAGCTTCACAGCTATTTACCTACAAGTTGTATAATTTATAACAGCTGCAAAGCTAATTACCTACAAGTTATATATTAAACTACTTGCCTATTAAGTCAAGTTTTATATTTTATAACAGCAATACTACTATTTATATATTATAACAGCAAAACTACTTGCCTCAAAGTTATATATATATATATATATATCTATATTATAACAGCAAAACTACTAACCTACAAGTTATATATTTTATAAGAGCCGCAAGGCAACTTACCTAGTTAAAGTTATATATTTTATAACAGCAAAGGACTGTTCTTTGTGTGTAAACTAACAGTTAAGATGGCACTTAGTAAAATCAGTGTGTCTGAGCTAAAGCAATTACATTTTTCAACGTTACCCATGGAAAGAAAAATTGAAATTAAAATGCTCTGGCCAACACCTAGGCTTAACCTTATCCAGGTGACAAAATGTAAAACTAGAGATTTCAAAAGAGAATTCAAACCCGAGGTATATGATAAATATCCATGGATTTGTGGCTGTGAATTATCTAACAGACTCTTTTGTTTTTATTGTCTCCTGTTTGCAAAACAAAGTGGTGAATCAAGCTGGGTGAGTTATGGTGTCGCTGATTTATCACATTTAAATCAAAAAATAAATAAATATAATTGTTCACAATCACATTTAAACTCCACATTAGAGTTTAATTTGCTAGGAAGGGTTGATATTCGACAACAACTTGACAGTGCATATCGTTTAAATATTAAAAAACATAATGAGCAAGTAACGAAAAATCGTTATGTTCTTTCGAAAATAATTAATTGTATTTTATTTTGCGGCGCATTTGAACTTGCACTTCGAGGACATGACGAACGTGAGGATTCATTAAATCCAGGCATTTTCAGAGGTCTTATAAACTTCTCAGCAGAACTTGATGCATCTCTAAAAGAACATCTCGCTAGTGCCACTGTTTTTAAAGGAACGTCAAAAGAAATTCAAAACGATTTATTAGACTGTATGCTTACTGGTTTGCCAGAACCAAATAAAAAAAGGAAATCTCAAAAGCAAGTTTTGTAGCAGTGATTGCAGATGAAACTACTGATGTTTCATCTGCCTTCCAATTGGTTGTTGTTTTTCGATACATTATAGGTAACGGTCAACCGGTGAGGAGATTCTGGGAATTCACTAATCCAGCTGGACATGATGCAGAATCTATAGCTACATGTATCCAAAATACTTTGGAAAAAGTTATAGACAACCCCGAAAAATTGATATCCCAGAGTTACGACGGTGCAAGCGTGATGAGTGGTCAGCATGCAGGTGTTCCAGGCTATAATTAAACGTACCTACAAGAATGCACATTTTGTGCATTGCTACGCACATCAACTCAATTTGATTGTCAGCCAAGCAAGCAGTCAGAATCAACAAGTTCGAGTATTTTTTTCTAACCTAAGTGACATTACTAACTTTTTTAGTAACTCGCCACAACGGATAGCTATTCTAGATGAAACTGTTAGAAGAAGGATACCTCATGGTTCAGCCACCAGGTGGAATTTCAAGAGTCGAACCGTCAATACAGTGTTTGAAAACAGGGAACAGTTAATTGAATGTATGGAAAAAATAGAGTCAACATCGAAAAAAGAAATAGCAATAAATCAAGCTGGGGCTATTCGGCGTATGTTACAAGACTCTGTATTTGTGTTTTGGCTTTCAGTTTTTCACAATATTATGCCACATGTAGATGTGTTATACAACCACTAAAAAAAACACTAACAGACGCGGCACTTATTCGAAAACATGTTAACACTTTCCAGCAGACAATGGAAAACGAAAGGAAAAGAATGGACACAGTGATCATGACGATATCAGAAACAGAGGAATCATCAAGGAAAAGGAAGAGAGAAAATATTCACATTACTCAGACTGTGGCAGCTAAAGAGATATGCGATGTTATCACGAATCAAGTAAAAGATAGATTTTCTTTATAACTCACTACTCGGCTGTTTCTCTCCTCCAAGCTGAAAAATTTGCAGATTACGAGAAGAATTTTCCAAATCAGCTTCTTGAACAAACATCAGCGGTTTATGACATATTACAGAAAGATCGCCTGAAAACGGAACTAGGAGTAATTTACAGAAGACCAGATTTCCGAAATATGAATGGTGCCATCAGTCTTCTACAGTTTGTAATAGAAAATAACTTGGACAGTACTTTTTCGGAGACCTACAAACTGTTGCAAATTATTTCGACTATTCCCGTGACAACTGCTGAGGCTGAGAGATGTTTCTCAACTTTAAAACGAGTTAAGACATTTCTAAGGAGCACCATGACTGAGGAAAGACTGACTGCTCTAGCCATGCTCACAATTGAAAAACAATTGATCAATGACATGCCTACATTCACCGAAAATGTTATTGATTTATTTGCCTCAAAAAAAGACAGGCGGATTGACTTAATTTACAAAAATTGTACTTGAGTTATCAACATTCTGTTTTAATCTTTACCTTTGAAGTTAATTATTAAGCACTAGTGTAATAGAAATAATCTTCTTTTGTAGAAAGTAAAATGTTGGTGTATTTATCTTAATGTTGCCACGGCCTTTGGCTGCATTGCCTAATATCAAACACTGGGGGCTAGGGCAACAATAATTGAGATGTGGTTTTATTTCTCTATAAAGTGGAAGGTTCTTTAAATCCAGGAATATATTTTCATAAATGTACATTCAAGATACTTATTATTTCGCAGCTTTGAATCTTGATTAATCATTTGGTTAATACATATGTTATTATATAATTTAACTGAGCATGTATATTTTAACACTAGACATGGGTATACTGAAGAGTATGGATTCTTGTATATTAATTTAAATATTAGACATAGTCATAATATTAAATATTATAAATATATAAATATATATATATATATATATATATATACTTCCTACTGATAATATCTTAAGAGATTAACTTAATAGTCATTTTGCAAACAGGATCTTCTTTTTATTGTCTCCTGTTTGAAAAACAAAGTGGTGATTCAAGTTGGGTGAGTTATGGTGTCGCCGATTTATCACATTTAACTCCAAAAATATAAATAATTGCTACTAATTACATTTATACTCCCCATTAGAGTTTAATTTGCTATGAAGGATTGATATTCGCCAACAACTTGTCAGTGCATATTGTTTGAATGTTAAAAAACACTAACATCAAGTAACTACAAATCGTTATGTTCTTTCCCAAATTATGAATTGTATTCTATTTTCCGGCGCATTTGAGCTTTCACTTCGAGGACATGATGAACGCGATGATTCATTAAATATTGGGAGACTTAAAAGGATTGTAATTTAATACTTAGTTAGTATGATACTAATAATCAGCTATACTATAGTATTAACTATTTGAAATCAATTGAGTAATCATTTCATATTCTGATATTACATTGAATTTAATTAGAATTCTGTAGTGATTAATTTATTGTAACAATATTTATATTTCCTTATTATCCCACTTTAATATAAATATAATCCATATTTGAAGTCATTCCTTAATAAAGTATAGGATTAAATAAAACTATATGAAAATTAGGTACAAGTCATTTCATATGAAATTTTGTCTTCTATATGCTTGGATCGATTCTGAGCTAGAAAACCTTTCCAGACGTATATGTGGATTCAGACCTTCAAAAGTATTGTTAGTCTCATCATTTGTATATCATACAAGGGATAATTACTTACTTTCCTGAAGATTGAGCATATCTGAGTAAAGTACAGAATTGTTTCTCAGTCACCCCAGAGAGGTAACATGGTCATCTTGTTTGTAGAGATCTAATCTCATTAAGCGATGAAGTAAAGAATCTTTTGAAGCTTAAACTTTAACAAATGTTCCCTTTGTATATTTTTTAGATATCCTGCCTGTGAGCTGTATTGGAGCATAGTATTATATATAATTATGTTACATTTCATGAAAATATATTTCATATCTGAGTTCATTACTTTAATACAGTTTGAGTGCATGAAATCATATACAGTTGTATGCAAAAGTTTAGGCACCTCTGACAATTTCCATGATTTTCAGTTATAAATAATTGGCTGTTTGGATCAGTAATTTCATTTTGATCTATCAAATAAATGAAGGACACAGTAAAAATTCAGTAGTGATATAAGGTTTATTGGATTAACAGAAAATGTGCAATATGCATCAAAACAAAATTAGACAGGTGCATACATTTGTGCACCCTTGGTTATTTTGTTGATTTGAATACCTGTAACTACCTAGCACCTGATTAATTGGAAGACAAAATTGGTTTGGTGAGCCCATTAAAGCCTTAAACTTCATAGACAGGACAGGTGTATTCCAATCATCATGAGAAAAGGTTTTAAGGTGGCCAATTGCAAGTTGTTCTCTATGACTCTCCTCTGAGAGTGGCAACATGGGGGGCCACAAAACAACTCTCAAGATGACCTAAAAACAAAGATTGTTTCAACATCATGGTTTAGAGGAAGGCTTACAAAAAGCTATTGCATAGATTTAAGATGTCAGTGTCCACTGTGAGGAACATAGTCAGCATGGTGAGGATAGGGAAGACCACAGGCACATTTCGTGTTAAGGCCAGAAGTGGCAGGCCAAGTAAAATATCGGATAGGCAAAGGATGATAAGAACGGTCAAAAAACAGCCCACAGACCACCTCCAAAGACCTGTACTACTGGGAATATTGTTGAGGGTCTCATGGATTCCACTCAATATCAGCAGATACTTGAGAATAATGTTGAGGAATCAGTCACAAACTTCAGTTGAAGTTACCCCCAGGCCGGGCCTGGATATTTCAAGAAGACGATGACCAAAAACACTGCTGGTTCAAATGGGTGGGGCCATTTGATGGGCGCGACTTTCACAAAGGGGTGTGGCTTTTAAAATGGGTGTGGCTTGTTAAAAGGGGCGTGTTTTTAAAAAGGGGCGTGTTTTTCAAAAGGGGCGTGGCTTTCCAATAGGGGCAGGGTCTTGTGCACCCCCATCCCAAAAATTCACCAGCCGCCACTGCATAGCGGAGGACTCACCCAGCGAACCAGTCGCTTCCCTCATTGTGGTCTTTCTTAACGCCAGCCGATGCAGTTGCTCTCCTAGCTTTTAGCCCTTTAGATGACGTCAGCGTTGATCAGTCTCTGTATACAACCTACCTCTATTGACAATGTTGCTCAGGCTCAGGTAAAAGGAACAGCTTACGGGGGACACTGGTGACAAGTAATATCAAATGACAGGAAGGTGGAGTCCCAACGTAGCGGTTATCTTAAAAATAACTTTTATTTCATACTTGTAAAAAGAGCATACTGGTAAAAAAAAAATGTGCAACAGAATAGCACTAGAAAGACTGTTTTTCTAGTGCTATCCTGTTTCACATTTTTTACCAGTATGCTATTAAAATTATTTTTAAGAAAACTGCTACTATGTTGGGACTCCACCTTCCTGTCATTGGATAATGCAGTAATAGTCACACTTAATCCAAAGGGTTAGTTATGTATGTATACAAATATAATCATAAAATGGGTACAGAGACAAGTATCTTGATCAGCGCAGTGATTATTTCAGTGCAGGTGTTATTTCAAGATATCAGTAAACAGCTGTATCAGGATACAATATGCCTCATAGCCTTTGGAAAATAGATTGGAGAGACAATCAATTGTGGTATAGTGTGTTGATACAATGTTAGAGTGTACAGATCGTTACTAGGGATGTTTCTAAAAATTCTAAATTTAAAACGAATTTTGATACATTTGTTCGTTCGAATCGAATTTCGAATGTTTATATAACATTCTAACATTCTATTTTCGAATTTTCGTTTTCGAATTTTTCAATAAAATTAGAAAATATTCGTTCGAATAATAGAATGTTTAGCTATGTATTCATTCAATTTTGAAATGTAATATTCGAATTCGAATGTGACATTCGCATTCGAATGTGACATTAAAATTTGAAATAGTATTTCTAGTCTATAACTGTGTTTAATAAATGTAATATTCGAATGCTATATTCGAATTCGAATGTCACATTCAAATTTGAAATAGTATTTCTAGTCTAATACTGTGTTTTAAATGTGATATTCGATTCAAATGTGATATTCGATTCGAATGTGACATTCAAATTCGAAATACTCTATCTAGTCTAATACTGTGTTTTCTAAATGTGACATTCGATTCGAATGTGACATTCGAAATAGTGTTTCTAGTCTTCAATTTTGTTTTATAAATGTAATAATCGAATTTGAATGTGATAATCGAATGTAACATTCAAATTCGAATGTGACATTCGAATTCGAATGTGACATTTGAAAACTGTAAATAATATTCAAAAATCGAATTTTTAAGAATATTCGTTCTTATCAACATTCTATTATGTAAATCGAATTTCTACAATAACATTCGTTCTAACATTCGAATTCGGATATAAACACATTCGCCCATCCCTAATCGTTACCCACAACTATGTTGTAATTGTGTTGTGATTATAACAAACAAACTCATAAAATGGGTAATTACTTTTCCACATCCTATAAAGAAGTTACCGACTACAATGTGAGCATAAAAGTGGTATGAAATATACCAAAACTGAGACTGTAGCAGTCAAGCGTATATGAAAAAACTCCCCTAGTTGTTTGCGGCTCTAGCATAACCTCTTTGTAATTTGTCTCCTAGCATGAGCACCAAATCAGTATAAATGTTGCATCCATTACCGGCTCATTTACACACCACCAGACTACAGTAAAGTTTGCCTAAGGCAATAAAACACAGGAGCTCCTAAGACTGCTCTCACAGTCCCTAACATGTTTCGCTGTTGCCGACTTTTCAAAGGGTGGACGCGCCGCTGATGCGTCCTCTTTTTATAGTGTGTGCGTCTAGGCCATGCCCCCTATTTTTATACATCATCTTCGGTATAGGATCAGTTGGCGATCTGAAACATCCTTACTTTGTAAGGGAAAATTAGCTACATTACAGGTTAAGTATATTTATTTGAAAATATTGGAAGTGTAATTTATGTCATGGAGCTATGGTCTTGAATGTAAATTTAAAAAACCTAGCATGACAGTATTATTTATACAATTAAACTGTGATGTTAGATATACATGAGAAAGGAGTAAAGAAATAATACACAACTTGCAGCCATAAGGCTGAATGGATAAAGGGGGAAGTGATAACACAAATGTAGGGGTTCAACTAAATTCAAATATAAACTTTATTAGATAAAAAAAACACAGAATTAAAATAGGAGAAATGAATATTAAAAACACTCTTAGGTACCTGTAGTACAGTAGGCAGTATTAGTAATAAGAGGTAAATGACCAAGTAACACTGTAGTATGCACATAAAGCGTTAACTAAAGGGCAGCTGTATTGTTGTCTAGCCAGATTCTGTGAGACTCCTAATGGATATTAACACACGTTAGTCACCCTATAGTTTAACGGGACACTATACCCAAAAATTTTCTTTCATGTTTCAGATTGAGCATGAAATTTTAAGCAACTTTCTAATTTACTCCTATTATCAAATTTTCTTTATTCTCTTGGTATCTTTATTTAAAATGCAAGAATGTAAGTTTAGATGCCGGCCCATTTTTGGTGAACAACATGGGTTGTCCTTGCTGATTGGTGGATAAATTCATCCACCAATAAAAAATTGCTGTCCAGAGTACTGAACCCAAAAAAGCATAGATGCCTTCTTTTTCAAATAAAGATAGCAAGAGAACAAAGAAAAATTGATAATAGGAGTAAATTAGAAAGTTGCTTAAAATCGCATGCTCCTTCTGAATTACAAGACAAAATTTTTGGGTTCAGTGTCCCTTTAACTAATATCGTCTTAAAGTTAAACAATCGCTGTACATCTAGATTCAGGGTGATTCGTGACCTGAATATTGGCGTGGCTTAAGATGGTATAATGATATTGATAAAGCCGTTTATCGGTGAAACGCATTGATGGTATACTTTTAAGAAAGAAATTTGTACACAGAAGGAGGATTACATTGGATTATAAGGAACTACTTTTTCATCTACAAACTCTGCGCAGAGTACGGAATTGATTACAGACAACAGATCACTACACCTACTCCTTACTGACTGGCTGCTAAGATCATGTGACACGGAACTATCCGACTGCATGGGAGAAAAAGTGAGTGGGCACCCGTGCCAAGGCTCTGTACTTTTACCAAAAGGTAACCCTAACAAATAATTTGAGAGCCGTTTTAGCCAGAAGGTAGGCACTTTAACAAAGGGGTGTATAAGTCTGTACGGATGTTGCTAGCAAATACCGCTAACAGCTTTAATTTTGAACTTTGAGTGTACAAATTCAAACTGGATATAAAGTTATTTTTTAAACCAACACATTACCTTTTTTCTAACTCTTATAACAAAGTTAACCATATAGGAGCACTGTATCACAAAGTGACATTTATCAATTTTTTTCCAAAAACCAGAATAAACTTTATGTGACACATATGACACTAAAGAAACACTAAGACTGTGTGCTGGACTCTTATAGTGGAAATCTTTGAAAACAGCAACTATACAGCGATCGCATTAAATTATATATATTGTATTTGATTTATGGAATGACCGGTCATGTTTCTGAAATATTAAAGGAATTTTAAAAGAGTTTAAAATGGCTTTTTCAAAGGGTGGACGCGCGGCTAAAATGTCGACTTTTAATAGCGTGTTTAGATACCCCCCCTTTAATGATGTCATCAGTGGACTGCCAATCCAGTTGATATCTATGCAATCCTCTTAGATACAATACTCAAATTGTATGTCATGAATGGATATACAGTATATATATATATATATATATATATATATAAGGCAATTCATAATAACAGAATTGTTGCAATTCTGATATGTGGTATATTGGATCGAAATTGAATTAGGTAATATTCGATAGAAATGTGCGATTCGTTTCAGATCGATTCAGAAATTCGGCCGAATTCATTAAATTCGGAGATTTGGATCGATTCGAATTTCCGAATTGAAATAATGCCAAATCTACCGAATAAATCCGAATTAGTTCGGATTTATTCGGGTAGGATTCGGATGTGGCCATGGATTACACTAGTATTGTACAGTATATTAGGTTATATCACTCTGCTATGGGTTACACCTAATATACAGTACATAATACTAGTCTAATACACAGCACATCCCACCTAACACATACCGAAATTCCAAATTTCCGAACCGAATCGAACCGAATCCAGCCGAATTTATTCAAATCCGAATGAATCCGAAACGAATCTGAACCGAATTGATTCGAATTTTTCTGAATTCGAATCGATCCGAAACGAAATTCGAAAACATCCGAATCGATCCGAAATGAATTTTTTCGCCATGCACATGTCTAATATTCGATTGATGGTTACTAGCGTTACTAGTCCAAGAATTAAATACACAACTAAAGGAATTTGAATCTCTCAAATAATTTTAACCAACTTACAAACAATACCGTAAAGAGTTGGATAAATATGAGGAGGAAATCAAACAAATACAACAAGGGAAACTTAGTAGGAACAAAACAGATTATGCCAACAAAAAGGTATACAAATGGAAAAGACATCTAACCCAAATACTAACAAACCCTCTAGGGTTAATATTGTTCAAAGTGACATCTCAGATACTGAAGGGGAGAAATCTGAAACTCAAGAATCTGATAATGAACCACAAACATTTACTATGGACAGCCATATGAGAATAACAAGGGGCAAAAGAAAATATTTTTAGGAGTAAATGTCTCTTCAAACTCAGACATACCAGAAGAGGCAGGGGGGAAGACAAAAAGGCAAAACAAAAGCCAATCACACAACAAAACAAACAAAAAAAGACTGAAAACCCTATCAGAGAGCACTAAGCCCCTACTCTCAAATGAAAATGACTCACTAAGAATTATTAACCTCTCACAGAAACTACTAACTGAAGAACATCAACAAGTATTGTCGAAAAGCATGACCTTTTGCCCTACTACAACCCTGGATACATTTGAGACCATTAAAGATGTGCAACTGTTTGTCAGAAAAATTGCATTAAAAAGATTCTACAATAATAAATCTACAGCCACAGAAGAATCATCTTTTAAAAATGTATCTGATGATGAGAGAAATACTCTTGAAATTCTGCTTCAAGAAAGTGAACATTCAATAGAATTACACTGTGAACCATTCAGAGAGGCAAAATGGAGAGCTAAAAATAAAAATAAATCTACATTTATGCCCAAAATCAATCAATGCTTACAACTACAAGTTTTTAACGAAATAGTTTGTGATAAAATTCTGCAATTACCATGTATACAAATACACAGCAAATCTCACAAAAAAAGAAAAAAGAGCACTGAAAGATATGCAAACATGGCAAGACGTTATCATAAGAAATTCGGATAAAGGGGTCAACATAGTGATATGGCCACTAAATATGTACCGCACTGAAACAGATAAACAACTGAGAAATCACTCCTGTTATCTTAAGTTAGGATACAATCCATCACAGGAATTCCTGCAAAAATACATGAACGTCATTCAAGTGTCCAAAAATGACAACATCATTACATCTAAGGAATACCAGTTCCTAAAAGTGACTAATCCCACTGTAGCCACTTTTTACTTACTAAATTAGTAAAATCCATAAAAAATAAAACTCACCCCCATGGATGACCAATTGTCTCTGGAATAAATAGCCTTACTGAAAAGGCAAGCCAATATGTAGATTTTAGATTGAGAAACTATCTCTCCCAAATTTCCTCATGTAGATTTTAGATTGAGAAACAATCTCTCCCAAATTTCCTCATATGTGCAAGACACAACAGATGTCTTAATTCAACTAGACACTATACATCTTACTCAAAATATGCAGACTTAGAATTGCTTTATACTTGCATAAAACATGATCTAGGAATACAAGCAGTTCAGTGGTTCCTAGCAATGGGTTTGGAAGAAGACCCTTCACATGATGACTTTATACTACAATCTCTCCCAATTGTCTCTGGAATAAATAGCCTTACTGAAAAGGCAAGCCAATATGTAGATTTTAGATTGAGAAACTATCTCTCCCAAATTTCCTCATGTAGATTTTAGATTGAGAAACAATCTCTCCAAAATTTCCTCATATGTGCAAGACACAACAGATGTCTTAATTCAACTAGACAATATACATCTTACTCAAAATATGCGGATGTAGAATTGCTTTATACATGACCTAGGAATACAAGCAGTTCAGTGGTTCCTAGCAATGGGTTCGGAAGAAGACCCTTCACATGATGACTTTATTTTACCACTATTAAGCTTTGTACTCAACCATAATTTTATCACATTTAACAACTGCTTCTACCTGCAGACAAGAGGTACTGCAATAGGTACAGAATGTGCTCCCACCACGCCAATTTATTTCTTGGCTGGTGGGAGCATAAATATGTATTCTTTGATGCCAACTCACACTTCATAAATCAAATTCCCCTCTGGATGAGCTATATTGTTGATGTGCTCTTCCTGTGGGAAGGCACTAAATTTGAACTTGATCTTTTTCTGCATAACTTAAACTCAAACAATTTGAATATTAAATTGACTTATGAACCAAACCAATATTAATATAATGATAAAAAAGGTTAATAGATGTCATAAAATTCTAGTATGATGCCTGTCTACCAATGGCCATTGGGATGATGTACTAATCGTATTTCAGTATAGGAGCTCTTATGGATCCTTGTCAGATTGGGGAAAGAAGATGGATATATCACTAATCTTGTGACCTCTGATGGCCTAGAGGGCAATAAAAAGCCATTGTTGTGGTTGTGATGTCCCCCATTAAACTTCTTTATTTAGATTCCCAAAGTACCAAACGTCTGCCCAAATACAGGTGATTAGAGAGTGTGTATAAGCAAGTTAATGTCCACTGGTATGGCGCTATTTTAATAAGCAACCACAATGTTAGTTGGCAGCAGCAATGATAGTTAGCCGTGGCAATGGTGGTAAAGCAAGCAAAAGTTTTGTTCACAGTTCAGTCAAGCAGTCAATGCAGTAATTCGGCAAGCAAACGGTTAATTAACATGTCAGCGAAAGCAGAATACAGACCAATGTTAGGCTGTAATGTCTCTGTGAGAAACCCAAGTCATGTACTGTGAGTATATAAACATGATCAGCTTTACAGGGTACACCCTAATGAGGTATATTCCTCGCCTAAGGGACCCTATAGTTACAGTGTCAAAAAGGATCGATCTCACCAGTTTTCTTCGTCGGGATCTCCACTGTGGCAACGCCAATCACTTGTCGATAAGGATATCCTGCTGTTTAGGCTGTTTAAATCCCTTCGTCTGCGACTATCTGCCCTCAATATAGTGTTTGCTGATGTATCTTTTCTGAACATTTAGGTCTGAATGGCACCCTCTTTTACAGATATGGTTAAATCTAAGAAAGCGAGCAAAAGAAATTCCTAGGGATAAAATTATATACAAACAGGATGAAAAAGTGATTCCAGAACATAACACAGTAAGATTTATATACACATTCAATAATAAATGGAAAGATATAAGATTAATATTGGTAAATCATTGGGATATATAGATGGTAGATCCCAGTATGTATAAAATAGTGGGTGAAACATCACTTATGACCCCTAGAAGATCACCAAACTTACGAGACAAATTAGTACATAGCCACTTTAGGAATCCAGATTCTAAACAAAATTGGTTACAGAACTACCAGAAAAAAGATGGAAACTTCCCATGTGGAAAGTGTAGCATATGCAAGAATATTCAGAAAGGAAATAAAATCATGGATGCACAGGGTAAAATACATAAAATAATAGGACACATCAATTGTAGGAGTGAGGGAGTGGTATATGCAGTATCATGCTCATGCCCCCTATTCTATGTAGGGAAGACCTACAGAGAACTAAGAGATAGGGTCAAGGAGCACAAAAGGGACATTAAAAATAAACAGTGGAAAGACAGCAGTGTGGCAAGACATTTTCTTAAATGCCACAATAGCTCGGCAATAGGACTAAAAACGGTAGGCTTAGAGCTTATAGATCTACAAGGAAGAGGGGGAGATTTGGACAAACGCCTATTACAGGCGGAATGTAAATGGATCCACAATATGGATACCCTCAAACCAAAAGGTCTAAATGAGGAAATAAACTTTGCACCTTTCCTGTAAAAAATAGTTTGTTCCTATATAAATATAGATACTTACATATGCCATTCCATCTTAAAATCTGGTAGAAATAATCAAATAAATGAACATTTATGCCTCAATCTAAATGATTGATATGGATAGGGTGATATAGGCTTACCCATAGTACAAGATGAACGATATAAGGGAGATAAAAAATCAATAATTACCTCTATATAATAGGTTCACCACTTTAGAACAACAGGCAGAAATAGTAATACCCCTGCTTCATAGGCAGTACTTTAAATAAAACAATACAATTAAAAATAATTGAAATATTTACTACCACTGTATGCCCTTATACAAGAGGATTTATTCCTCGTAAAATCCCTCGCACCCGATATTGCTACTTATACACAGTCTAATTTTCAGTCTTTTCTTTCCTTTTCTTTTTCTTCATTTTTCTTTTTGTCTATATAGTTGCATAGATTATATAATAAACATCTCCTTTTTAATCAGTCAGACTGGATAGGATAATAGCATAACTTAGTTCTTACCATTCAAATTGTTGAAGGTGGAATATGTATATATGCTATAGATGTATAGCTTTAGGAATTTGGATATAACACGGTTCCCTCCCTTAACTATGTGATGCCCTGGCAGTATTACAATATCAATTGATTTAAAAAGGAACAATGTTATAAATGTATTAACAAGAGTTATTTGTAGGGACATTAATGTGAAAAAAGATATCCCTTGATACAATGATGCCTTGTCAAATAGGATTATACGTCACACAGGAATTATGCTGACTAGAACTTTCTGAAATCATTTAAATTCCCGAGGGGAATAGAAGTAAGTAGGAAATGATACGCCATGAAGAAGCCGCATACAACTTGCCCTGCGGCTAAACACGTGTAGCGTCTTTGGGTTTTTAGCCATCGGCTAGGCCAGCCGAAGGAATCCTATCCTATGGTGAACAACTGAGGCAATATCGGATGTACGAAAGAGAGTGTGGAAAAGCACAACTGACAGCCTGCTGAAGCGATTAAAGTGGTAAAAGGCGCAGACGAAGGGATTTAAACAGCCTAAACAGCAGGTTATCCTTATCGACAAGTGATTGGCGTTGCCAGGGTTGGGATCCTGACGAAGAAAACTGGTGAGATCGATCCTTTTTGACACTGAAACTACTGAACAACTGAGGCAATATTGGATGTACATTACAGCCTAACATTGATCTGTATTCTGCTTTCACTGACATGTTAATTAACCGTTTGCTTGCCGAATTACTGCATTGACTGCTTGACTGAACTGTGAACAAAACTTTTGCTTGCTTTACCACCATTGCCACGGCTAACTATCATTGCTGCTGCCAACTAACATTGTGGTTGCTTATTAAAATAGCGCCATACCAGTGGACATTAACTTGCTTATACACACTCTCTAATCACCTGTATTTGGGCAGACTTTTGGTACTTTGGGAATATAAATAAAGAAGTTTGATGGGGGACATCACAACCACAACAATGGCTTTTTATTGCCCTCTAGGCCATCAGAGGTCACAAGAATAGTGATATATCCATCTTCTTTCCCCAATCTGACAAGGATCCATAAGAGCTCCTATACTGAAATACGATTATTACATCATCCCAATGGCCATTGGTAGATAGGCATCATACTAGAATTTTATGACATCTACTAACCTTTTTTATCATTATATTCATTGTATTAGATTTATTGTTGAATAAAATATTACACTTTTGCATATGAATCTAGAGGCTTTGTATTAGTTATGGGAAGGGAATCTGTTTCCAGTCGGTAAAGGACCTCTACACCCAGTGTTTATTTGCTTTATTTTCTAATTTGATTATTTATAGATTGTGCTGGCATAGGGCATACTGAGATTTTTTGGCTTTCTATCTTCTTTTTTTCTTGCATTATTTATTACTATATTTTATGCCTCCTTGCACCCCTAGATATATGACCATAAAGATATCTAGGGTTATCTAAAAATCGAAAAAATACTACTGAATTGAGCTGACACTTTGACCCATTTTTTTCATATATATATATATATATATATATATATATATATATATATATATGTGCCTAGAGGGATATGGCTGACGAGGCCCACAATAGGCCGAAACGTACGTCTGGGGTTTTGCTGTTTCTCTTGCTCAGAGAGGGATTGCCTGGTATTTCGGGGCTGGACTGTACTGTGAAGTCAGGATCAGACTGATATGCTACAGGAAAGTTCTTCTCTGTGAAAAGCACATATTGAGCAAAAAGAGGCTGCTTCTAGGGTGGTAACTAGCCATAGAACAAGCTATTATGCTATTGTTCATTCCCAGGTTGAGCGCTTCTCTCTTTTTATTTATATATATATATATATATATATATATATATACAGGGGAGTGCAGAATTATGAATTATAGGCAAATGAGTATTTTGACCACATCAATCCTCTTTATGCATGTTGTCTACTCCAAGCTGTAATATGTGCATCTCTGTAATGAGAAGGGGTGTGGTCAGCACCCTATATCAGGTGTGCATAATTATTAGGCAACTTCCTTTCCTTTGGCAAAATGGGGTCAAAAAGAAGGACTTGACAGTCTCAGAAAAGTCAAAAATAGTGAGATATCTTGCAGAGGGATGCAGCACTCTTAAAATTGCAAAGCTTCTGAAGCGTGATCATCGAACAATCAAGCGTTTCATTCAAAATAGTCAACAGGGTCGCAAGAAGCGTGTGGAAAAACCAAGGCGCAAAATAACAGCCCATGAACTGAGAAAAGTCAAGCGTGCAGCTGCCAAGATGCCACTTGCCACCAGTTTGGCCATATTTCAGAGCTGCACATCACTGGAGTGCCCAAAAGCACAAGGTGTGCAATACTCAGAGACCTGGCCAAGGTAAGAAAGCTGAAAGACGACCACCACTGAACAAGACACACAAGCTGAAACGTCAAGGACTGGGCCAAGAAATATCTCAAGACTGATTTTTCTAAGGTTTTATGTGACTGATGAAATGAGAGTGAGTCTTGATGGCCAGATGGATGGGCCCGTGAATGGATTGGTAAAGGGCATGAGAGCTCCAGTCCGATTTAGACGCCAGCAAGGTGAGGGGGAGTACTGGTTTGGGCTGGTATCATCAAAGATGAGCTTGTTGGGGCCTTTCGGGTTGAGGATGGAGTCAAGCTCAACTCCCAGTTCCTACTGCCAGTTTCTGAAGACACCTTCTTCAAGCAGTGGTACAGGAAGAAGTCTGCATCCTTCAAGAAAAACATGAGTTTTCATGCAGGACAATGCTCCAACACAACCGCGTCCAAGTACTCCACAGCGTGGCTGGGCAAGGAAAGGGTATATAAGAAGAAAATCTAATGACATGGCCTCCTTGTTCACCTGATCTGAACCCCATTGAGAACCGTGGTCCATCATCAATGTGAGATTTACAAGGAGGGAAAACAGTACACCTCTCTGAACAGTGTCTGGGAGGCTGTGGTTGCTGCTGCACGCAATGGTTGATGGTGAACAGATCAAAACACTGACAGAATCCATGGATGAAAGGTTTTTTGAGTTGTCCTTCGCAAAGAAAGGTGGCTATATTGGTCACTGAGTTTGTTTTTGTTTTGATTTTTGAATGTCAGAAATGTATATTTTTGAATGTTGAGATGTTATATTGGTTTCACACTGGTAAAATAAATAATTGAAATGGGTATATATTTGTTTTTTGTTAAGTTTGCCTAATAATTATGCACAGTAATAGTCACCAGCACACACAGATATCCCCCTAAAATAGCTATAACTAAAAACAAACTAAAACTACTTCCAAAACTATTCAGCTTTGATATTAATGAGTTTTTTGGGTTCATTGAGAACATGTTGTTGTTTCAATAATAAAATTAATACCTCAAAAATACAACTATAATTCTGCACTCCCTGTATATATATATAAAACTGTGAAGCTCACAGTAAAACTGTGCACACTAAATATATATAAAATAAATACACAGACAAGACTTCAAATAAAAAAACACAAAAATCATGAATATAAATATATAAAAGTCCTTATCTGTAAAGAGAAGCAAATAAAGAAATCCTTAAGTTCCAGGAATTAATCAATCATGTGATAAAAATCCTGTATGTGGAGAAACGGCTGCTTAAAATTTGTCTTCCAGTACCACGGTGGAAAAACGGTTATGATGAGATGGAGATCTAAAGGAATAGCGCACAAAGAGACTCCTCATAGCGTAATATGTTTAATACAATTTAAAACTACAAACAAAACAGTTCCCCTTCAGGGTGGGTTACTCCAACAATTAAAAAACTCAATCGATATGAGGTAAGATAAAGGTATTGAGTCCCCCAAGGGAGAGAGCACATCAGCTGTTAAGAACTCTACAGTCGTACTGCAAACTTCAGGAAAAAAGCGAGTCTCAATCAAACTGCAGTGCCGTCCCAGAAGTAAATATGAGATTCCCAGCAGTAAGAGTAAATAGAGCGTCTTGAAACAAATAGTTACTCGTGTAACCTGCCTCTTGAGACACACTGTCGGTGTCTAACAATGTGGTGAAAGGTGGGCTTGGCCTTACACGTTTTCACGGATATATCCGCGTCGTCAAGGCTTCGCTCCACTTCTACCTGTAATACCTGCGTTGCTTACGGTAGCGGTAAGCTGGCAAAACGTGCTCGTGCACGATTTCCCCATAAGAATAATGGGGCTGAGCTGGGCTGAAAAAAAAACCTAACACCTGCAAAAAAAGCAGCGTTTCAGCAACTAACGCAGCCCCATTGTTTTCCTATGGGAAAATACTTTCTAAGTCTTCACCTAACACCCTAACATGAACCCTGAGTCTAAACACCCCTAACATTACACCTATTAACATCGTCGCCACCTTCATTATACTATTAAACCCTAATATGCCGCTCTGGGACACCGCCGCCACCTACATATCCCTATGAACCTCTAATCTGCTGCCCCTAACATCGCCGACACCTATATTATATTTTATTAAACCCCTAAATCTACTCCCCCAACGTCGCCGCCACCTACCCTACACATAATTAACCCCTAATCTGCCGACCGGGACATCACCGCCACTATAATAAATTGTATTAACCCCTAAACTGCCACACTCCTCATCCCGCAAACACAATAATAAATTTTACTAACCCCTAATCTGTACCCCCCAACGTCGCCGCCAGCCTACCTACAATTATTAACCCTAATCTCCCGCCCCCAACGTCGTCGCTACTATAATAAAGTTATTAACCCCTAAACCTAAGTCTAACCCTAACACCCCCCCTAAGTTAAATCTATTTTTAATAAATCTAAATAAAATTTCTAAAATTAAATAAATGAATCCTATTTAAAACTAAATACTTTGATTTAATCAGCCAATCGGATTGAAGTTCAATCCGATTGGCTGATTGGATCAGCCAATAGAATGCAAGGTCAATTCTATTGGCTGATCCAAATCAGCCATCGGATTGAACTTCAATCCGATTGGCTGATTAAATCAACCAATCAGATTTTTTCCTACCTTAATTCCGATTGGCTGATAGAATCCTATCAGCCGAATCGGAATTAGAGGGACACCATCTTGGATGACGTCATTTAAAGGAACCGTCATCATCCGGGTAGTTCGTCGTCTGAGGAGGATGTTCCGCGCCGGAGGTCTTCAAGATGGAGCCGCTCATCGCCGAAAGGATGAAGATAGAAGATGCCGCTTGGATGAAGACTTCTGCTGGATGGATGACCTCTTCTGCCCCGATCGGATGAAGACTTCTGCCGGTCCGGATTGTCTTCTTCTGCCCATCGGATGAACACTTCTGGATGGATCAGATGACCACCTTGTGCCTGGCTGGGTGAACACGGCTCAAGGTAGGGGTGATCTTCAATTGGGGTAGTGTTAGTTTTTTTTAAGGGGGGTTGGGGTGGGTTTTAGAGTAGGGGTGTGTGGGTGGTGGGTTGTAATGTTAGGGGGGGAGGTATTGTATTTGTTTTCTTTACAGGTAAAAGAGCTTATTACTTTGGGGAAATGCCCTGCAAAAAGCCCTTTTAAGGGCTGGTAAAAGAGCTGATTACTTTGTAATTTAGTTTAGACTTGGGAATTTTATTATTTTGGGGGGCTTTTTTATTTTATTAGGGGGCTTAGATTAGGTATAATCAGTTTAAAATTCTTGTAATTTTTTTATTGTTTGTAATATAGTGTTTGTTTGTTTTTGTAATATAGTTTTGTTTATTTAATTGTATGTTATGTTAGATAATTGTAGTTCATTTATTTGATTAATTTATTGATAGTGTAGTGTTAGGTGTATTTGTACTTGGGTTAGGATTTATTTTACAGGTAATTTTGTGATTACCTATTATTAACTATTTAATAGCTATTGTACATAGTTAAAATAAATACAAAGTTGCCTGTAAAATAAATATAAATCCTAAAATAGCTACCACGTAACTATTAGTTATATTGTAGCTATATTAGGGTTTATTTTATAGGTAAGTATTTAGTTTTAAATAGGAATAATGTATTTAATTTTAGAAATTTAATTTAGATTTATTAAAAATAGATTTAAGTTAGGGGGTGTTAGGGTTAGGGTTAGACATAGGTTTAAGGGTTTAATAACTTTATTATAGTAGATGTTGGGGGGCAGGAGATTAGGGGTTAATAATTGTAGGTAGGTGGCGGCGACGTTGGGGGGGGCAGATTAGGGGTTAATAAAATGTATTATAGTGTTTGCAAGGCGGGATTGCGGCAGTTTAGGGGTTAATACATTTATTAATAATGGCGGCAATGTCCAGTCGGGATATTAGGGGTTAATAAGTGTAGGTAGGTTGGCGGCGACGTTGGGGGGGGATTAGGGGGTTATAATATAATGTAGGTGACGGCGATGTTAGCGTAAGCGAGACTAGGGGGGTAGGGTATCAAGCCGTCAACCTCAAATACGCTGGAATATTCGTTGTTAGTCCGTCGGGGAAGGATGTTCCGCGTCGGCGGGGGTGAAGATGGATCCTGAAGAAAGAGAGATTGAACACCCGCTTGGAAGATGACATCCGCCCGGATGGAAGATTTCTTCAGCGTCGCCTGGATGATGACTTCATCGGATGGAAGACTTCTTCAGCGCCCCTTGGAGGATCACTTCTGCCGCTCCGGATCTCCTCTTCGGTTCCATCGGTGGCTGGGCTGAGTGAAGACGACTCAAGGTAGGTAAGGTAAAAGAGCTTTGAACTTTTTTAATTTAGAATAGGGTAGGGCATTTTTTTATTTTGGGCGGCTTTGTTATTTTATTAGGGGCTTAGATTAGGTGTAATTAGCTTAAAATTGTTGTAATATTTTTTAAAATGTTTGTAACTTTTTTTTTTATTTTTTGTAACTTAGCTTTTTTTATTTTTTTGTACATTAGTAGTTTATTTTAATTGAATTTAATTGTAGTTATTTGTAGGGTAATTTATTTAATTAATTAATGATAGTGTATGTGTGTAGGTTCAATTGTAACTTAGGTTGGATTTATTTTACAGGTAATTTTGTATTTTCTTTTAGCTAGGTAGTTATAAATAGTTAATAACTATTTAATAACTATTCTAACTAGCTAAAATAAATACAAAGTTACCTGTAAAATAAATATAAATCCTAAAATAGCTACAATGTAATTATTAATTACATTGTAGCTATCTTAGGGTTTATTTTACAGTTAAGTATTTAGTTTTAAATAGGATTCATTTATTAAAGGTATAGTGTAGTGTTAGGTGTAATTGTAACTTAGGTTAGGATTTATTTACATGTAAATTTCTCTTTTATTTTAGCTAGGTAAAACTATTAAATAGTTATTAACTATTTATAGCTATTGTACCTAGTTAAAATAAATTGAAAGATGCCAGTAAAATAAAAATAAATCCTAAGATAGCTACAATATAATTATTATTAATATTGTAGCTATATAAGGGTTTATTTTAAAGGTAAGTATTTAGTTTTAAATAGGAATAATTTATTTAATAAGAGAAATATTATTTAGATTTATTTAATTAATATTTAAGTTAGGGGGGTGTTAGGGTTAGTGTTAGACTTAGGTTTAAGGGTTAATAAATGTATTACAGTGGCGGCAGTGTAGGGGGGGGCAGGATAGGGGTTAATACATTTATTATAGGTGGCAGACTTTGTAGGGGGCAGGATAGGGGTTAATAAGTTTAAGATAGGTTGCGGCGCGGTCCGGGAGCAGCGGTTCAGGGGTTAAACTATTTATTTAGTTGCGGCGAGGTCCGGGATCAGCAGGATAGGGGTTAATAAATTTATTATAGAGGGCGGCGGTATAGGGGGGGCAGGATAGGGGTTAGTAGGTATAATGTAGGTGGCGGCAGTGTCCAGGAGCGGCGGTTTAGGGGTTAATACATTTATAAGAGTTGCGGCGGGGTCTAGGAGCGGCGGTTTAGGGTTTAGTAACTTTATTTAGTTGCGGGGGGCTCCGGGGGCGCCGGTATAGGGGGTTGAACAGTTTAGTTAGTGTGGGGGCTTAGTGACAGGCTAGCAAGTAAGCTGTCAAAATGCCGAAGAGCAGCGAGATCGGATAAGTGATAACTCTCACAGTCCGCTGCTCATCGCCCCGTACTTGGTGCGCAGCTTTTTGACAGCTTTTTTGATAACTTAGGCGAAATTTTGCAGGTCCGCGGCGGTGATGGTAGGCGAGCTTAGGTGGGCGTATTGGACCGGCGAAGGCAGGTAAATTAGACACATAGAAACATAGAAACATAGATATTGACGGCAGATAAGAGCCATAGGCCCAGCAAGTCTGCCCCACTAACACGTTGATAACTTGATAACTCGTTGATAACACGTTGATAACTACCCCCCTAGGGGTTCATAGGTATAATGTAGGTGGCAGCGATGTCCGGTTTAGGGGTTAAATCATTTTATTATAGTGTTTGCGATGTGGGGGGGCCTCGGTTTAGGGGTTCATAGGTAGTTTATGGGTGTTAGTGTACTTTGTAGCACTGTAGTTAAAAGCTTTATGTTCCTGCGTTAGCCCATAAAACTCTTAACTACTGACTTTTATATGCAGTAGGAGTCTTGGAGGTAGAGGCTGTACCGCTCACTTTCTCCAAGACTTGTAATACCAGCGTTAGGCAAATCCCATTAAAAAGATAGGATACGCAATTGACGTAAGGGGATTTGCGGTAGCCAAAAGTCGCGGAAGAAAATTGAGCGTACACCTGTACCTGCCATACTCGTAATACCAGCGGGCGTTAAAAAGCAGCGTTAGGACCCCTTAACGCTGCTTTTTAAGGCTAACGCAGAACTCATAATCTAGCAGACTGTTTGCTAAATACATTTGCAAATACAGAAAGTGGTGAGTAAAAACGCTTTTATAGCGATACTTTTTAAAAGGTATGGTATGTTAAAAAAGTGAGCAGCCGGAAAACAACACCCTACAAAGCCTGACGCGTTTCAAAGCTACACAGAGCTTTTTCATCAGAGGCGAGTGTGTCTAAGTTCTGGGTCCTTTTCAAAATTCCCGCTGATTGCGTGGAGAGAGTGTGTGTCCTGATACTGCTCACTGATTGTGATCCGTTCTCCACTGATTTATTGTCTGTCCTTATTAAATATAGGACCTGTCTAGTTCTACAGTTAATTTATTTATAAAGTGCTAAAAATTACTGTTTTATAATACTCTTACAATTTTTATCATCCAGGTACCCTAATTGTAAAACTTCTTCCTAATGCATACTGTTTGCTGATTTCTTTTTTAAAAGGAAGGTATGATTTTAAACACTAACAAACTATACATTATTTAAGATAGATCCTACACTTTTTTTGGATTGTACACTGGAGTTAAATAATTATACCGTATAAATTAGGGGTTGCAATAAAAGATTCCTATTTATATGTATTTGGTATATCAAAAATATATTTCAACAAACAATAATCCTATTTACAGATGGAGGCTTAATACTATTGCTCAGAATAGAGAATATTTTTTAACAAGGGAGACTTTCAGGATTACAAAAAAGCTACTATATCTATCTCTTTGTTTAGACCTCCTGGTGTCAGGGTATTTAAATAGTGGATCCAGAAAGTCTCCCTTTGTCTTAGTTTTTTAACCCTATCCCCTCCATTCTTATCTGGTGGAATAAATTCTAAAACAGTTCCTTTTAAACATTTGGGGTTTTTGTTGTGAACTTTAAAATAGTGATCTGATAAATTGTGGCCTCGGAAACCATTTTCAATATTTTTAATATGTTCTAGTAATCTCGTTTTATAGATTCTTTTTGATCTTCCTATATATTGCAGCCCACAACTGCATTCAAGTAAATACAAAATTAAATCACTCTTACAATTTGTTAGGTGGTTGATTTTGCATTCATTGTTATTAGATTTTGACTTTATAACGTGTGTTGGTTTGTTACCATTATATGCATGTACACATCCTTCACAATTCTTTCGGTTGCATTTGTAGAAACATTGGCTTTGTTTGTCTAGCCAATTGTCTCTGCTGGGTTTTTTCTTTAATTTACTGGGTGCTAGTATATTTTTTAAGGATTTGTTTTTTCTAAAAGTTACTAGCGGACGTCTCCTAATTTATATTTAAGGTATTTGTACTGTTTTAAAATAGGCCAATATTTTTGGAGTATATGTTTAATCTCTGGTGCAGCTTCATTGTAAGTTGTTATGAAGCCAGTCCCTCTTGTTTTGTTTTTATTAATGTTGCTATTTGTACTGTTTATACCTTCCGTGTTTTGTTGGCCTAGGGAGTTATTTTGTTTTTCTGTTTTACCCAGTAGCACATCTCTATTTAAGTTTCTCACTTTGTTATACGCTGACTCTACTATTTTTTTATTGTATTTTTTACTAATGAGTTGTTTTTTTTTCAGAATGTTTGCTTCTTTGTCAAAGTCCTCCAATTTGGAGCAGTTCCTTCTTAATTTTTGGAACTGCCCGTAGGGGATATTATTGACCCAAGTTTAATAATGTCTACTATTTGCAGGTAGAAACCCATTTGTGTCTGTATCTTTTCTGTATAGTTTCGTTAGAATTTGGTTATCTTCATGGTACAACTTAAGATCTAGGAATTCAATTTCTTTTTCATCACATTTATGTGTAAAGGAGAGATTCATTTCATTAGAATTAACGTACTGTAAAAATTCCGTAAGGGAATAATCATCACCTTTCCAGATTAGTACGATATCGTTGATGAATCTCCCCCACAACACAATATTGTCTGAGAAGGCATTGTTGTTATATATGTAGAGATCTTCCCAAAAGCCCATATAAATATTTGCATAACTGGGGGCCATGATGGTTCCCATCGCTGTCCCACTGATTTGTAGGAAGAAGTCTCCCTCAAATTGAAAGTAGTTTCTTTCTAATACAAATTTAACACTTTCAACTAGGAGGTTTCTCAATTCTTCTGAAAATGTAGTTTTATTCTTTAGGGTTGTATTTAATACTTCTATTCCTTTTGTGTGGGGGATGTTTGTATAAAGGGCTGCCACGTCTAGTGTGACCCACTTATATTTATCATTCCATTTGATAGTTTCAATTTTTTTGATGGTATCCAATGTATCTTTTAGATATGGTTTTAACTGTGGTACTATAGGTTTAATATGGAAGTCTACCAATTCAGACAGCCGAGCTGTCATTGAATCAATGCCAGACACAATAGGTCTGCCTGGTGGGTTTTTACTGTCTTTGAGAATTTTTGGTAAAATGGTAAAAAGTCGCTGGCTTTGGATATAAATTATGCAGATATTTGAATTCTGAATCATTTAGAATCCCTTTTTATTTAGCTGTATCTATTAGATCAATGTATTCTTTTAGAAAACATTTCTTGGATCACCTTTCAGTTTTATATAAATATTGTTGTCCCCTAAGAGGTTGTAGGCTTCTTTAAGATAGTCTGTTCTGTTTTGAAGAACAAGACCTCCGCCTTTGTCAGCCTCTCTTATGATGAGATCACAATTGTTTTTTATTGACGTTAGGAAATCTTTTTCTTTTTTACTTAAATTATCTTTTTTTATTTTGTAATTATTGCATAGTTCCATTAAATCATTTGACACCAAGTCATAAAAAGTGGGAATCAAGTTTCCTTTTGACTGGACAGGACAAAATTGTGATGGTAATTTCAAGTTTGAGTGAGTCATTCTTGAATTGCTCTCGTTTGAAATATCTCCATGCGATTCTAATTCTAATTCATGTAATGAAATTAGAGCTTCTAGATATATATCGGTTAGTGTAGTGATATCACTAGTTGAATAGGTGTTTAGATATTTTCTATTTTTTTCAAAATGTCTTTGTAGCGTTAGTTTTCTTATAAATTTGTGAAGGTCTATAAAAAGAGTAAAAGGGTTCGGCCCTTTTACTGGTGCGAATTTGAGTCCCTTAGTGTATTTAAGTTATGTTCAGAAAATTGGTAATTAGACAAATTAAAGATCTTAATTAATTCTCTACATTGTATCTTGTTTTTTATTTTTTTATTTTGTTTTCTACTTCTATCCAATTGTCTTCCTCTAGTTCCTCGTTTAGTTCTTTTATTTTTCTGTGGTCTTAATCTTGTATCTATGTTTGATTGTGGAGTCTCTATAAAATTTTGTGTATTGTGTAAGATTTTCTTTTTTGAGGAGGGAAGTATCTTATCAGCCATAAATAGAGCTTTTAGGTCCATAAAAATAACTTCAATTGTCTCTATTGTTATTGGTAGTATATTTGTTTGATCACTTTAATTTCACTATTTTGTATTTTTCATAAGTGGGTAACATTGTTTGAATTACATGCATATGCTTGTTACACTTATTGCATATTAATATCTTGCACTCATTTAAATATTATATAATACTGAACGCATTATTCTTTAGTAGAATAGGGTGTAGCGCTGTGAAGTGTGTTAATCTTATTATACATTTATTCTTATTTGTGACAGATAGGGTAGAGGGAACACCCCATCAGTCATTCTATACACATACACAGCAGCTTCACTTTTGTACTGAGATTTAGAGCGCCTCCCAGTGGTTGTAGCGAGGTATCTCACAACAACCACTTACACAATTTTTTTTTGTTTATTTCAATCCTTTATCCCTTGAGAAATTGGCAGCTTAAAATCTCAATACTTTTCCTTATAAAAATATGGAAGTCTTTAATCCTATCTTTGGAAATTATTTTGACTTAAATTCCAAAAGAAAAAATCTTTCTATCTCTCTAGATGAAGAATTCACACCAGTGATAGGAGAAAGCAATCCTAAAGAAATATTTGATAAATTAGAAAAATTAAGTAAGAAACAGCTCAATCACTGGCATGACGGTGTGAATCTAGAGAGATACATAAAGTATAATATTGTACCAAAAGGCTTACGCCTTTCGAAACCAACTATCTTTGACAAAGAAGATGTAGAATTATTTACAGAATGGGAAACATCTCTTGAAGAAAGTGCTTTTAAATTGGTTAATATAGCTAGTAAATATAGACAATTTAAGATCACACAGTTGAATAAAGCAATGATAGAATTAAAAAAATGATTAGAAGTTCATAAAGAAGATGTTCTATATAAAGAACTAGATGAAAATAACAAAAATAAATTAGATAGATTAGATAAACTAATTGAGTCTAAAAAAAAAGATCAAATTTCAAACGGCTAGATTTAGAGTTCTGCGGCCAAAGGGGTGCGCTAGCTACGCGTGCTTTTTTCCCCCCGCACCTTTTAAATACCGCTGGTATTTAGAGGTCACAGAAGGGCTGCGTTAGGCTCCAAAAAAGGAGCGTAGAGCATATTTACCGCCACTGCAACTCTAAATACCAGCGTTGCTTACGGACGCGGCCAGCTTCAAAAACGTGCTCGTGCACGATTCCCCCATAGAAAACAATGGGACTGTTTGAGCTGAAAAAAAACCTAACACCTGCAAAAAAGCAGCGTTCAGCTCCTAACGCAGCCCCATTGTTTACTATGGGGAAACACTTCCTACGTCTGCACCTAACACCCTAACATGTACCCCGAGTCTAAACACCCCTAACCTTACACTTATTAACCCCTAATCTGCCGCCCCCGCTATCGCTGACACCTGCATATTTTTTTAACCCCTAATCTGCCGCTCTGTATACCGCCGCTACCTACATTATACCTATGTACCCCAAATCTGCTGCCCCTAACACCGCCGACCCCTATATTATATTTATTAACCCCTAATCTGCCCCCCACAACGTCGCCGCCAGCTACCTACAATAATTAACCCCTAATCTGCCGATCGGATCTCACCGCTACTCTAATAAATGGATTAACCCCTAAAGCTAAGTCTAACCCTAACACTAACACCCCCCTAAGTTAAATATAATTTAAATCTAACGAAATAAATTAACTCTTATTAAATAACTTATTCCTATTTAAAGCTAAATACTTACCTGTAAAATAAACCCTAATATAGCTACAATATAAATTATAATTATATTGTAGCTATTTTAGGATTAATATTTATTTTACAGGCAACTTTGTAATTATTTTAACCAGGTACAATAGCTATTAAATAGTTAATAACTATTTAATAGCTAAAATAGTTAAAATAATTTCAAAATTACCTGTAAAATAAATCCTAACCTAAGTTACAATTACACCTAACACTACACTATCAATAAATAAATTAAATAAACTACCTACAATTACCTACAATTAAACCTAACACTACACTATCAATAAATTAATTAAATACAATACCTACAAATAACTACAATGAAATAAACTAACTAAAGTACAAAAAATAAAAAAGAACTAAGTTACAAAAAATAAAAAAATATTTACAAACATTAGAAAAATATTACAACAATTTTAAACTAATTACACCTACTCTAAGCCCCCTAATAAAATAACAAAGACCCCCAAAATAAAAAAAAGCCCTACCCTATTCTAAATTAAAAAAGTTCAAATCTCTTTTACCTTACCATCCCTGAAAAGGGCCCTTTGCGGGGCATGCCCCAAAGAATTTTGCTCTTTTGCCTGTAAAAAAAAACATACAATACCCCCCCCAACATTACAACCCACCACCCACATACCCCTAATCTAACCCAAACCCCCCTTAAATAAACCTAACACTAAGCCCCTGAAGATCTCCCTACCTTGTATTCACCTCGCCGGGTTCACCGATCGGTCCAGAAGAGTGTCCGAAGTCTTGATCCAAGCGGCGGCTGAAGAACTCCATCATCGGGCTGAAGTCGGAAGTCCATCATCGGGATGAAGTCTTCTATCAAGCCGCATCTTCAATCTTCTTTCTTCCGGAGCGGAGCGAGCCATCTTCTTCCCAGCCAACGCGGATCCAACCTCTTCAAGCGATGCCTACTCGCCGAATGACGGTTCCTTTAAATTACGTCATCCAAGATGGCATCCCTCAAATTCCGATTGGCTGATAGGATTCTATCAGCCAATCGGAATTAAGGTAGGAATATTCTGATTGGCTGATGGAATCAGCCAATCAGATTGAAGTTCAATCCGATTGGCTGATCCAATCAGCCAATCAGATTGAGCTCGCATTCTATTGGCTGATCGGAACAGCCAATAGAATGCAAGCTCAATCTGATTGGCTGATTGGATCAGCCAATCGGATTGAACATGAATCTGATTGGCTGATTCCATCAGCCAATCAGAATATTCCTACCTTAATTCCGATTGGCTGATAGAATCCTATCAGCCAATCGGAATTCGAGGGACGCCATCTTGGATGACGTCATTTAAAGGAACCGTCATTCGGCGAGTAGGCGTCGCTTGAAGAGGTTGGATCCGGGTTGGCTGGGAAGAAGATGGCTCGCTCCACTCCGGAAGAAAGAAGATTGAAGATGCGGCTTGATAGAAGACTTCATCCCGATGATGGACTTCCGACTTCAGCCCGATGATGGAGTTCTTCAGCCGCCGCTTGGATCAAGACTTCGGACCCTCTTCTGGACCGATCGGTGAACCCGGCGAGGTGAAGACAAGGTAGGGAGATCTTCAGGGGCTTAGTGTTAGGTTTATTTAAGGGGGGTTTGGGTGAGATTAGGGGTATGTGGGTGGTGGGTTGTAATGTTGGGGGGGGTATTGTATGTTTTTTTTTACAGGCAAAAGAGCTGAATTCTTTGGGGCATGCCCCGCAAATGGCCCTTTTCAGGGCTGGTAAGGTAAAAGAGCTTTGAACTTTTTTAATTTAAAATAGGGTAGAGCATTTTTTTATTTTGGGAGTCTTTGTTATTTTATTAGGGGGCTTAGAGTAGGTGTAATTAGTTTAAAATTGTTGTAATATTTTTTCTAATGTTTGTAAATATTTTTTATTTTTTGTAACTTAGTTCTTTTTTATTTTTTGTACTTTAGTTAGTTTATTTCATTGTAGTTATTTGTAGGTATTGTATTTAATTAATTTATTGATAGTGTAGTGTTAGGTTTAATTGTAGGTAATTGTAGGTAGTTTATTTAATTTTTTATTATTATTATTATTAACTATTTAATAGCAATTGTACCTGTTTAAAATAATTACAAAGTTGCCTGTAAAATAAATATTAATCCTAAAATAGCTACAATATAATTATAATTTATATTGTAGCTATATTAGGGTTTATTTTACAGGTAAGTATTTAGTTTTAAATAGGATTAATTTATTTAATAATAGTTAATTTTTTTCGTTACGGATTAGGGGTTAATACATTTATTATAGTAGCAGAGCGGTTCGGTCGGCAGATTAGGGGTTAATAAGTGTAGGTAAGGTAGCAGCGATGTTGGGGGGGGCAGATTAGGGGTTAATAAATATTATGTAGGTTGTCGGCGATGTTAAGGGCAGCAGATTAGGGGTACATAGGGGATTAATGTAGCTGGCGGCGGTGTACGGAGCGGCAGATTAGGAGTTAAAAAAATTTAATAGAGTGGCGGCGATGTGGGGGGACCTCGGTTTAGGGGTACATAGGTAGTTTATGGGTGTTAGTGTACTATAGAGCACAGTAGTTAAGAGCTTTATGAACCAGCGTTAGCCCAGAAAGCTCTTAACTCCTGGTTTTTTTCTGCGGCTGGAGTTTTGTCGTTAGATTTCTAACGCTCACTTCAGCCACGACTCTAAATACCGGCGTTAGGAAGATCCCATTGAAAAGATAGGATACGCAAATGGCGTAGGGGGATCTGCGGTATAGAAAAGTCGCAGCTGCAAAGAGAGCGTTAGACCCTTTCCTGACTGACTCAAATACCAGAGGGCGGTAAAAACCAGCGTTAGGAACCTCTAACGCTGGTTTTGACGGCTACCACCCAACTCTAAAATCTAGCCGTTAGAGATTTTCAAGAATCCACATTAGAATCCATTAATTAAGTACAGAAAATGAAGGAAAAGAGGAAGCATGGGAGGATTTAGTCACCCCAAATACCCCAGCAGAATTTCACTTTCCAAAAAAAGAATTAAGGGTTCATATAAAACCAACCAAAATAAAAAATCTTTACCATGGAGAAAAAAATAGTGTCCATTATCATGGAACTGAAGGACCAAATAGATTCAACAAAAGCTAATAGTCAATATTTTCACAATAATAATACCAATACTAATAACTATAGAAGTAATGCTAAATATTCCTATAGACTGTATCATGGTGAGGATTGTAGAGAAAATTGGAGATATCATGAACGAGAAGTATATAGAGAAGATTTCAAACAAGATCATTATGATCATGATTATAGCTATACTAAACAACAACAACAGACAAAAAACTCCAGACCCTACTTCCCTCCTGGAAAAAATAAAATCTTGCACTCCAAAAAATACACAAAATTTTATAGAGACTCCACAATCAAACATAAATACAAGATTAAGACCACAGTGGACAGCTCAAAACTTAAGAAAAATAAAAGAACTAAACGAGGAACTAGAGGAGGACAATTGGATAGAAGTAGAAAACAAAAGAAAAAAAATCAAAACAAGATACAATGTAGAGAATTAGTTAAGATCTTTAATTTGTCTAATTACCAATTTTCTGAACATAACTTAAATACACTAAGAAAGGGACTCAAATTCGCACCAGTAAAAGGGTCAACCCCTTTTACTCTTTTTATAGACCTTCACAAATTTATAAGAAAACTAACGCTACAAAGACATTTTGAAAAAAATAGAAAAGATCTAAACACCTATTCAACTAGTGATATGACTACACTAACCGATATAGATCTAGAAGCTCTAATTTAATTACATGAATTAGAATTAGAATCGCATGGAGAGATTTCAGACGAGAGCGATTCAAGAATGACTCACTCAAACTTGAAATTACCATCACAATTTTCTCCTGTCCAGTCAAAAGGAAACTTGATTCCCACTTTTTATGACTTGGTGTCAAATGATTAATTGAACTATGCAATAATTATAAAATAAAAAAGATAATTTAAGTAAAAAAGAAAAAGAATTCCTAATGTCAATAAAAAACAATGATGATCTCATCATAAGAGAGGCTGACAAAGGCGGAGGTCTTGTTCTTCAAAACAGAACAGACTATCTTAAAGAAGCCTACAACCTCTTAGGGGACAACAATATTTATATAAAACTGAAAGGTGATCCAAGAAATGTATTTCTAACAGAATACATTGATTTTAAAAAGGGATTCTAAATGATTCAGAATTCAAATATCTGCATAATTTATATCCAAAGACAACAACTTTTTACCATTTACCAAAAATTCACAAAAACAGTAAAAGCCCACCAGGTAGACCTATTGTGTCTGGGCATTGATTCATTGACAGCTCGGCTGTCTGAATTGGTAGATTCCATATTAAACCTATATACCACAGTTAAAATCATATCTAAAAGATACATTGGATACCATAAAAAAAAATTGAAACTATCAAATGGAATGATAAATATAAGTGGGTCACACTAGACGTGGCAAGCCCTTTATACAAACATCCCCCACACAAAAGGAATAGAAGTATTAAATACAACCCTAAAGAATAAACTAATTTTTCAGAAAAATTGAGATACTTCCTAGTTGAAAGTGTTAAATTTGTATTAGAAAGAGACTACTTTCAATTTGAGGGAGACTTCTTCCTACAAATCAGTGGGACAGCGATGGGGACCATTATGGCCCCCAGTTATGCAAATATTTATATGGGCTTTTGGGAAGATCTCTACATATATAACAACAATGCCTTCTCGGACAATATTGTGTGGTGGGGGAGATTCATAGACGATATCGTACTAATCTGGAAAGGTGATGATTATTCCCTTACGGAATTTTTACCGTACGTTAATTTTAATGAAATTAATCTCTCCTTTACACATAAATGTGATGAAAAAGAAATTGAATTCCTAGATCTTAAGTTGTACCATGAAGATAACCAGATTCTAATGAAACTATACAGAAAAGATACAGACACAAATGGGTTTCTACCTGCAAATAGTGGACATCATAAAACTTGGGTCAATAATATCCCCTACGGGCAGTTCCAAAGATTAAGAAGAAACTGCTCCAAATTGGAGGACTTTGACAAAGAAGCAAACATTCTGAAAAAAACAACTCATTAGTAAAAAATGCAATAAAAAAATAGTAGAGTCAGTGTATAACAAAGTGAAAAACTTAGATAGAGATGTCCTTTGTTAAAAAATATGCTCTATTCTGAGCAATAGTATTAAGCCTCCATCTGTAAATAGGATTATTGTTGTTGAAATATATTTTTGATATACCAAATACATATAAATAGGAATCTTTTATTGCAACCCCTAATTTATATGGTATAACCATTTAACTCCAGTGTACAATCCAAAAAAGGTTAAGGATCTATCTTAAATTATGTATAGTTTGTTTAGTGTTTAAAATCATACCTTCCTTTTAAAAAAATAAATCAGCAAACAGTATGCATTAGGAAGAAGTTTTACAATTAGGGTACCCTGATGATAAAAATTGTAAGAGTATTATAAAACAGTCATTTTTAGCACTTTATAAATAAATTAACTGTAGAACTAGGACAGACAATAGATCAATGGAGAACGGATCACAATCGTGCATATACACATTATTTTCAGTTAGTAAGAGTCACAACTAGTAGGGGCCAATCAGTGAGCAGTATCAGGACACACACCCTCTCCACGCAATCAGCGGGAATTTTGAAAAGGAGCCGGAACTTAGACACAACACTCGCCTCTGATGAAAAAGCTCTGTGTAGCTTTGAAACGCGTCAGGCTTTGTAGGGTGTTTTTTTTCCGGCTGCTCACTTTTTTAAGATACCATACCTTTTAAAAAGTATTGCTATAAAAGCGATTTTACTCACCACTTTCTGTATTTGCGAATGTATTTAGCAAACAGTGATTTTAAGTTCTATATCCACTACAGTTGTGCAATACCTGAGGTCAAGCAAACTAAATATATAATACATCTGAAACAAATTGTTTTATACGCATATGTGATACCTCATAGTGATTGAGGTTGGATACTGTAAATAGCACTCTGTATTTAAATAAACATTGTTTGTAACAGAGTTACGCTATGTTACTCTTTCTGTTCCATTATATACATTGAAACAACCCGGATGTAGGAATAAGATCTGCCGCACGGAGTAAGCACCAAAGAGAAACTGGGACTGTCGGTGAGACAAGAAACCGGGAGATATTGAGCGGAGGTGTTCCGGCAGGAAATCCAGAAATCGATCCAACTTTTGTGCAACACACTTACCTCATACGATTGAGGTATCCGGATGTAAGTAGGATAGGAGCCCAATAAGGGATACGCTTTGACATCTGAGCAAGCTGATTGTCTTTAAGAATTGGACTTTTTTGTTTATACGATAGTCTCTGTATATTACATTAACCATTGCCTCATTTTTTCTACACATACAAATTCCTCTATCTTATCAGCCATAAGTAGAGCTTTTAGGTCCATAAAAATAACTTGAATTGTCGCTATTGTTACTGATAGTACAAATTTTTTTGATCACTTTAATTTTACTATTTTGTATTTTTCATAAGTGGGTAACATTGTTTGAATTACATACGAATGCTTGTTACACTTATTGCATATTAATACCTTGCACTCATTTAAATATTATATAATACTGAACGCATTATTCTTTAGTAGAATAGGGTGTAGCACTGTGAAGTGTGTTAATCTTATTATACATTTATTCTTATTTGTGACAGATAGGGTAGAGGGAACACCCCATCAGTCATTCTATACACATACACAGCAGCTTCCACTTTTGTACTGAGATTAGAGTGCCTCCCAGTGGTTGTAGCGAGGTATCTCACAACAACCACTTACACAATTCTTTTTTGTTTATATATATATATAAAAGTATCTACTGTGCCAAAGTTTGCCCTTATGGTGAAGTAAATGTGCTGTTCTCATGTGTACACTGGATAGGCAGAAGTCCCATTAAAGATTGATCCTAGAAGTAAATATTCCTGAAAATGTCTTACCAGTAACACGTCCAGGGCTCCCTCAGCCATGACAGGAGTAGTGTGTGCCGTGCCCAGGCAGCAGTAGAGCTGTTACCAGGTCGGGGTCAGGTCAGGCTGGTTTACTAACTGGACCGGTAGTGGTTCAGGACCGGTAGTGGAGAACAGGTCTTCTGCGCGCTCACACTGCCTACTGCTGTCATATATGCGCTGTACCGCACACACACATACTGGTTGGGGGGGGGTAGGGTAGTACTATTCTGCTGTGTATTCACTGTCAGACAGTGAAAGCCAGACGTGCCGCCGGGGGGGAGCAGGATACTAGTCACTATGGGTAACAGAGAGAGAGCATCACGCGCTCATTGGAGGAGGAGGAGCTTATACCGGCTTTGGAATTGGAAGTTAGGAACAGTGCGGACCTGGGCCCTCGCAAGTGGCGGATATCCAATGCCCTGTGGCCACAACAAATGGTTTATGTGACCTTTGGGACCCTGGAAGTTCGCCACTGACAAAGTTTTAAAAAAAAAGTGAAAGAAAAAATATTATTTTATTTTTCTTTTCTTAAAATTCTTTAAAAAAAATCACTGCTCTTCAATTTGCATCTCAGTGCTGGGGCGCTCTTAGGCGGTTGCCTAGTTGCCTTGTGCAAGCACAGGGCCTGGATGTACACAGAAAACCAACAGCTACCAATAGTGTTCTTCACAGCTCCAGTTCTCATGCCCCCAACACTATCAAAGCCTTATTAACAGGTAAATTACTATGGATAGAAGGAATTGCTCTTCTGATCTCAATTATACAAAGAGAGCAAAGGAATTAACAGAAAGACTGTAAATGCGAGGCTACAGCCAAAGGGCAATAAAAAAGGCTGAATATCGAAAAAGATCCATTACCAGACAGGAAAAAGTCCACTGTCCCAATCATGAACATATAAGGTTCATATGAACTTATAACCTAGCAAGCCCACAAATCACAAAATTCCTACAGGATAACTGGCATATCCTAAAATCTGACCCAATTTTATCCAAAATCTTGGGAGATAAAGTGCTGTCAGGATATAGAAGAACATGCAATCTAAAAGACCTAGTAAGCGCAAGTCACCTAGAGGGTCCTAAAACAGCCAGTGCATTTTCACATGGCTCTTTCAAATGTGGAACCTGCAGCACTTGTAATTTCATGCTAAACTTACATGAAATACATGACCGGTTTAATAAATGCCACAAAAGGAATGCACACATTAATTGCCAAACAGGGGGGGGGGGGGTCATCTATGCACTACAGTGTAAATGGGAAAAAATCTATGTTGGCATGACAACCAGAAAAATAAGAAAAGATTGCAAGAGCATCTGAGAAACATTAAACACGCATCAATAGATTTACAAGCAGGTAAACTACTGACATCTGTAGCACGACACTTCTACAACAAGCATAATTCCAAACAAAGTGACATAAAATGCTATGGCATACAGTCAAGTTGAGAATCAGAGGAGGTGATTTAGAGAAAACCTTGCATAAAGCTGAAAGCAGATGGATTTTCTTATTAAATACAGCATACCCTTTTGGTCTAAACAAACAAAACAACTTTGCTCCTTTTCTGTAAATCTAGAGATACTCTGAAGGTTTTACTTAAATAAGAGCATCTAAGATCATTGGATAAGGAACTCCAAAAACATTCATTTCAAGAAATATGTATACGCAATAACTTGTTAATTTCAATATAAATCTAATATGGATTAACCTTGCAGTTTTTACAGGTACCCATCGATTACATTAATGAGTACAATTTTTTTTTCCTTTTATATTTATTGAGATTCAGTTTTAGGGTATACAAAACATGAATGTCAGCTCAGAATATACAACAACAAACAAACAAAGGAAGAAAGAATTGTTATAAATCTAGCTATTACATAGCTTAATCGTAAGACATTTGTAAAATCAATAAACACAAAATGTACCCATCGAACTGTATGCCTCCCACAAAGAAAAACCTAAAAGGCCAGTCTTGGACATCACATTGTTGCAGAAAGATTTAACGTTAAAGAAGGTAACCAAAGACAGTAGGAGACCACTTTTGGATCTCAAATTATGAATCTTAAGTTTCATATTTATTGTAATATAGAGCAGGCTCTTATTTCTGTAGTTTGGTATGTAAATCTATAGGAGTAACATTGAACTCTTCTGGACCACTTACTAGCTATAGCAAGATTTATGAGAGATGTGTACATATATAAATATAGACTTTAAAGATAGGATTTCCATAAGATATATTTTCTTATTCTTATCTAATAAGCTGATGGGAGTAGGGGGGGGGGGGTACGCACAAATTATATTGTAAATGGATAATAGTGAGTGGTGAGTAGGAGTAGAAAGTAAGATCAATGTGCAACATAGGTTCAAGACTTAATATTAAGTAGGTATGACTAGAATAGGTTATTGTAAAACTAACAGGAATAAAGATTACTCCCCAATGATCCCATACCCAGTTATACATAGGAAGTTACTATTGGTACTGGATCTAGGGTTTTTCTGAACCAATTAACAATGAGTATGACCATATTAATGTTGGCATCCCACTAGCTATGGAGAGCAAACAAAACAAATAAGATATTATTAACCAGCAGCATAGAACTATTATAAACTACACAACAATAATCGACCTCTCAGAGGTATATAAAGTAAACATGAGAAAAGGGATAACGCATTAAGAGGACCACTAAACTAGATATATGTAGGAGTTATTGGA
Source organism: Bombina bombina (assembly GCF_027579735.1). Lineage (NCBI taxonomy): Eukaryota > Metazoa > Chordata > Amphibia > Anura > Bombinatoridae > Bombina > Bombina bombina. Next base: position 565,173,913 of record NC_069500.1, on the reverse strand, counting down.
GCAGATTCAGTACATCTAAAGCTTATGACAAACTGTAACTAGTCCTTTACTCCCCTATAGTGGTCTAAATAAATATTTATAAGTTAATTCCCTAACCTGTCATTATGCAAATATAAACAGGCAAATTTCCAATTCTCATTAATCAAGCTTGTATTGCTTGTTTTTTTTACAGGCAAAAGAGCTGAATTCTTTGGGGCATGCCCCGCAAATGGCCCTTTTCAGGGCTGGTAAGGTTAAAGAGCTTTGAACTTTTTTAATTTAAAATAGGGTAGGACATTTTTTTATTTTGGGGGTCTTTGTTATTTTTTTAGGGGGCTTAGAGTAGGTGTAATTAGTTTCAAATTGTTGTAATATTTTTCTAATGTTTGTAAATATTTTTTTATTTTTTGTAACTTAGTTCTTTTTTATTTTTTGTGCTTTAGTTAGTTTATTTCATTGTAGTTATTTGTAGGTATTGTATTTAATTAATTTATTGATAGTGTAGTGTTAGGTTTAATTGTAGGTAATTGTAGGTAGTTTATTTAATTTATATTATTATTATTATTATTAACTATTTAATAGCTATTGTACCTGTTTAAAATAATTACAAAGTTGCCTGTAAAATAAATATTAATCCTAAAATAGCTACAATATAATTATAATTTATATTGTAGCTATATTAGGGTTTATTTTACAGGTAAGTATTTAGTTTTAAATAGGATTAATTTATTTAATAATAGTTAATTTTTTTCGTTACGGATTAGGGGTTAATACATTTATTATAGTAGCAGTGCGGTTCGGTCGGCAGATTAGGGGTTAATAAGTGTAGGTAAGGTAGCGGCGATGTTGGGGGGGGCAGATTAGGGGTAATAAATATTATTGTAGGTTGTCAGGCGATGTTAGGGGGCAGCAGATTAGGGTACATATGGATAATGTAGCTGGCTGGCGGTGTACAGAGCAGCAGATTAGGAGTTAAAAAAATTTAATAGAGTGGCGGCGATGTGGGGGGACCTCGGTTTATGGGGTACATAGGTAGTTTATGGGTGTTAGTGTACTTTAGAGCACAGTGAGTTAAGAGCTTTATGAACCTCGGCGTTAGCCCAGAAAGCTCTTAACTCCTGGTTTTTTCTGCGGCTGGAGTTTTTTTTCGTTAGATTTCTAACGCTCACTTCAGCCACGACTCTAAATACCGGCGTTAGGAAGATCCCATTGAAAAGATAGGATACGCAAATGGCGTAGGGGGATCTGCGGTATAGAAAAGTCGCGGCTTGCAAAGTGAGCGTTAGACCCTTTCCTGACTGACTCCAAATACCAGAGGGCGGTAAAAACCAGCGTTAGGAACCTCTAACGCTGGTTTTGACGGCTACCGCCCAACTCTAAATCTAGCCGTTAGAGATTTACAAGAATCCACATTAGAATCCATTAATATAAGTACAGAAAATGAAGGAAAAGAGGAAGTATGGGAGGATTTAGTCACCCCAAATACCCCAGCAGAATTTCACTTTCCAAAAAATGAAATTAAGGGTTCATATAAAACCAACCAAAATAAAAAATCTTTACCATGGAGAAAAAATAGTGTCCATTATCATGGAACTGAAGGACCAAATAGATCAACAAAAGCTAATAGTCAATATTTTCACAATAATAATACCAATACTAATAACTATAGAAGTTATGCTAAATATTCCTATAGACCGTATCATGGTGAGGATTGTAGAGAAAATTGGAGATATCATGAACGAGAAGTATATAGAGAAGATTTCAAACAAGATCATTATGATCATGATTATAGCTATACTAAACAACAACAACAGACAAAAAACTCCAGACCCTACTTCCCTCCTCAAAAAATAAAATCTTGCACTCCAAAAAATACACAAAATTTTATAGAGACTCCACAATCAAACATAAGTACAAGATTAAGACCACAGTGGACAGCTCAAAACTTAAGAAAAATAAAAGAACTAAACGAGGAACTAGAGGAGGACAATTGGATAGAAGTAGAAAACAAAAGAAAAAAAATCAAAACAAGATACAATGTAGAGAATTAGTTAAGATCTTTAATTTGTCTAATTACCAATTTTCTGAACATAACTTAAATACACTAAGAAAGGGACTCAAATTCGCACCAGTAAAAGGGCCAAACCCTTTTACTCTTTTTATAGACCTTCACAAATTTATAAGAAAACTAACGCTACAAAGACATTTTGAAAAAAATAGAAAAGATCTAAACACCTATTCAACTAGTGATATGACTACACTAACCGATATAGATCTAGAAGCTCTAATTTAATTACATGAATTAGAATTAGAATCGCATGGAGATATTTCAGACGAGAGCGATTCAAGAATGACTCACTCAAACTTGAAATTACCATCACAATTTTCTCCTGTCCAGGCAAAAGGAAACTTGATTCCCACTTTTTATGACTTGGTGTCAAATGATTTAATTGAACTATGCAATAATTATAAAATAAAAAAAGATAATTTAAGTAAAAAAGAAAAAGAATTCCTAATGTCAATAAAAAACAATGATGATCTCATCATAAGAGAGGCTGACAAAGGCGGAGGTCTTGTTCTTCAAAACAGAACAGACTATCTTAAAGAAGCCTACAACCTCTTAGGGGACAACAATATTTATATAAAACTGAAAGGTGATCCAAGAAATGTATTTCTAAAAGAATACATTGATTTTAAAAAGGGATTCTAAATGATTCAGAATTCAAATATCTGCATAATTTATATCCAAAGACAGCAACTTTTTACCATTTACCAAAAATTCACAAAAACAGTAAAAGCCCACCATTAAATACAACCCTAAAGAATAAAACTAATTTTTCAGAAAATTGAGAAACTTCCTAGTTTTAAAGTGTTAAATTTGTATTAGAAAGAAACTACTTTCAATTTGAGGGAGACTTCTTCCTACAAATCAGTGGGACAGCAATGGGGACCATTATGGCCCCCAGTTATGCAAATATTTATATGGGCTTTTGGGAAGATCTCTACATATATAACAACAATGCCTTCTCGGACAATATTGTGTGGTGGGAGAGATTCATAGACGATATCGTACTAATCTGGAAAGGTGATGATTATTCCCTTACGGAATTTTTACAGTACGTTAATTTTAATGAAATGAATCTCTCCTTTACACATAAATGTGATGAAAAAGAAATTGAATTCCTAGATCTTAAGTTGTACCATGAAGATAACCAAATTCTAATGAAACTATACAGAAAAGATACAGACACAAATGGGTTTCTACCTGTAAATAGTGGACATCATAAAACTTGGGTCAATAATATCCCCTACGGGCAGTTCCAAAGATTAAGAAGAAACTGCTCCAAATTGGAGGACTTTGACAAAGAAGCAAACATTCTGAAAAAAACAACTCATTAGTAAAAAATACAATAAAAAAATAGTAGAGTCAGTGTATAACAAAGTGAAAAACTTAGATAGAGATGTCCTTTGTTAAAAATATGCTCTATTCTGAGCAATAGTATTAAGCCTCCATCTGTAAATAGGATTATTGTTGTTGAAATATATTTTTGATATACCAAATACATATAAATAGGAATCTTTTATTGCAACCCCTAATTTATATGGTATAACCATTTAACTCCAGTGTACAATCCAAAAAAGGTTAAGGATCTATCTTAAATTATGTATAGTTTGTTAGTGTTTAAAATCATACCTTCCTTTTAAAAAATAAATCAGCAAACAGTATGCATTAGGAAGAAGTTTTACAATTAGGGTACCCTGATGATAAAAATTGTAAGAGTATTATAAAACAGTCATTTTTAGCACTTTATAAATAAATTAACTGTAGAACTAGGACAGACAATAGATCAATAAAGAACGGATCACGATCGTGCATATACACATTATTTTCAGTTAGTAAGAGTCACAACTAGTAGGGGCCAATCAGTGAGCAGTATCAGGACACACACCCTCTCCACGCAATCAGCGGGAATTTTGAAAAGGAGCCGGAACTTAGACACAACACTCGCCTCTGATGAAAAAGCTCTGTGTAGCTTTGAAACGTGTCAGGCTTTGTAGGGTGTTTTTTTCCGGCTGCTCACTTTTTTAAGATACCATACCTTTTAAAAAGTATCGCTATAAAAGCGATTTTACTCACCACTTTCTGTATTTGCGAATGTATTTAGCAAACAGTGGTTTTTAAGTTCTTGTGCAATACCTGAGGTCAAGCAAACTAAATATATAATACATCTGAAACAAATTGTTTTATACGCATATGTGATACCTCATAGTGATTGAGGTTGGATACAGTAAATAGCACTCTGTATTTAAATAAACATTGTTTGTAACAGAGTTACGCTATGTTACTCTTTCTGTTCCATTATATACATTTGAAACAACCCGGATGTAGGAATAAGATCTGCCGCACGGAAGTAAGCACCAAAGAGAAACTGGGACTGTCGGTGAGACAAGAAACCGGGAGATATTGAGCGGAGGTGTTCCGGCAGGAAATCCAGAAATCGATCCAACTTTTGTGCAACACACTTACCTCATACGATTGAGGTATCCGGATGTAAGTAGGATAGGAGCCCAATAAGGGATACCGCTTTGACATCTGAGCAAGCTGATTGTCTTTAAGAATTGGACTTTTTTGTTTATACGATAGTCTCTGTATATTACATTAACCATTGCCTCATTTTTTCTACACATACAAATTCCTCTATCTTATCAGCCATAAGTAGAGCTTTTAGGTCCATAAAAAATAACTTGAATTGTCTCTATTGTTACTGATAGTATATTTGTTTGATCACTTTAATTTCACTATTTTGTATTTTCATAAGTGGGTAACATTGTTTGAATTACATACAGATGCTTGTTACACTTATTGCATATTAATATCTTGCACTCATTTAAATATTATATAATACTGAATGCATTATTCTTTAGTAGAATAGGGTGTAGCGCTGTGAAGTGTGTTAATCTTATTATACATTTATTCTTATTTGTGACAGATAGGGTAGAGGGAACACCCCATCAGTCATTCTATACACATACACAGCAGCTTCACTTTTGTACTGAGATTTAGAGTGCCTCCCAGTGGTTGTAGCGAGTTATCTCACAACAACCACTTACACAATTCTTTTTTGTTTATATATATATATATAAAAGTATCTACTGTGCCAAAGTTTGCCCTTATGGTGAAGTAAATGTGCTGTTCTCATGTGTACACTGATAGGCAGAAGTCCCATTAAAGATTGATTCCTAGAAGTAAATATTCCTGAAAATGTCTTACCAGTAACACGTCCAGGGCTCCCTCAGCCATGACAGGAGTAGTGTGTGCCGTGCCCAGGCAGCAGTAGAGCTGTTACCAGGTCGGGGGCAGGTCAGGCTGGTTTACTAACTGGACCGGTAGTGGTTCAGGACCGGTAGTGGAGAACAGGTCTTCTGCGCGCTCACACTGCCTACTGCTGTCATATATGCGCTGTACCGCACACACACATACTGGTTGGGGGGGGTAGGGTAGTACTATTCTGCTGTGTATTCACTGTCAGACAGTGAAAGCCAGACGTGCCGCCGGGGGGAGCAGGATACTAGTCACTATGGGTAACAGAGAGAGAGCATCACGCGCTCATTGGAGGAGGAGGAGCTTATACCGGCTTTGGAATTGGAAGTTAGGAACAGTGCGGACCTGGGCCCTCGCAAGTGGCGGATATCCACGGCCCTGTGGCCACAACAAATGGTTTATGTGACCTTTGGGACCCTGGAAGTTCGCCACTGACAAAGTTTTAAAAAAAATGTGAAAGAAAAAATATTATTTTATTTTTCTTTTCTTAAAATTCTTTAAAAAAAATCACTGCTCTTCAATTTGCATCTCACTGCTGGGGCGCTCTTAGGCGGTTGCCTAAATTTCCTTGTGCAAGCGCAGGGCCTGGATGTACACAGAAAACCAACAGCTACCAATAGTGTTCTTCACAGCTCCAGTTCTCATGCCCCCAACACTATCAAAGCCTTATTAACAGGTAAATTACTATGGATCAGAAGGAATTGCTCTTCTGATCTCAATTATACAAAGAGAGCAAAGGAATTAACATAAAGACTGTAAATGCGAGGCTACAGCCAAAGGGCAATAAAAAAGGCTGAATATCGAAAAAAATCCATTACCAGACAGGAAAAAGTCCACTGTCCCAATCATGAACATATAAGGTTCATATGAACTTATAACCTAGCAAGCCCACAAATCACAAAATTCCTACAGGATAACTGGCATATCCTAAAATCTGACCCAATTTTATCCAAAATCTTGGGAGATAAAGTGCTGTCAGGATATAGAAGAACATGCAATCTAAAAGACCTAGTAAGCGCAAGTCACCTAGAGGGTCCTAAAACAGCCAGTGCATTTTCACATGGCTCTTTCAAATGTGGAACCTGCAGCACTTGTAATTTCATGCTAAACTTACATGAAATACATGACCGGTTTAATAAATGCCACAAAATGAATGCACACATTAATTGCCAAACAGGGGGGGTCATCTATGCACTACAGTGTAAATGTGAAAAAATCTATGTTGGCATGACAACCAGAAAAATAAGAAAAGATTGCAAGAGCATCTGAGAAACTTTTAAAAATGCATCAATAGATTTACAAGCAGGTAAACTACTGACATCTGTAGCACGACACTTCTACAACAAGCATAATTCCAAACAAAGTGACATAAAATGCTATGGCATACAGTCAAGTTGAGAATCAGAGGAGGTGATTTAGAGAAAACCTTGCTTAAAGCTGAAAGCAGATGGATTTTCTTATTAAATACAGTATACCCTTTTGGTCTAAACAAACAAAACAACTTTGCTCCTTTTCTGTAAATCTAGAGATCCTCTGAAGGTTTTACTTAAATAAGAGCATCTAAGATCATTGGATAAGGAACTCCAAAAACATTCATTTCAAGAAATATGTATACGCAATAACTTGTTAATTTCAAAATAAATCCAATATGGATTAACCTTGCAGTTTTTACAGGTACCCATCGATTACATTAATGAGTACAATTTTTTTTTTTCCTTTTATATTTATTGAGATTCAGTTTTAGGGTATACAAAACATGAATGTCAGCTCAGAATATACAACAACAAACAAAGGAAGAAAGAATTGTTATAAATCTAGCTATTACATAGCTTAATCGTAAGACACTTGTAAAATCAATAAACACAAAATGTACCCATCGAACTGTATGCCTCCCACAAAGAAAAACCTAAAAGGCCAGTCTTGGACATCACATCGTTGCAGAAAGATTTAACGTTAAAGAAGGTAACCAAAGACAGTAGGAGACCACTTTTGGATCTCAAATTATTAATCTTAAGTTTCATATTTATTGTAATATAGAGCAGGCTCTTATTTCTGTAGTTTGGTATGTAAATCTATAGGAGTAACATTGAACTCTTCTGGACCACTTACTAGCTATAGCAAGATTTATGAGAGATGTGTACATATATAAATATAGACTTTAAAGATAGGATTTCCATAAGATATATTTTCTTATTCTTATCTAATAAGCTGATGGGAGTAGGGGGGGGGGTACGCACAAATTATATTGGTAAATGGATAAAAGTGAGTGGTGAGTAGGAGTAGAAGTAAGATCAATGTGCAACATAGGTTCAAGACTTAATATTAAGTAGGTATGACTAGAATAGGTTATTGTAAAACTAACAGGAATAAAGATTACTCCCCAATGATCCCATACCAGTTATACATAGGAAGTTACTATTGGTACTGGATCTAGGGTTTTTCTGAACCAATTAACAATGAGTATGACCATATTAATGTTGGCATCCCATTAGCTATGGAGAGCAAACAAAACAAATAAGATATAATTAACCAGCAGCATAGAACTATTATAAACTACACAACAATAATCGCCCCTCAGAGGTATATAAATGTAAACATGAGAAAAGGGATAACGCATTAAGAGGACCACTAAACTAGATATATGTAGGAGTTATTGGAGCAGATCACGTACATCTAAAGCTTATGACAAACTGTAACTAGTCCTTTACTCCCCTATAGTGGTCTAAATAAATATTTATAAGTTAATTCCCTAACCTGTCATTATGCAAATATAAACAGGCAAATTTCCAATTCTCATTAATCAAGCTTGGGGGGGGGAGGGGGGATGTCATAAGTATTACATTTTTGAAGGGAGCTGCATATATATATATATAAAAAAACATGTCATACATCATTAAAACACAATATAATAGTGTGGAAAGCTGTATACAAATAAACTAATCTTCATGGAGAAATAGTACAGGTCATGCCTCAGTGCAGACTCAGCATTAGTTGAAACCATAGTTGCCATCATCAAATACGTTAGCAAAATGTTAACCGTGCATTGAGATAACACCAGCACTCAGTGAATTACTCCTGTAGTTAAGAAAACTCAACCGGGAAATATAAACACTTCACATTTTCCAGATCTAAAAGTCTGTTAGCCAATATAGGCACTGCAGATTAAATTAAATTAGTTCCATAAAGGCACAGTCAATCCCCTTTAAGTGGGAGATTAGTCTCGCTGTATAAAGTGTGGTATTCTATCCCACTCCAGTACTGCTTAATGTTCGTTGGGGATGAAGATTGTAGGGTTTACCTATAGATACCTGGTCTTTGTAAGGCAGCCAAGGGGTTAACCTACCAGGTTCTTGTGGGCTTTGTAATCTAATGATCCAGTGGAAAGCTCTGTCCCATTCTCCGGCACCACTGCTGAGCAACTGTCGTCTGAGATTGTGCCTCATATCACCAAATGTAGGAGCCATAACTGTACTACACACCGGGAGGCCGGCCGCACCTCCCCTCATGGAACACATAGTCATCTCTGCTCGGGACCCTTCCAGTATCGTAGTCGGTAGGGGACTATCCATGAAGTCCCATGTCTCATTTTGTTGGGCTGTAGGAATAGTCATCCGTGGCTCATTGGGATATTCTGGACCTAACAGGTCAATAACGAGACTTGGTGTAGGATGGTCAACTGTAGTGAGGTAGATTCTCTCTCTGGTGAAATTCAACGAAAGAACAGCACTCTCTCTCTCTGCTGTCTAGGTTTAGGTTCATAATCAGTCCACATAATGGTCGCCACACTTTCTGCTCCTCCTCTTCTTTTTTCAATAGGTAACCGCTGCGCAGCTAGAGGTGGAGTAGACGATTCAGGGTGTAGGCTAGGGCTTCTAGATATCACTGATAGTAAGCTCCTCTCGAGTTCACAAAACTGGCTGCGAATCAGCCCAGACATTTCAACTTCCCATTTAGGGAGAGTGTCCATGATCTTGACCCTGGCTGACCCGCTATGCATTTTCTGTACCTCCAGTGAGGTCGTTGGTAACTTGCTGCAGGAGGTTCAAGTTATTAGAGACACAGTGTCGATCAGATTTCTCTGGCGGGCTCCACATGGGCTGAGAAATGATCTCCTCCAGGGATTGCACGCATAAGAGCCCTAAGTAATACCGTGTCGACCTTAAGATGTATTTTTCTTGAAAATCCGGCTAATTAGACTCCTGAGCATGTAAAATTTGATGCTGGATGGTCGCTGAACTTGACTTTTAAAAGTAATATAGCTGGAGCTGTTGAGAAATTCGATTATCCAGTTCAAGAGTTAACTCCTCCCCCTTAATGAGTACAATTTAACACATTTTCTCTTGGGCACAAAAGGACCCTATTTTAATAAATCACATAACACAACACTACACAAGTCAGTATAAATAAGGAAATTAACTCTATCACTAAGAATACCAGCTCATCTTCTACTGTGATCTGTCATTCCAGCTATATATACTGGATTTATTCAAATCTAGTTTCTTATTTAAACTTTTTTTCCAGAATATATGCTCTCCCCCTTTGCTTCTTAGCACACGAAGCATGCATCACATATTAATGATTATCCACTATATAATATACAGCTTCTTCTGTATAATGTTGTTTGTTCACTATGCTGGTTATTTACCAGCATTAGCAAACTCTGTTACACAGTTTACACTTAACATCCCCTTTTACTTTCACCTTTAACATTAGTCAGGGTCTTTTGATAAAATGCATTCAGTTGCTCGTAGATCTATGCCCTATATTGGAATGCTCCATTTGAAAGTAAACTAATGGTTTTAACATACAGCACTCATTATCATTAAAATATTTAACAGTAATCCGCATGTAAATACTATCCGTTGGTATTAACGCATAATACTTATCAGAGTGTCGTATGCACACTAGTAACCATCAATGGAAAATTACCTAATTTAATTTTGATCCAATATATCACATATCAGAATTGCAACAATTCTGTTATTATGAATTGCCTTATATGTATATCCATTCATGATATACAATTTGAGTATTGTATCTAAGAGGATTGCATAGATATCGACCGGATTGGCCGTCCACGGATGACATCATTAAATGGGGCGTATCTAAACACGCTATAAAAAGCCGACATTTCAGAAGCGCACCCACCCTTTGAAAAAGCCGTTCAGGCGAAACATGTTAGGGACATTAGGGTACTGGTGAGAAATCCTAGGAGCTCCTGTGTTTTAGTTTCCCTAGGTTACCTTTATTTATTGTAGTGGTGATCTATTTGTTAAGTTACCGATGTAATTGACCTCTTATCAATATGCACTTATACCATTTAGAGCAATTAGCGTATTATAGTCACTGTTAAGTCCGGCTTTAACGCCCACCGAACCACACAGCAGTTATACTTGATGCTGCATTATGTTAGATCTAGAAATATTATAAGACAATGTATTAGAATGTTTTAGTAGATCTTTGTGTTGTGGGTATTTGACAGATTGTCACTCACAGCTAGTTATACCATCTTAAGCCACGCCAATATTCAGGTCACGAATCACCCTGAATCTAGATGTACAGCGATTGTTTAACTTTAAGACGATATTAGTTCAACTATAGGGTGACTAACGTGTACACAGATTAAGGTGGCAGTTTTATTCTAACGTGAGTTAATATCCATTAGGAGTCTCACAGAATCTGGCTAGACAACAATACAGCTGCCCTTTAGTTAACGCTTTATGTGCATACTACAGTGTTACTTGGTCATTTACCTCTTATTACTAATCCTGCCTACTGTACTACAGGTACCTAAGAGTGTTTTTAATATTCATTTCTCCTATTTTAATTCTGTGGTTTTTTTTATCTAATAAAGTTTATATTTGAATTTAGTTGAACTCCTACATTTGTGTTATCACTGCCCCCTTTATCCATTCAGCCTTACGGCTGCAACTTGTGTATTATTTCTTTTCTTAGCTCATGAACTGATATACCCCAATTAACCCCTGGAGTGCTATATATGTAGTCTTTCTAAAGAGTTGGTCTCTCCACCTCTCTTTATATCCTTGAAAGTTGAAATTACTACAGCACACCTATATCTCTAGGACAGACTTTTTATTGCAGACCTTATTTAGGGGATTCATAGGGAACATTGAGGTTATATATGACTTAAAGTAGTGCCATTGGTCTTCCATAATTTCTATATATGAGAAAGGGTTTAATGTCATACTGCTTTAGCTTATATTGGCTCATATTGCTAGCCAATTCCCAGTAGAGCAATCCCAGTTGTATAGAAACATTTTGACCCATAATTGCTAACATCTATCTAATAACGATACAATAATACGAATGAATAGAATGCATATACGTTTATTATGGGACAATTGTAACCCTTAAGTAGGAAAGATATCTGGAATATAGTGTTAGGTTTAGTGGAAGGTGGTGACCATGAGGGAACAATGTGATTTTAATATAGTGAAAAAAAATGGAGGGTTGAGTTTTTTTTGTTTGGTTATTATTGTTATAAACATGATCAACATAAGAAAAATTAGAGGGATAAATAGATATCCGTTTTCACTATAAGCGTGATAGCACTCTGTAAGGTGCCCTGTGGCTGCAAAGTACCCTTTTCCCCCAATATCAATCACTAATCGAATTTATGCAAGTACAGCATCAGGCGGGATAAACATCTCTGCTGTGGTCATATGCGGGTGTACAGGTATTGTGCAGTCAAGCTGTCAGAGAGGAGTCGGAACACCGGTCCTGGTGTATCTTCGGCTGTAATAAACTCGTTCCAGCCACGAAAGTGCTCCTCCTGAATTGACGTCCTTGCTCTGTGCACTCACTGTCACAGCCTTGGGGAAAGATAAAAATATGGAACACAGGACCTTGGTCCTTGTTTACCCTCTCTCATCGGTATAGGAACGTTCGACTGAGGTAACAGCGTCTCAGTCACGGAGGTCCTCCTCCTGAAACAGTGCTCTCACTCTGTTGCTCAGGTAGTCCAGTGCAAGCATCGGGGGGAGGGGTCAGGTAGATCACACAGGTGGTACACGGAACTCTGCTGAGGAGTAGTCCAAAATAGCTGGATACAATGTGAAGTGAAAAAAGTGCTGGATACTCCTTGGTAGTATAAAAATAAACTTTAATGATCCATTAAAAAGTATACATGGAAAAGACTAAACGTAGACATGTGGCAGGCACAGCACCAGGGCTTACACGTTTCGGCTAGTTACCCGTAGTCTAACTAGCCGAAACACGTAAGCCCTGGTGCTGAGCCTGCCACATATCTACGTTTAGTCTTTTCCATATATACTTTATAATGGATCATTAACGTTTATTTTTATACTACCAAGGAATATCCAGCACTTTTTTCACTTCATATTATTGTTATAACCCCTGAACTTTGTGCGTTTTGTATGGGGTGAAGAAGAGTGACAGTAACAGAAGTTACTATAATAATATTAATTTTGATTTCTAACAATAATTAATATAAACAATTTAAAGTGCTAAATTGACTACTAAAGCATAATATAAGTGAAAAAGGGGAAACATTAGTGAAGGATATTTATTATTAATAAAACCAATCTACAAATTTAAAGTGAAGGCGAGGGAGGGAGTGAAGGCAAATGTGAGCTCACTACGAATGAGAGAAGGTAATAAGTGAAAAAGTCAGTCAATGCCTGAAAACCAAGAATATAATGTGACTTGAAATATTGTTCATTACAACTGGATTGCTGTGAATTGTAAGCACAAAAGAGAAGATATTAATTAAAAATCAGCTAGATTACGAGTTTTCAGCGCTATAGGGAAATTAACGACCACCACAAAAGCGGCGTTATTTCACCTCCCTATAGCGCTGCTATTACACGTTTACAAAAGCAGGCTTGTACACCCGATATGGTGGCATTGAGCTCCATACCGCACCCAAATACAAGCGCTGCTTTGACGTGCTCGTGCACAATTTCCCCATAGACATCAATGGGGAGAGCCGGCAAAAAAAAAGCCTAACACCTGCAATTGCGGAAATAAGAGCTCCGTAACGCAGCCCCCTTGATGTCTATGGGGAAATAAAAAGTTATGTTGAAACCTAACACCCTAACATAAAAACCACGTCTAAACACCCCTAATCTGCTGCCCCTAACATTGCCGCAACCTACATAATGTTATTAACCCCTAATCTGCCGCCCTTAACATCACCGCCACCTACATTACAGTTATTAACCAATAATCTGCCGCCCCTAAGGTCGCCGCAACTATACTAAAGTTATTAACCCCTAAACCTCTGGCCTCCAACATCACTAACACTAAATAAATATATTAACCTCTAAACCTAACCCTAGCGTAACCCTAACCCTAAGCATAACCCTAACCCTAACGTAACCCTAACCCTAACACCCCCTAATTTAAATATAATTAAAATAAATCTAAATAAACCTTACAATTATTACCTAAAAAATAATTCCTATTTAATCAGCCAATAGGATTGAGCTCTCATTCTATTGGCTGTTCCAATCAGCCAATGGGATGAAAGCTCAATCCTATTGGCTGATTGCAACAGCCAATAGGATTTTTTCCCCTTTAATTTCTATTGGCTGATAGAAATCTTTCAGCCAATAGGAATGTAAGGGACGCCATCTTGGATGACGTCACTTAAAAGGAAACCTTCATTTTCCAGCGACTACCGTAAGAAGAGGATGCTCCGTGCCGGATGTCTTGAACATGGACCCGCTCCACGCCGAGTGGATGAAGATAGAAGATGCCGTCTGGATGAAGACTTCTTCTCGCTTGGATGAGGACTTCGCCGGATGGATGAAGATCGAAGAGGCCTCCTGGATGAAGACTTCTTGCCACTTGGATGAGGACTTCGCCGGCTGGATGAGGATGGATGTCCAGACTTCAATAACTTTAAGTGGATCGTCGGGGGTTAGTGTTTTAAGGGGTTTTTGGGTGTTTTGTTTTTTTAGCTTACGTTTTGGGCAATGTAAAAGAGCTAAATGCCCTTTTAAGGGCAATGCCCATCCAAATGCCCTTTTCAGGGCAATGTTTGGCTTAGGTTTATTTAGATAGATTTTTATTTGGGGGTTTGGTTGGGTGGGTGGTGGGTTTTACTGTTGGGGGTGTTTGTATTTCTTTTTTACAGGTAAAAGAGCTGATTTCTTTGGGGCAATGCCCCACAAAAGGCCCTTTTAAGGGCCATTGGCAGTTTAGTGTAAACAAACAAAAGTTCAGGAGCCGCAACAAAAGTGAAATCAGCTTTATTCCATAAAAACAGAAGTGATACAAAAATAGACAAAAGACATGCCCTTTAGTATGTAGTTCAGTTTACGTGTTTCAGCATGTTTGCCATACTCATAGCTTACTATTCCCTTGTAACTATTGGGCTTAATAAAGGGTGTAAAAACATTCAATTGGCTAAAGGACACTTTACAGGATTGACTCCTTCATTTCTAATTAACCTATTACAGGTCTGACAAATCGCTTGTACAATGTCAATTTCACAACTTACTAAATATTATCACTATTCATAACAATAAGGTTCCACTCAAAAAGTTTTGTAACTGGAATAAGATTGCAATCTATTCAAAACAGTTATTCACCTAAATAAAAAACTCATCTAAGTGAAAAAACTTTTCCTAAATAAATAAGCCCTTATAAATAAGCTCATTTAAATGAACGGCTCATCTAAATAAAAGAAGAGACTCATTAGGAGAAACATTTGAATAAAGGAAAGGAAGAGAAAAGTTAGTGGAGGGAGCTGTGTATGCTCTATACTTAAATGGGATTATCATATCAAAACCTCTATTTCATACAACTTATAGCTTAAATCCTCGAAAGGGGCTTATGATAATTTGTTTCTTATCAAACAACTGCTAGTACATTCCTTTGGCTCTCTCGGTTTAACAAAAAACAATTTAGAAAATGGCTATAATTGCTCCTATCAGTCGCTGTGAGCAAGCTGAAGCAAATTGCCCAAAAATTGGATATTTAATATTGTCTATCTTTACTATACTGCTATAACCCACTAAATGTGCCTGATTATGTATTTAATTAACATAAATCCTCCCCTCCTATTGTTTTACTCCATTTTTAACCCTAAAATACCTTTAATGCCAATGATTTATAAGGTCATAGGCTGAATTTAATCCAGTTGTTGCCTAGTCCTTAATTGGAAAATCCAAAATACCTCTCTTCCAGCCAAAGTGGCTTCTCTGTCCCCACCTCTTCGTCCAGCATCCACATTTTCAATAATAGTCCATTTGAAGGATGCACTCTCTTTATTGTGGAACAGTTTAAAATGCTGTACGAGTGGGGTAGTCAGAGTGCCCGCCTTGATGTCAGAGAGGTGCTCCCTGATACGTACTCATGTTTCCCTGGTCGTCATTCCTACATATTGTAGGTCACAGGCTATACAGCCTGCTAGATACACTGTAAATTTACTTCTGCAATTCATACATTTCTTATGGCTATACCTTTTATTAGTGACACTGCTTTTGAACCCTTCACCTATCAAAAGGTGTTCACATGCCTTGCATGTTAAATTACTGCATTTATACACTCATTTAAATCTAAGCCAAGAACTAGACTCTCTTTGTTGTATGCTCTTTAATTGTGTGGTGGCAAGAAAATTGCCTATTGAAATTCCTCTCCTAAAGGAGCATTTGCATCCTTTTTCCACTGTCTTTGCCAGAGCATCGTCTGCAGCCAATAGTTTAAAATGCTTCTTAACTATTTGGCAAATTTTATGGTATTGCACACTGAAATTTGTTACAAAGAAAACACCTTCCTTCTTATCCTCCCTTGAAACCGTCTTACTTAGTAAGTTCTCTCTGTTTCTAGTTGCTAATTCCTTTCTGGCTTTACAAATATCATGAAACTTGTACCCCCTCTTCTTGAGGCGGTCAGATAATTGGTCTGCATGTGACTCATATTGTTCAACCCTGCTACAGTTCCTCTTGAGCCTTGTAAACTGGCCCTTTGCAACAGATCTGAATACCTGTTGGGGTTGACTGCTCCTGGCGTGGAGAAGCGTGTTGCCAGTTATTGGCTTTCTATTAACCTCAGTCTCAATACCGACATTGGGAATACCAATCAAGGTGAGATCCAAAAAATTGATCTTTCTTTCATTGTATTCAAACGTGAACTCCAAACCAATGTCGTTATTGTTCAACCAGTCAACAAACAATTTTGCACTCTCTTCAGTACCCCTCCACACCAGGAGCAAATCATCTATGTAGCGTCTGTAAAATTAAATACTCCCACTGAAGGGGTTCCCATCTCCATAGATGCTGAACAGCTCCCACAACCCCATTTAGAGTTTGTGAAAGATGGCGCAAATTTAGCGCCCATTGCTGTCCCGCATCTCTGGAGATAGAAAACCCCCTCAAAAGTGAAGTAGTTGTGTGTCAGAAGATATCGTGTTACCCTCAACACATATTCTACCAACTCATCAGTGAAGTTATCCTCCCTTCGTAGAAAGAATTCCAAGGCTACAAGGCCTTTTTCATGGGGTATAGAGGTGTACAATGACTTAACGTCTATTGTGAGCCACATATCCCCTTCCTCCCAGTTTAATCTCTCCATTAGTTTCAAGACATGCGTTGTGTCCTGTAAGAAACTCATCAATTTCCCTACTAGAGGCTGCAAAATGGCATCTAGCCATTGCGAGACCCTCTCTAAAAGTGATCCTATGCCACTCACGATGGGCCTACCCGTGACTCCCTCCAAGGTTTTATGAACTTTTGGTAGATGGTTAAAAACAGGTAGGACAGGGTTGTCCACTAATAGGAAGTCACAGGTAGGTTTATCCAAGATCCCCATCTCGTGACCATCATCTATAATCTGACTTAGTTCCCTTTTGAATCTATTTGTGGGATCACCACTCAAAACCTGATAGAATCTCCCGTCTTGTAGCTGTCTATTCGCCTCTGCTACAAATTGTACTCTAGACATTACCACCACCGAACCACCCTTATCTGCATTTCTAATCACCAACTCCTTGTTGGTTTGTAACTTCTTCAGAGCTTCTCTTTCTCTGAGACTTAGGTTATGCAGATTATTCGGGGTGGTCTGGTGTAGTAATGTTAGATCTCTTTCGATCCTTTGTTGAAAAATTTCTAATATATTACCTCTATGATGTATGGGGTAAAACTTTGAAGGTTCCTTGAACTTTGGTGTAAGACTGACCGGTGTGTGTCCTTCTGTTGCACATTCCAGTAACAGTGCTTCTAAACTAAGGACATCACACCCCTCCTCAAAAGTCAGTTGATTTATACTTAGATTTGTTTGTCTGTTTTCACTGTATGAAGGTGCAGAATTAGATTCTTCCATACTTTTTTCATGAAAAAACTTCCTTACTGTCAAACTTCTGATCATTTTATTTACATCAATTAAAGTGTTGAACAAATTGAATTTCTGAGCTGGTACAAATCCTAGCCCTAAACTTAGAACTCTAATTTCCATGTCATTTAGTGTATAATTTGAGAGATTGATCACATTTGTATCGCTATTCATTGGTATTTGCTCCCGCGTCTCCCTCGCCTGGTGGATTGGCGGTTCTGGTTTCCTGACTGTGCCCCTCTTATTCCTCTCCCTCCCCCCTCTGGTTTCTTGGGAGGAATGGAAAAAACCTGTTCCAGATCCTGCTTATCACTATGACTAATCTTAGCAGCTCCCTCTATATTAGGTAATTCTATACCAGGCCTATCATCTGGGGTATATTTAGACCCCCCCTGGCGTTGTTTTTTGAGAATAGAGGGTAGTACTATACTTGAAGCTTTTGGTCTCACAGCCAATTGCTCCGAATCCAAAGGAAATGAGGAAATAGTTTCCTCAATCTCCTCTCCACCTGACATTGAGCTTTCATCAAAAGATTCAGCTTCGCTCTCAGAGAATTGGACTTTCCTATCCTTCTCTTTTCCAGACTCTCTCTCATTCTGCTCTTGATAGGAATTGTCCCTACTACTTCTGTTGTTATTAGAGAAGCCTCTGCCTCTTCCTCTGCCTCGTGATCTATTATAGGTCCTACGGCCCTCAAGTCTATCCTTTTTATTCCACAGAAAGACCCTGTTCATGTCATAATCCGATTGGTCTCTAAGATATTTGTTATGTTTTGTTGTAATCAACAATACCCTGGACTCCATTAAGGTCTTCTTTAAGATACCATCATACTTAGGATACTCAAGTGCTTCTCTCCTATGATTCAATTCTATTTGCAATGTCTCTATCTGTTGATTAATCACATTGAGAGACTTTGTTTTGTAATTAACTAGAAGAAGCATAAGGTGTAGTGAACAATCGGTTAGAATTATGTTCCATTCATTTATGAACTCACGATCATCTGTCTGGAAAGTTGGGAATTTATTGACCCTCAACCCTCTAGGTATGATTTTCATTTCCTGATATTTATTGAGGGTCATTATATCCCATCTTAACTTTGTTTCTTTGAGAAGTAGGAATTCCATCTCCTCAAATAGCTTAGCTAGTGTGAATCTAGATCTATCTGTGCAAAACACTTCTTCTAGATCTAGGGTGCTATTGTCTCTCTCTGGAAAAGATTTAAGTGAGAAGAAAGATCCTCCCTCATTTGGAACTGCTACCTCCATACTATTGTTACTACTATTTGGAATATGGTTCATGAAATAAATTCAATGTTATAATATAGCAATTTTAGAATAGTAAGAAGGCCTGAGCTCCCCCAGCTAACAATAACTAGGACTAGTGATTATATCTATAGGTTAGCACACAGTTTTTTGGGGTCACTAAAATGCCTAGAGTTCAATTGCAACTGGTAATTTTACAAAAAATCTTACGCTCTACAGATGTTGTCAAAAAACTAGTAACTGATGTATAAACAATGATATATAGTGAATTGGTTTTTCTTAAACAGAGAGACCCAAAGGAATGTACTAGCAGTTGTTTGATTAGAAACAAATTATCATAAGCCCCTTTCAAGGATTTAAGCTATAAGTTGTATGAAATAGAGGTTTTGATATGATAATCCCATTTAAGTATAGAGCATACACAGCTTCCTCCACTAACTTTTCTCTTCCTTTCCTTTATTCAAATGTTTCTCCTAATGAGTCTCTTCTTTTATTTAGATGAGCCGTTCATTTAAATGAGCTTATTTATAAGGACTTATTTATTTAGGAAAAGTTTTTTCACTTAGATGAGATTTTTATTTAGGTGAATAACTGTTTTGAATAGATTGCAATCTTATTCCAGTTACAAAACTTTTTGAGTGGAACCTTATTGTTATGAACAGTGATAATATTTAGTAAGTTGTGAAATCGACATTGTACAAGAGATTTGTCAGACCTGTAATAGGTTAATTAGAAATGAAGGAGTTAATCCTGTAAAGTGTCCTTTAGCCAATTGAATGTTTTTACACCCTTTATTAAGCCCAATAGTTACAAGGGAATAGTAAGCTATGAGTACGGCAAACATGTTGAAACGCGTAAGCTGAACTACATACTAAAGGGCATGTCTTTTGTCTATTTTTGTATCACTTCTGTTTATATGGAATAAAGCTGATTTCACTTTTGTTGCGGCTCCTGAACTTTTGTTTGTTTGCATCTCTTGGGCCGAGTACCAAGGAGCCAGCAACCCGATCCCAGCAACAGGATATCTTACCCAGATATAGAGCTACGAGGTGGAAGAGCCTAGACCAGCGGGAACAACTTACCCCCTTTCGAGTCGGCAACTGGCGGTGACGTCATACCTGTGAGCCAAGGTGAGAGAGAGGCGGGCGGTGTTCGACGCAACAGCTTGTTTGAGCGTGGAGGCTCCAAGCACCGTGCACGGCACAAGAATTTGCCCAGAGACAGGCCACCCCACCAGGGCTCTACCACAGGTAAACCGCGCTAGAAGGGGAAGCCGTGAAGATGGGGGTAAGTGGCTAAAACAGCATACCGCTGAGTATCCGAATTGTTGATGAACCATTGAGAGGTTTTTGCTCCCCAGGGAACTTTTCTGTGCAGTTTAGTGTAGGTTAGGGGTTTTTTTATTTGGGGGGGGGGGGGCTTTTTTATTTTGATAGAGCTATTAGATTAGGAGTAATTCCTTTTTTATTTTTGGTAATTTCGTTTTTTATTTTTTGTAATTTAGTGTTTATTTTTTTGTCATTTAGTAAATTGTATTTTATTAATTTAATTTCTTTCATTTTATTGCAATTTTAGTTTTTAGTGTAAGGCAGGTTAGGTTTTATTTTACAGGTAACTTTGTATGTATTGTAATTAGGTAGTTAGCAAATAGTTGTAACTAGCTTAGGTTTTTTTTACAGGTAAGTATGTATTTAGTTTTAAATAGGAATTATTTAGGCCTAGATTTGGAGTTTGGCGGTAGCCGTGAAAACCAGCGTTAGAGGCTCCTAACGCTGGTTTTAGGCTACCGCCGGTATTTGGAGTCAGTCAAAAAAGGGTCTAACGCTCACTTTTCAGCCGCGACTTTTCCATACCGCAGATCCCCTTACGTCAATTGCGTATCCTATCTTTTCAATGGGATCTTTCTAACTCCGGTATTTAGAGTCGTGTCTGAAGTGAGCGTTAGAAATCTAACGACAAAACTCCAGCCGCAGAAAAAAGTCAGTAGTTAAGAGCTTTCTGGGCTAACGCTGGTTCATAAAGCTCTTAACTACTGTGCCCTAAAGTACACTAACACCCATAAACTACCTATGTACCCCTAAACCGAGGTCCCCCCACATCGCCGACACTCGATTACATTTTTTAACCCCAAATCTGCCGACCACCACCTACGTTATCCTTATGTACCCCTAATCTGCTGCCCCTAACACCGCCGACCCCTATATTATATTTATTAACCCCTAACCTGCCCCCCACAACGTCGCCGCCACCTACCTACAATAATTAACCCCTAATCTGCCGACCGCAAAGAGCCGCCACCTACATTATAGCTATGTACCCCTAATCTGCTGCCCCTAACACCGCCGACCCCTATATTATATTTATTAACCCCTAATCTGCCCTCCCTAACATCGCCGACACCTAACTTCAATTATTAACCCCTAATCTGCCGACCGAATCTCGCCGCTATTCTAATAAATGTATTAACCCCTAAAGCTAAGTCTAACCCTAACACTAACACCCCCTAAGTTAAATATAATTTAAATCTAACGAAATTAATTAACTCTTATTAAATAAATTATTCCTATTTAAAGCTAAATACTTACCTGTAAAATAAATCCTAATATAGCTACAATATAAATTATAATTATATTATAGCTATTTTAGGATTAATATTTATTTTACAGGTAACTTTGTATTTATTTTAACCAGGTACAATAGCTATTAAATAGTTAAGAACTATTTAATAGCTAAAATAGTTAAAATAATTACAAAATTACCTGAAAAATAAATCCTAACCTAAGTTACAATTAAACCTAACACTACACTATCAATACATTAATTAAATACAATACCTACAAATAACTACAATGAAATAAACTAACGTACAAAAAATAAAAAAGAAGTAAGTTACAAAAAATAAACAAAAATTTACAAACATAAGAACAGCCAATAGAATGCGAGCGGAACAGCCAATAGAATGCGAGCTCACTCTGATTGGCTGATTGGATCAGCCAATCGGATTGAACTTGATTCTGATTGGCTGATTCCATCAGCCAATCAGAATTTTCCTACCTTAATTCCGATTGGCTGATAGAATCCTATCAGCCAATCGGAATTCGAGGGACGACATCTTGGATGACGTCCCTTAAAGGAACTGTCATTCTTCAGTTGGACGTCGGAGAATGAAGATGGGTCTGCGGTGGAGGTCTTCAAGATGGAGCCGGTCGTCATCGGATGAAGATAGAAGATGCCGCTTGGAAGATGATGGTTGCTGGTCCGGATCTACTCTTCTTCCCGGATAGGATGAAGACTTTGGACCCTCTTCTGGACTTCTTCAGCCGTCGGATGATGGATGTCTAGCCCCCGCTTGGGCTTAGATGAAGATTTTGGAGCCAGGACCGATCGGTGATACCCGGTGAGGTGAAGATAAGGTAGGAAGATCTTCAGGGGCTTAGTGTTAGGTTTATTTAAGGGGAGTTTGGGTTAGATTAGGGGTATGTGGGTGGTGGGTTGTAATGTTGGGGGAGGGGGTAGTGTATGTTTTTTTTTACAGGCAAAAGAGCTGAATTCTTTGGGGCATGGCCCGCAAAGGGCCCTGTTCAGGGCTGGTAAGGTAAAAGAGCTTTGAACTTTTGTGATTTAGAATAGGGTAGGGCATTTTTTATTTTGGGGGGCTTTGTTATTTTATTAGGGGGCTTAGAGTAGGTGTAATTAGTTTAAAATTGTTGTAATATTTTTCTTATGTTTGTAAATTTTTGTTTATTTTTTGTAACTTAGTTCTTTTTTATTTTTTGTACGTTAGTTAGTTTATTTCATTGTAGTTATTTGTAGGTATTGTATTTAATTAATGTATTGATAGTGTAGGTTTAATTGTAACTTAGGTTAGGATTTATTTTACAGGTAATTTTGTAATTATTTTAACTATTTTAGCTATTAAATAGTTCTTAACTATTTAATAGCTATTGTACCTGGTTAAAATACATACAAAGTTACCTGTAAAATAAATATTAATCCTAAAATAGCTATAATATAATTATAATTTATATTGTAGCTATATTAGGATTTATTTTACAGGTAAGTATTTAGCTTTAAATAGGAATAATTTATTTAATAAGAGTTAATTAATTTCCTTAGATTTAAATTATATTTAACTTAGGGGGTGTTAGTGTTAGGGTTAGACTTAGCTTTAGGGGTTAATACATTTATTAGAATAGCGGTGAGCTCCAGTCGGCAGATTAGGGGTTAATGTTTGAAGTTAGGTGTCGGCGATGTTAGGGAGGGCAGATTAGGGGTTAATACTATTTATTATAGGGTTAGTGAGGCGGATTAGGGGTTAATAACTTTATTATAATAGCGGTCCGGTCGGCAGATTAGGGGTTAATAAGTGTAGGCAGGTGGAGGCGACGTTGAGGGCGGCAGATTAGGGGTTAATAAATATAATATAGGGGTCGGCGGTGTTAGGGGCAGCAGATTAGGGGTACATAGGGATAATGTAAGTAGCAGCGGTTTACGGAGCGGCAGATTAGGGGTTAATAATAATATGCAGGGGTCAGCGATAGCGGGGGCGGCAGATTAGGGGTTAATAAGTGTAAGGTTAGGGGTGTTTAGACTCGGGGTACATGTTAGAGTGTTAGGTGCAGACGTAGGAAGTGTTTCCCCATAGCAAAGAGAGGTTTAGAGAGGAGCGCCAGTTAAGTCAAGGTCTGGTGTGTGTGTGTGTGAAAATATATTCACACTAGAACAAATAAAACCCTTTTAGTGAGGGCTAAGTTCCTATGATTGGATGAGAAGCTTACGTGGTGGTAAGAAAAATGGGAAAAGAATATAAAATGTATGATACAATTTATTACAAACACAATTTAAATCTCATAAACATGGATCCATGGTACATAAAAATATGGTAAAACAATTTAAAATATTAGATAAAATTCAAAGGGGATCGATCCCTCCAAGGGCACAATATCCCCAAGCTGGTATGTGGAGACTGGTAGAAGTTGGTAGACTATGCTACCCTCTACTCCATATGGTAATATGACAACTAGTTAAACAGATTAAACAGATTAGGCAGATTGGTGGAGTGGTATCCACCAAATATGGGGAATACAATCTTAAGCAGATAAGGATACAGCTCAACAGAATATCAAATGTGAATAAAAAATCGTATGTGAAAAAAGATACGCTGTGAAAAAACAAAGTTGATCAAAAAATGTGACCAAAAAATGAACTAGTGTGTACACAATCTAGTGTAAAAAAATGTGGTCTCAAAAAATTAAATAATGCAAATCACATAACATAGCATAAAGATGTGTAGTGAAAAATATATACTTAGTGACTCAAAACAATATAAGGAAAAGTGGGCAATTGTTAAAACGTTAACGATATTTAGATACAGAAAATAAATGTGATCAAATCAATGTCCATACACAACAGATAGTGATGACGTTATTGCAGTCAAGAAAAAAACTATCCAAAAGTATATTTTGAATAAATAAGTCCAATAAAACCAATAAAATGTCTCTTATCCTCCAATGGGTCCTAATATTCCAATCGAAAAATAGTTCAGAAACCTCAGTCTCAGGGAAAAAAGAATGTGGAGACAAAGAGGAAAAAATGACAGTAAAAAAATGCTGGGAAGTCCTCAAAACCTAAGGGTAGAGAAACATAACATAGTATAATACTGTAAAACGTATGAGTAAATCAAGAAATATAGCTCACCATATGAATGTCAACGCGTTTCGGCCCACAGCTTGCTCCTTTCTCAAGACTAGTATATGGTATAGTATGGGTGAGAAGGGTCTTTTATGTCTGTATGTGGCCAATCAGATTTTACTTCAAATGGCGCAAAAAATTACCGCAAATTGACACCGGAAGTGCTACACCGGAAGTGTCAGATTTCTGACGGATATGGTATCCTTGGTCGTAAAAACAAAAATGTATCCTGCATTAATGTATGTTTGTATTTATTATGGCCAAAGTTATCAACAAAATGTCTGTTTGTAATATTGTCTGAACCCCTCTTGTGGCTGTTTTCCACCAAGTGAGTCTATCCGGGGCTTACCGGATCTTCCGCTAAACCAGAAGTTTATTCTTATCCTTTATTTCCGGTTTGTGAGTATTCCTCCAAACCGGAAATCAAAATAAAGTGAAACCCGAATTTATCCACTTCCGGTTTTCGGAGCCTTGCACCAAACCGGAAGTTAGCATGCGTGAAACCGGAAGTCTTTGGTTTCACTATGTCTTCACTCAGGAATTTATTAATTATGGTGCTCAAATATCGTCCGTGGCTAACCTGATTGGTAATAAGAGATATCTTACAAGATTCTTAGTATGCATCATAAAAATGGTTAATGTATGATGTGTAAGTCAAATGTGGGATTAGATAAATTTCCCACGTGCTTGGGTGTTATATATAGGTGATACATAAAAACAAATCTGTGATCAATAAAAACATCAAAAATTGTTTGGAGCTCCTTCTTCTATTCTATTAACCCAATTACAGCTATATCTTGGGATACCTAGAAGATGAAAAGGGCGAATTTCGGATATGGGGGACATGGAGACCATAAGGTATAGGGGGAGTATCGGTATGCGAAATAGTGGGTTACTGGAAAAGATCAATAGTTGAACTTCTATAATAGTTTTTGTGGAAGTGTACGAGAAGGAGTCCTATCATTCAGACTGTTAAATTCCTGGGCTGTGCAAAAAGGCTTAGAATAGTGCTTGTATGCTATGCTGACTGTAGTGGGTCATATGGGGTGCAGCTTGTCCTGAGTTGCGCCTACACTGTGCACTTATCTTAATGTTTGGATAGAGTGCCCTGGCCATCATAATGTCTTCTCCTAATGGCCTTAAGTTCAAAGAGTTGGAAATAACAGTTATCTCAGATTCAATAGGTGGGAAAGGTCTTCCTTGTTGTTTAGACCTCTTGGAAATAGACAGTCTAATTCGAAGATCCATCTTGACTCTGATACCAGGAGTTGTTTCTCATAATCTCCTCCCCTCCAATTGGGTTTCACTTTTTGGATCCCATAAAAGCTGAGATCTTTCATATTGCCCTTATGTTGAAGTGCAAAATGCCTGTATAGCGCAGTCTCTGTGCTGCCATGTTCAATTTGTAATAGATGTTCCCGAATCCTGTCTTTAAGGCACCTAGATGTCTGGCCAACATACTGCAGGCCACAGCTGCACTGCACTATGTAAATAACTCCCTTGTTGCTGCATCTGATCAGATCTCTGATAGCGTGTTTCTTGGTGGAATAGTGGGAGAGGAAGTGTTTTATCTTCAAGCCTCTCTTGCATGCCTTGCAGCTGGGGCATGGAAAAAAACCTTGGATGTGTTTCCCTGATATGTCTCTCTCTTCTGTTGTTCCTAGATGTGGAATACTTGGAGACAGTATAGTCTTTAGGTTATTGGATCTCCTGTAGATAAATCTAGGTTTACCCATGAGGGTCTCTCCTATGATGTCATCGTTTTTAAGTATATGCCAATGATTTTCTATGATTCTTTCTATAGTTCGCCTATTTTCACTATACTGAGTGATGAATGCGACATCTATGGAGTTGGTGTTGTTTTCAATCCTGTTTTCTTTAATCTTGTATTTCAGTAGTTCTTTGCGGTCTCGTCTCCTCACTTCTTCTATATCCTTATTTAGTTTGTCTTCTCCATATCCTCTTTCCAAAAATCTTGACTTTAGTTCTTCTGCCTGTATTTCCCATAGGTTTGAGTCTGAGCAGTTCTTTTTAAGTCTCAGTAACTGTCCTTTGGGTATGTTCTCCTTCCATCTTGCGTGGTGGCAGCTATCGCTGTGGATGTAATTGTTACAATCCACAAGTTTGAAGTATGTGGAGGTCTTGAGTTTCCCATTTTCTACTGTTATTTTCAAATCCAGGAAGGTAATCTCAGTACTGCTGATCTCATGAGTGAATCTTAGGTTGCAGATGTTATTATTCATGACCCTGATGGTATGTTCCAGATCTTCTTTGGAGCCCTTCCATATCATAAGGATGTCGTCAATGTACCTATGATAGGATACCAGGTCCGCGCCGGCTGGGCAGGACTCCCAAAAAATGTGTTCCCATCTGCCCATATATAGATTCGCATAGCTCGGCGCGAACCTGGTCCCCATAGCTGTACCGCACAGCTGTCTATAGAACTTCCCATCATGGTTAAAATAATTGTGCGTCAGTATGTAGTTGATTCCCTAGAAGATGAATTTCTTCTGAGGTTCCGGTACTGTGTCATCTTTCTTTAAAAAGTATTCTATTGCCTCCCGACCTCCTTCGTGCGGTATACTAGTGTACAGGGAGGTGACGTCACAGGTGACTAGTAGATACTCTTCCATCCATTCTATGTTCTCCAAGATGTTCAATACTTGAGTTGAATCTCTTATGTAAGATGGTAATTGTAACACATATTTCTGTAGATTCCTGTCTAGGTACTCGGACAGATTACTGGATAAGGACCCAATTCCTGATATTATTGGTCTTCCCGGGGGGGTTGATGAGTGTCTTGTGTATTTTAGGGAGGTAATAGAATACAGGGGTTATAGGGTGTTTAATATCAATATACCTGTATTCCTTGATGTTAAGAATTCCATTGTCATGTGCTTCCCCTAATATGCCTTCTAGTTCATCTTTATATCCTCCTACGGGATTGTTTCTCAGGACCTCATACGTCTCCTTGTCCGATAGAATCCTTCTGCATTCAGTGCTGTAGTCCTCTTTGTTCAGGACTACAATTCCGCCACCTTTGTCTGCAGGTTTGATCACCAAGTTTTTGTTCTTCTCTAAAGATCTTATGGTTTGCATTTGACTCTTCGTAAGGTTATGTCGGTGCTTGTTCAATTGATTTTGGCTGATGTTCTTTAGATCACTGCATACTATGGTCTCAAAGGCTTCTATGGCATTGCCCTTGCTTTGAATAGGATAAAATGATGACCTGGGTTTAAGGTCAGAATGCTGATATGGATCTGGTCCAGGTTGAGTGCTGGATCTTGATTCCAGAGGTCTGCTGTATTCAAGGGGAGATTTCATAAAATGTCGTTTTAAAGTCAGTTTCCTTACAAACTGTTTGATATTGACAAATGTATCGAACTTGTTGAGACTTTTGGAGGGGGCGAAGGAGAGCCCATAACTCAAAACCAAATTTTCTTTATCTGTTAGAGCAATAGTACTGAGATTGAAGATTCCTTTGGTAGTATCCTTCTTCTCCGGACTTTTAGGCTCTGGTTTTCTCTTGTTGGTTTTTAATCTCCTTCCGCCCCTCTTTCCTCTGTGACTTTTCTTTTTTCCATAGGATGTTGGAAGTCGTCTGCACTTGAATTTTTTCTTTTTGTGGAAGTCCTTTCTAATTCCTTGGTTGTGGTCTGGTGTTCTTCTAAAAAATAATATCCTGAAGTTGAGTTTGTAAGAGTTGTGCTTGGTTCCCATTATTTACCACGTTGTTTGGTGTACCAATCATAGGTCTGGTATCTTGCTGTGTGGTCATTCGATTCTGTGTGTCCATAGATCTCGGTTGGTTACCATTGGGTGTGTTCCTGTACCCTTGGTATTCTCTCTTATTATTGTAGTAGTTGGAGTGTTGGTTATGGTTATTCTGATATTGATGTTGATTAAATCTGTTTGGTGTGTATGGTATTTCATCAGGTCTATTGTAGAAATGTCTTCTTTCATTTGGTCGGATATGGTTACTCCCATACACGGGTCTATCATTGTTCCTCCATCTTGGATATTGGTCATATCCATATGTGAATCTCTCATCTGGATTCCAACGTGGGGAATAGAAATTTTCCCTTTGATAGTGCGGTCTGTGGGAGAAGTGGCTGTTCGACTCCCTATTCATATGTGAATCCTCATTGTAGTAGTTCCTTTTATGCATTGCCCCACCAAGATGTCGCTGATAACCCCACTGGTTTCTATGGTTGAACATATGTGGTGGTCCTTCCCTTTCCCACCTCGATTGATTCTGATGTTGTCTATGTTCAAATTGATGGTATCTCTCACTCGGGGTATTGGGTTCTTGTTCATAAACTTGATCGCCTCTGTTCTGAAATCTTGGTCTGGGTCTATTCTTTTTGTAGGTAACTTTTGTCCATTCTTCATCAGGGGGTGGTCTTCCCTCCGTGTTGTTTGAGTGTGAGGCTTCTGTCTCTGCATCTTCAGTGGCGTGGCCTACATCACTATTCTTAATGAGATTAAGTTCTCTGTTGAGTTTCTTGCTTTTCTTACTGATAATGTCTTCTCTAATCTTGGACACCCTCCTTTCCAAATTTTCTTTTTTCTCAGAAATTTCTTTGGTGTCTATTGGATGACCCTCTGGTCCAATCAGGTCACCCTCATTAGTTTTGATCTCTATGTCAACTTGTTTGAGAATGGACTCTCTGTGTTCAATGATGGCTTCCATAAGTGACCTTGATGCTGTTATGAGTATATTACACCATTTTGTAGTGAAATCCTGGTTATCTGATTGAAATGCACATTCTTTCTTAATAATTAGCCCCTTCGGGATAATATTTAACTCCAGACATTTTCTTAGAAAACTAATTTCCGCCTTGTATTTTACTTCTTGTATTAATAGTCTTTCTAAATTTTTAAACACAGATGTGAAATCTGTTGGACCCATTCCAGACTTCTCAGTAGATATGGATATACCATTAATCTCTAAGGTAATGTCTTGTCTGATAGATTTAGTTAACTCCATCTCTGTGTATGATGTACTAAGGGTAGTTAAATCAAATAACTTGATTAGAGTAAAAATAGAAACACACTCACTTAAAGCAGCTGATGAGAGATGGGGGGTGGTTAGAATCTCAGAAAATGTATTGTACTCACAGCGCTTAAAGGACCTATAGCTCCTATCTAAGGTGGCCCCCCACTACCCACAGGGGAAATACTATTGTAAGAGAGGTTTAGAGAGGAGCGCCAGTTAAGTCAAGGTCTGGTGTGTGTGTGTGAAAATATATTCACACTAGAACAAATAAAACCCTTTTAGTGAGGGCTAAGTTCCTATGATTGGATGAGAAGCTTACGTGGTGGTAAGAAAAATGGGAAAAGAATATAAAATGTATGATACAATTTATTACAAACACAATTTAAATCTCATAAACATGGATCCATGGTACATAAAAATATGGTAAAACAATTTAAAATATTAGATAAAATTCAAAGGGGATCGATCCCTCCAAGGGCACAATATCCCCAAGCTGGTATGTGGAGACTGGTAGAAGTTGGTAGACTATGCTACCCTCTACTCCATATGGTAATATGACAACTAGTTAAACAGATTAAACAGATTAGGCAGATTGGTGGAGTGGTATCCACCAAATATGGGGAATACAATCTTAAGCAGATAAGGATACAGCTCAACAGAATATCAAATGTGAATAAAAAATCGTATGTGAAAAAAGATACGCTGTGAAAAAACAAAGTTGATCAAAAAATGTGACCAAAAAATGAACTAGTGTGTACACAATCTAGTGTAAAAAAATGTGGTCTCAAAAAATTAAATAATGCAAATCACATAACATAGCATAAAGATGTGTAGTGAAAAATATATACTTAGTGACTCAAAACAATATAAGGAAAAGTGGGCAATTGTTAAAACGTTAACGATATTTAGATACAGAAAATAAATGTGATCAAATCAATGTCCATACACAACAGATAGTGATGACGTTATTGCAGTCAAGAAAAAAACTATCCAAAAGTATATTTTGAATAAATAAGTCCAATAAAACCAATAAAATGTCTCTTATCCTCCAATGGGTCCTAATATTCCAATCGAAAAATAGTTCAGAAACCTCAGTCTCAGGGCAAAAAGAATGTGGAGACAAAGAGGAAAAAATGACAGTAAAAAAATGCTGGGAAGTCCTCAAAACCTAAGGGTAGAGAAACATAACATAGTATAATACTGTAAAACGTATGAGTAAATCAAGAAATATTGCTCACCATATGAATGTCAACGCGTTTCGGCCCACAGCTTGGGCCTTTCTCAAGACTAGTATATGGTATAGTATGGGTGAGAAGGGTCTTTTATGTCTGTATGTGGCCAATCAGATTTTACTTCAAATGGCGCCAAAAATTACCGCAAATTGACACCGGAAGTGCTACACCGGAAGTGTCAGATTTCTGACGGATATGGTATCCTTGGTCGTAAAAACAAAAATGTATCCTGCATTAATGTATGTTTGTATTTATTATGGCCAAAGTTATCAACAAAATGTCTGTTTGTAATATTGTCTGAACCCCTCTTGTGGCTGTTTTCCACCAAGTGAGTCTATCCGGGGCTTACCGGATCTTCCGCTAAACCGGAAGTTTATTCTTATCCTTTATTTCCGGTTTGTGAGTATTCCTCCAAACCGGAAATCAAAATAAAGTGAAACCCGAATTTATCCACTTCCGGTTTTCGGAGCCTTGCACCAAACCGGAAGTTAGCATGCGTGAAACAGGAAGTCTTTGGTTTCACTATGTCTTCACTCAGGAATTTATTAATTATGGTGCTCAAATATCGTCCGTGGCTAACCTGATTGGTAATAAGAGATATCTTACAAGATTCTTAGTATGCATCTGTTATGTTCCTGTCCCTTTAAGTCAGGATGTTCAGGTATTCACATTCCTATATAAGGCCCCTCCTCCAGTCTACCTATGCTTGGTAATTTGTATTCACTTAGCTATAAGCTGAGCAACAACGAAGACACCTTGCTGATATTCCTAACCAAGGAATTTACTATTAGTAACTTAAATTGCTGTGTGCTTTTCAACTTTGGATCGTCATATTTCAGGTTTCCTTATTTTGACCGGAATCCTCAAAGTATCTTACACTTGTTAAATCTGTTTCTCCCGGCTTATACATTGAAGCCGTGTATCGGCGTCTGACGTCACCGTAAGTCTCAGGAGCTCTCTCTCACTCTGGCTGCAAACAACCAACTCCTGTGCTTAATAGTAACTCACCTTGAAGCTGCGGTAACCGTTACTATTTCTTACTCTCTGAAGGTGGTAACGTATATACCTTAATTCACTTACTACTTTAAAGGACTTTCCTGCATGTTATACAGTGTGACGCTTATGCAAATTCAGCTACCTTTAACAATCTGATTGCTTGTAATATCTATCGCTTCAGCTTGACGAACTGTGCTTTAATATTCTATGTGCATTATCAAATATCATACTGTTGATTGTGAAGGACTGCCTGCTGTTTACATGAATACTAACAACGTTATAGACTAACTAAGGATTGCCTGTTAACTAAAAACAATATAACCGTTATAGAGCTCTCCTGCTTAATTTATATAGAAACACCTCCTGGTTGCAACCTGTGTTATTTAAGGCTGACATTCACATACTAACACTAATCTATATTTACCTTTCTTTTATCTACTATCTCTATAATTATCTGCATATTGCAAACTGCTATTGCAATCGGGATAATATACCTTTAAATCTCATTTCTTCCTCTCTGTATAATTATCTGCATATTGCAAACTGCTATTGCAATCGGGATAATATATCTTTAAATCTCACTTCTTTCACTCTGCATCCATGCAGCAGTGACCCTCAGATCTATGAGCAAAAACTAGGTTCTTGATTACATCTAATGAACCTAAAGGTTTGGTGTGAGACTGAGTGGTCCTGCAGTTAAGGATATCAAATACTTGCACCTAACATAACATATTACCAAGCCTAACATATATCCTACAGCATGGATATCAGTGAACTTACAAACCGTGTTGGTTCCCTTGCACAAAGCATGGACCATATGCTACAGGGCCTCAGAGAAATTAAAATTGAAAATGATCACATTAGGAAGTTTATTAATGTGCATTTATCTGATAAACCTGCTCCTATTGATTTAACACCTGAACCAATTGTATCTCCACCTGAAAAATTCTTTGGTGACAGGACTCAGTTTAGAGAATTTAAAAACTCCTGTACTTTGTATTTCTCTTTAAAACCCCGAACCTATGCATCTGATCGAGTCAAAGTTCTAACGGTCATCTCATATCTCAGAGGAGAGGCTAAATCATGGGCTAACGCCTTCTATGAGAACAATGACCCCATATTGGACTCCTTAGATGCCTTTTTCTCTGCCATGTTCCTATTATATGAAGACCATCATAAGCAGAATACTGCTGAGACAGCTCTTAGGAACCTACGACAAGGTAAAAGAGCAGTAGAAGAATATATCACGGACTTTAAAAGATGGGCACCAGACACCCAATGGAATGAACCTGCTCTGAGAAATCAGTTCAGAACAGGTCTTTCTGAAACATTAAAAGATGAATTAGCCCGTGGTGCAGTTCCTGTGGATTTAGAGAATCTTATGACTTTATGTATCACTGTTGATAGAAGGATAAGAGAACGTAGATCTGAAAGGGCACTATCTGATCCTGTTGTCAAGAAAATCCCAGCATACCATCCTGTGGTCACTGCACCATCTAAATCAAACGATGAACCTATGGAAGTTGCTGTCATGAGGGGTCCTCTAAAACCAGAGGAAAAAGCCAGAAGGAAGCTACATAACTTGTGTTTATATTGCGCAGCAAAGGACCATGCTGTTAGAGACTGTCCTGTGCTTATCAGACAGAAGAGGGGTAAGAATCTTCAACACCAAAATTGTCTTAATAAATTGTCTGCGCTTACCACTCATTTACCAATTTCTGTTCTTTTGCAGTGGCGTCTACAGAAGACAAAAACCCAGGCCGTTATTGACTCTGGTGCATCTGGGAATTTCATTGACCAAGCATTTGTAACAAAACATAAAATACCCACAATAAAAAAAGATAGTGCACAAGCCATAAGATTGGTTGATGGTTTTCTTATGAATACAGGGCCTATTACCCATCATACCACACCCTTACAAGTTATCACACAGAAGGGCCATACTGAGACATGTACATTTGACATTTTGCCCTCTAGTTTATATCCATTAATTTTTGGTATCAATTGGTTGATAAAACATGATCCTGATATTTCTTGGAAGCAAGGTGTTGTGAATTTCAATTCCACTTACTGTAAGGAAGTCTGTTTTCCCAAAGCTTCTGTGTGTTGTATGACTGATCATGTTTTACCTGAATGTTATAAAGAATATTCTGATGTGTTTGACAAAGTAGAAGCTCAGAACTTACCCCCCCACAGGTCATATGACTGTCCTATAGACTTACTACCGGGCAGTTCCATTCCCTTTGGTCATATATACCCTATGTCAGAACCTGAATTGGTTCATTTGAAACAGTACTTAGAGGATAACCTTAAGAAAGGTTTTATAAGACCTTCCACCTCTCCAGCAGGTGCTGCAATGTTTTTTGTTAAAAATAAGGACGGATCACTTCGTCCTATTATTGACTACAGACAACTTAATAAATGTACCAAGAAAAACAGGTACCCACTCCCACTTATCCCTGAACTTATAGAACGGTTGCAAGGAGCTAAAATTTACACTAAATTAGATCTTAGAGGAGCTTATAACTTGATAAGAATGAGGAAAGGCGATGAGTGGTTAACAGCTTTCCGCACACGTTATGGACTGTATGAATATACAGTAATGCCTTTTGGTCTGTGCAACGCTCCTGCAACGTTCCAGTGTTTTATAAATGACGTATTTCATGACTTACTTGATGTCTGTATGGTCATTTATTTAGATGACATTTTAATCTATTCTGACAATATAACAAACCATCACACCCATGTCAAGCTTGTTTTGTCCAGACTTCGTACACACCATCTCTATGCCAAGCTAGAGAAATGCATTTTTAATACCACTACTATCTCCTTCTTAGGATACCAGGTTTCCCCTTCTGGTATCGCTATGGAAGCAAACAAAGTGGAAGCTATTACTAACTGGAGCACCCCCCGTACAAAAAAAGATGTTCAGAGATTTCTTGGGTTTGCAAACTTCTATAGGAAGTTTATCAAGGGCTTTTCTGAGATTGCTAGACCCTTGACTAAATTAACTCAGAAAAAACCTGGTTTCTCTTGGAATATACATGCTGAGAACGCATTTAAAGTATTAAAGGAGAGGTTTGTAACAGCACCGATACTCAAATTCCCAGATCCCAGTTTACAGTACACGCTTGAGGTTGATGCTTCTGAGTACGCTCTTGGAGCTGTACTCTCACAAAGAGTTTCACCCAAGGAAGCACTACATCCAATATCATATTACTCTAGGGTAATGAGCTCAGCCGAGCTAAATTATGCTATTGGTGAAAAAGAGCTTCTCGCTATAAAATCAGCACTAGAGTTTTGGAGACACCTCCTTGAGGGTACTAAACATACTATTCTTATATTTACGGATCATAGAAACCTTGAATATTTAAAAACCAGCAAAACATTAACATCTAGACAAGTTAGATGGAGCCTCTTCTTTTCAAGATTTGATTTCACCATCACTTACCGCCCAGGTTCTAAAAATACAAAAGCAGATGCGCTTTCAAGGAAGGATCCAAAACCTCAACATTATATACCTCCAGATTCTATCATTCCACAAAATAAGTTCATTGGATTGACTTCAATCACTGAAACCTCTATAAAAGAGTATCAGAGAGCAGATCCAAAACTCCCATTAGCAGATCTACAAAAACACAGTAGTAATCTGTATTACCATGGAAACCAGATATACATTCCAGAACCTCTACGAAATGAATTGATGCATTCTGCACATGATTCTCTCCTTTCAGGACATCCTGGACTTCATAAAACACTACGCATACTACAAAGAGACTATTGGTGGCCCAATATGAAAAGTTCTGTCTCTTCCTACATTCGATCCTGTTCTGTCTGCGCTACTTGCAAACATACTAGAACTCGTCCTTATGGACTTCTACTTTCATTACCAGTTCCTGAAAGACCCTGGAAGGACATAGCAATGGACTATATAGTGGAGTTACCTCCATCCTCTAACCATAACACAATTCTAGTCATTGTTGATTTGTTTTCTAAAATGGCACACTTTATCCCACATATGGGTTTACCAACCGCATCCGAAACAGCCATACTGTTCTTGAATCATGTTGTAAAGTTACATGGACTACCTGACTCCATCACGTCTGATAGAGGATCTCAATTCACCTCTAAGTTCTGGACTCAGTTATGTTCTATACTCAAGATTACTAGGAGATTAAGTACTGCTTATCATCCCCAGACTAATGGTCAGTGCGAAAGGACTAACCAGTCTCTTGAACAGTATCTGAGATGCTATTGTACCAACCAACAGGATAACTGGTTCGCTCTGCTACCTACTGCAGAATTTGCACATAATAACATGACCAACGCATCCACAAAAACTTCGCCATTCTATATTAATTATGGTTTTCACCCTTCATACCATCTTTTCCACAGAACCGATTCCTTGCTACCTACGGTTGATCAGACAGTTAATACTATTGCTGAGGGTTTTTCTGTTCTCAAAACAACCTTACAAGAAGCTCAAGCTTCACAGAAACATCATTATGATTTGAGACGCTCGAAACCCCCTCCTTATAAACCTGGGGATAAGGTTTGGTTAAGTACCAAACACTTGAAACTCTGTATTCCAAGTAAAAAGCTTGGAAGTCTCTTTATAGGTCCCTATGACATAGTTAAGGTTGTTAATCCAAATGCTGTGACTCTTCAGCTACCTCCCTCTCTCAGGATACATCCTACATTCCATGTGTCCCTCCTGAAACCTTTCTCTCCGACAAGGGATCCCCCTCATCCGTCATTGACTAACCCTCCAGTTGTGGATGATGTTGAGTATGAAGTGGATTCTATTTTGGACTCTCGTTTATACCGCAATCAACTCCAGTACCTGGTACGATGGAAAGGTTTTGGGGCTGATGAGGACTCCTGGGAACCATACTCTAATTTGTCGGCACCCCGTCTTCTTTCAATTTTCCATCGAAGACATCCCGACCGACCCAAGCCTTGATCCGCGGAGCGGCTCTTTTTAGGGGGGCGTCCTGTTATGTTCCTGTCCCTTTAAGTCAGGATGTTCAGGTATTCACATTCCTATATAAGGCCCCTCCTCCAGTCTACCTATGCTTGGTAATTTGTATTCACTTAGCTATAAGCTGAGCAACAACGAAGACACCTTGCTGATATTCCTAACCAAGGAATTTACTATTAGTAACTTAAATTGCTGTGTGCTTTTCAACTTTGGATCGTCATATTTCAGGTTTCCTTATTTTGACCGGAATCCTCAAAGTATCTTACACTTGTTAAATCTGTTTCTCCCGGCTTATACATTGAAGCCGTGTATCGGCGTCTGACGTCACCGTAAGTCTCAGGAGCTCTCTCTCACTCTGGCTGCAAACAACCAACTCCTGTGCTTAATAGTAACTCACCTTGAAGCTGCGGTAACCGTTACTATTTCTTACTCTCTGAAGGTGGTAACGTATATACCTTAATTCACTTACTACTTTAAAGGACTTTCCTGCATGTTATACAGTGTGACGCTTATGCAAATTCAGCTACCTTTAACAATCTGATTGCTTGTAATATCTATCGCTTCAGCTTGACGAACTGTGCTTTAATATTCTATGTGCATTATCAAATATCATACTGTTGATTGTGAAGGACTGCCTGCTGTTTACATGAATACTAACAACGTTATAGACTAACTAAGGATTGCCTGTTAACTAAAAACAATATAACCGTTATAGAGCTCTCCTGCTTAATTTATATAGAAACACCTCCTGGTTGCAACCTGTGTTATTTAAGGCTGACATTCACATACTAACACTAATCTATATTTACCTTTCTTTTATCTACTATCTCTATAATTATCTGCATATTGCAAACTGCTATTGCAATCGGGATAATATACCTTTAAATCTCATTTCTTCCTCTCTGTATAATTATCTGCATATTGCAAACTGCTATTGCAATCGGGATAATATATCTTTAAATCTCACTTCTTTCACTCTGCATCCATGCAGCAGTGACCCTCAGATCTATGAGCAAAAACTAGGTTCTTGATTACATCTAATGAACCTAAAGGTTTGGTGTGAGACTGAGTGGTCCTGCAGTTAAGGATATCAAATACTTGCACCTAACATAACAGCATCATAAAAATGGTTAATCTATGATGTGTAAGTCAAATGTGGGATTAGATAAATTTCCCACGTGCTTGGGTGTTATATATAGGTGATACATAAAAACAAATCTGTGTTCAATAAAAACATCAAAAATCGTTTGGAGCTCCTTCTTCTATTCTATTAACCCAATTACAGCTATATCTTGGGATACCTAGAAGATGAAAAGGGCGAATTTCGGATATGGGGGACATGGAGACCATAAGGTATAGGGGGAGTATCGGTATGCGAAATAGTGGGTTACTGGAAAAGATCAATAGTTGAACTTCTATAATAGTTTTTGTGGAAGTGTACGAGAAGGAGTCCTATCATTCAGACTGTTAAATTCCTGGGCTGTGCAAAAAGGCTTAGAATAGTGCTTGTATGCTATGCTGACTGTAGTGGGTCATATGGGGTGCAGCTTGTCCTCAGTTGCGCCTACACTGTGCACTTATCTTAATGTTTGGATAGAGTGCCCTGGCCATCATAATGTCTTCTCCTAATGGCCTTAAGTTCAAAGAGTTGGAAATAACAGTTATCTCAGATTCAATAGGTGGGAAAGGTCTTCCTTGTTGTTTAGACCTCTTGGAAATAGACAGTCTAATTCGAAGATCCATCTTGACTCTGATACCAGGAGTTGTTTCTCATAATCTCCTCCCCTCCAATTGGGTTTCACTTTTTGGATCCCATAAAAGCTGAGATCTTTCACATTGCCCTTATGTTGAAGTGCAAAATGCCTGTATAGCGCAGTCTCTGTGCTGCCATGTTCAATTTGTAATAGATGTTCCTGAATCCTGTCTTTAAGGCACCTAGATGTCTGGCCAACATACTGGAGGCCACAGCTGCACTGCACTATGTAAATAACTCCCTTGTTGCTGCATTTGATCAGATCTCTGATAGCGTGTTTCTTGGTGGAATAGTGGGAGAGGAAGTGTTTTATCTTCAAGCCTCTCTTGCATGCCTTGCAGCTGGGGCATGGAAAAAAACCTTGGATGTGTTTCCCTGATATGTCTCTCTCTTCTGTTGTTCCTAGACGTGGAGTACTTGGAGACAGTATAGTCTTTAGGTTATTGGATCTCCTGTAGATAAATCTAGGTTTACCCATGAGGGTCTCTCCTATGATGTCATCGTTTTTAAGTATATGCCAATGATTTTCTATGATTCTTTCTATAGTTCGCCTATTTTCACTATACTGAGTGATGAATGCGACATCTATGGAGTTGGTGTTGTTTTCAATCCTGTTTTCTTTAATCTTGTATTTCAGTAGTTCTTTGCGGTCTCGTCTCCTCACTTCTTCTATATCCTTATTTAGTTTGTCTTCTCCATATCCTCTTTCCAAAAATCTTGACTTTAGTTCTTCTGCCTGTATTTCCCATAGGTTTGAGTCTGAGCAGTTCTTTTTAAGTCTCAGTAACTGTCCTTTGGGTATGTTCTCCTTCCATCTTGCGTGGTGGCAGCTATCGCTGTGGATGTAATTGTTACAATCCACAGGTTTGAAGTATGTGGAGGTCTTGAGTTTCCCATCTTCTACTGTTATTTTCAAATCCAGGAAGGTAATCTCAGTACTGCTGATCTGATAAATACAAACATACATTAATGCAGGATACATTTTTGTTTTTACGACCAAGGATACCATATCCGTCAGAAATCTGACACTTCCGGTGTAGCACTTCCGGTGTCAATTTGCGGTAATTTTTGGCGCCATTTGAAGTAAAATCTGATTGGCCACATACAGACATAAAAGACCCTTCTCACCCATACTATACCATATACTAGTCTTGAGAAAGGCCCAAGCTGTGGGCCGAAACGCGTTGACATTCATATGGTGAGCTATATTTCTTGATTTACTCATACGTTTTACAGTATTATACTATGTTATGTTTCTCTACCCTTAGGTTTTGAGGACTTCCCAGCATTTTTTTACTGTCATTTTTTCCTCTTTGTCTCCACATTCTTTTTTCCCTGAGACTGAGGTTTCTGAACTATTTTTCGATTGGAATATTAGGACCCATTGGAGGATAAGAGACATTTTATTGGTTTTATTGGACTTATTTATTCAAAATATACTTTTGGATAGTTTTTTTCTTGACTGCAATAACGTCATCACTATCTGTTGTGTATGGACATTGATTTGATCACATTTATTTTCTGTATCTAAATATCGTTAACGTTTTAACAATTGCCCACTTTTCCTTATATTGTTTTGAGTCACTAAGTATATATTTTTCACTACACATCTTTATGCTATGTTATGTGATTTGCATTATTTAATTTTTTGAGACCACATTTTTTTACACTAGATTGTGTACACACTAGTTCATTTTTTGGTCACATTTTTTGATCAACTTTGTTTTTTCACAGCGTATCTTTTTTCACATACGATTTTTTATTCACATTTGATATTCTGTTGAGCTGTATCCTTATCTGCTTAAGATTGTATTCCCCATATTTGGTGGATACCACTCCACCAATCTGCCTAATCTGTTTAATCTGTTTAACTAGTTGTCATATTACCATATGTAGTAGAGGGTAGCATAGTCTACCAACTTCTACCAGTCTCCACATACCAGCTTGGGGATATTGTGCCCTTGGAGGGATCGATCCCCTTTGAATTTTATCTAATATTTTAAATTGTTTTACCATATTTTTATGTACCAGGGATCCATGTTTATGAGATTTAAATTGTGTTTGTAATAAATTGTATCATACATTTTATATTCTTTTCCCATTTTTCTTACCACCACGTAAGCTTCTCATCCAATCATAGGAACTTAGCCCTCACTAAAAGGGTTTTATTTGTTCTAGTGTGAATATATTTTCACACACACACACACCAGACCTTGACTTAACTGGCGCTCCTCTCTAAACCTCTCTTACAATAGTATTTCCCCTGTGGGTAGTGGGGGCCCACCTTAGATAGGAGCTATAGGTCCTTTAAGCGCTGTGAGTACAATACATTTTCTGAGTTTCCCCATAGCAAACAATGGGGCTGCGTTAGGAGCTGAACGCGGCTTTTTTGCAGGTGTTAGGTTTTTTTTCAGCTCAAACAGCCCCATTGTTTCCTATGGGGGAATCGTGCACGAGAACGTTTTTGAGGCTGGCCGCGTCCATAAGCAACTCTGGTATCGAGAGTTGAAGTTGCGTTAAATATGCTCTACGCTCCTTTTTTGGAGCCTAACGCAGCCATTCTGTGGACTCTCAATACCAGAGTTATTTTAAAGGTGCGTACAGAAAAAAGCCAGCGTTAGCTACGCGGGTCGTTACCGACAAAACTCTAAATCTAGCCGTTAGTTAATAATTGTAAGGTTTATTTAGATTTATTTTAATTATTTTTAAGTTAGGGGGTGCGGGTGTTAGTCTTAGGGTTACGTTAGGGTTAGGGATAGACTTAGGGTTACGTTAGGGTTATGATTAGGGGTTAATATATTTATGTAAAGTTAGTGATGTGGGAGGTCAGAGGTTTAGGGGTTAATAATTTATTTTAGTATATTTCATTGTGGGGGGCTTGCGGTTTAGTGGTTAATAGGTTTATTATAGCAGCGGTGTGGGCGGACGGCAGATTAGGGGTTAATAATATTTCAATAGTGTTTGCAATGTGGGAGGGCAGCAGTTTAGGGGTTTATAGGTTTATTATAGTGGCGACGATGTCAGGGAGTGGGGGAATAGGGGTTAATACATTTTAGTAGTGGTGGCGATGTCCGGAGCAGCAGATTAGGGGTTAATAACTTTATTATAGTGTTTGCGATGCGGGAGGGCCTTGGTTTAGGGGTTAATAGGTAGTTTATGGGTGTTAGTATACTTTTTAACACTTTAATTATGAGTTTTATGTTACAGCTTTGACTTTAGATGGCGGTACAGATCTTGGCAAACTCGTAATACCGGCGCTATCGAAGTCCCATTGAAAAAGGACTTTTTAAAAAGTGCGGTACTGACGTTGTGTGACGGCTAAAAAGGTGTGCGGTACACCTTTACCTACAAGACTTGTAATTGCGGCGTTTGAGAAAAAGCTGCGTTATGAAGCATAACAATGCCTTTTCACTCAGAGCGCAAAACTCATAATCTAGCTAAGTGTGATTTAAGAGGCTTACTATACCTAACATGTCTGACAATGAGAGTATGCATTTCATTATAATGACTGGACACTAAGGGGCCGATTTATTAACGGCCGAATGTGCAATAATACATCTGCTTGCGTGCAAGTCTTCTCTTAAGACCGCTGCTCCTTAACTCGTCCGATGCCTCTGAGGCAGCGGACAGCAATCCTCCCAATCGTATATGATCGGGTTGATTGACACCCCCTGCTAGCGGCCAATTGGCCGCAAATCTGCAGGGGCGGCATAGCACAAGCAGTTCACCAGAACTGCTTGTGCAATGTTAATTGCTGATAGCGTATGCTGTCAGCATTTAACAATGCTATAGCGAATCATGTCCGCCTAGGTTGTGATAAATCTACCCCAATGTGTCCTGATCACATTGTAATGTGATATTCATATATATCGCTTGTGTTAAAAGAATTCAAGATGACAGATCAGATTCAACAGACAGATTCAAATGTTCATTAGATTAAATTCAAAGGTGAGTGTGTGCTTAGTTGATTGCGATCGTGTTTGTGCCCGAGTGGGGTGTTAGTTTCTTTCTACTTTTCTTGCTCCATTGACTTCTAGAGGGAAATACGTGAACTCGCACGTGATATTATAACTTCAGATTTCGCGCTATTTGGGTTACCGCAAGAGAGGAAACAGTTTACTTTTAATTTGTAATACGAGCGCAGCCTGACGAGCACAAAAATCTTACTTCTAGCTCAATTAATGCTCAAACGGTAGCGATAATTTGCGCTACACTTGTAATCTGGCCCTTAATTAATATTTACCAAATTAATTCATTTTTGGAATGGAACTAGACAATTTAAAATAACATTATTTCCTTTATAGAAACAGTAAAGCCAAAATTAAACTTTTATGATTTAGATAGAACATACAGTTTTAAACAACGTTCCATTTTATTTCTATTATCTAATTTGCTCAATGTGGTATCCTTTGTTCAAGAATAAACCTAGGCAGGATCAGGAGTATCAATTGCTGTAGGGGAGTCCCATGCACCAGTATTTAAGCACTACACCTTCTCAGAGAGTCAGCAGTGGCTTATAACACAAGTGTTCACACAGGCACAATACATACCACCACCCCTTCTCTGAGCTTGAATACTGATACATAGGGGCCCATTTATCAAGCTCCGAACGGAGCTTGTGGGCCCGTGTTTCTGGCGAGTAGTCAGACTCGCCAGAAACACCAGTTATGAAGCAGCGGTCTAAAAACCGCTGCTCCATAACCCTGTCCGCCTGCTCTGATGAGGCGGACAGGAATCGCCGGAAATCAACCCGATTGAGTACGATCGGGTTGATTGACACCTCCCTGCTGGTGGCCGATTGGCCGCAAGTCAGCAGGGGGCTGCGTTGCACCAGCAACTCTTGTTAGCTGCTGGTACAATGTTAAATGCGGAGAGCGTATTGCTCTCCGCATTCAGCGAGGTCTTGCGGAC
This sequence comes from Bombina bombina, assembly GCF_027579735.1. Classification (NCBI taxonomy): domain Eukaryota; kingdom Metazoa; phylum Chordata; class Amphibia; order Anura; family Bombinatoridae; genus Bombina; species Bombina bombina. Next base: position 565,130,468 of record NC_069500.1, on the reverse strand, counting down.
CTGATCCGCACTGTCGGATCAGGTCCGCAAGACCTTTGATAAATAGGCCCCATGGGCTCTAACAGCATATGTGCGTATGCCACTGAAAAACAGTAATAACATTTACTAGATGCATTTTGCTTAAGGAAGTATATTGCAAAAATGTATATATTCAAAACTAAAATGCACCCATACACATTTCATTTTTGACCTTTCGATCCCTTAAATCTCAGACCAGTGGGATGATTAAAGCGGCAATCATCTTAAAATACACTGCTGAGCAGAATTCTGTGCTATAGATAATTCAATCTATCAATTTTCTAGCATGATTTAGATTTAATCCATGCATTCAACCCTATTTGTAAACACTTAAGATCATATTTACGCACTCAGCCAGCAATTACAAGCATCATTAAACAGAAATGAAAATTCAATTTTGTTGATTACACACTCCTACTTTACGTTTTAAGCCATGTACAGCATAAAATACTCATTAAAATGTAATCATAGCGAACAATAATTTTATTTTTCACTATGTTGCTAATTTTAAAATGATGGTCTTGATTGAAAGAGCTGACCAATGCTTATGAGCAATGTTATAATAATACTCTGAAATTGTACAGGAACAGGATGGTTTCGCATTATATTAATTGATGAGCTTTCAAGTATGCTTTAAACAATTTAATTAGTCACAGATGTTCTGATTCATGTTAGGCAACATATAGCTTCTGTTGCATTGGAAAATTAATTAGTCTGCTTAAAATACTAATATTTTCCGCAGCAATAATAATACAAACAATGCCATATTTTGGGACAGATTACGAGTGGCAATTCCCACGAGTGATAAGGGGTTTATCGTCGTGTTAGTGCGCGACTGAAAACAGATTACTTTCAACTTGTTGTACAAGCGCAACCAGATGCATGCAAAAAGCTTACTTCTAGCGCAGTTAATGCTCTACTTGCAATGGACCTTAGAGGGGCAGCGGCAGGTCCATGGTGGCGCTCCTCTTCGGTCTTCATCCAAGGTGTCAGTCCACTTTTACAAAAACCTTCTACATATAATTACAATCCATATATCCCAAAAAACAAATATTTAAAAATGCTCCCATTTCAATCCATTACAATATGCAACAATCAACTTTTTTATTTTTTCTTCCTTTTATATGGTTTTGCATTCCATTAGAAGCATGGTAGTCTATCGGCTAGATTACAAGTTTTGTTTTTTTATAATAGTTTTTATTGAAGTTCAATGTACGGCATACAGGCAACATTTTTCAATATAAGCAATACAGAAAGTAAAAAAAAAAAAGAAAAACAGTTCCAACTGAACACATCAAGATTATTGACCATTGATTAGAACAAGCAGTGAACATCCTTTTTGCCGATTAAACTAAAAGCCTTCCAAATAATAAATATGACCACTTTTGGGCCTCACAAAATGAAAATGAAGCTATAGAAGGCTGCCATGGACATTAGGGGGACATTTTTGGGTCCCAGATAATGAACTTCCGTTTTCTTATTTTGCGAGATATATATTATATTCACCCCAAAGTCTACTTTTTAACTATGTTACAACTGATAACTATGAAAAGGGCACTGTTTGAATAGTAAGAAAAATTATAGGGTAATATAAAATAATATAATATAATATAATGTAATGTAAATCTCACTCTTGTCATCCTGGGCCACATAGGGACCCCAATATGTATTAAAATTAGTTAGCATATTCGATTTGTAGGTAGTAATAAAAATTGTAGAGGTGCGGCATAGGCAACAGAAGCCGCAAATGCAACCCTCCTAAACTAGGAAGTATATTATAGATAAGATAGCAGGAATACTAAGCTACTAGGTATGGAGGAAACAGGACGTTCTAGGACCAGTTATAGAAATGCACTGTACAGACATTATGATATAGGTATAATGTTTAACTCATATATGTCAGGTAGAGCTGATCTAAGAGGTGCTTGCTCGATATGTGGGAATCTATTACTGAATAAGCTGAGTCTAATGTGAGGGGGAAGCTTATAGTTTGAGTGTAGTTAGTTTTGGCTGTAGGCATTAATGACTTGTACTAGTCTATATCTATTGCGAAGGGCAGGACTGTGGTTTGAGGATTGCCGGCATGATATGTTGAAGTTATAATTTTTCTTCTTTTCCCATTTTTCTTATTCCCGTATTCTATCTTATGAATGTTATATAGGGTATATAGGGTAGCCTTAGATTAAATAGGTAGGGGTCTTAAAAAATTTAAAAGTCAAGGAGTTATTGGTGGTTAGGCTTAAGTTAGGTATTAAAGAAGACAAGTCAACTATAATCGTTGGATATACCTCAAAGTGCAGGAGTTCATAGGGTAGGAGATCTGCAATGCAGCTACCGGTAGTTTATAAGATTAGTGCACATGGTTTGACCCATCAAAGAAGCCGAAGACCGTACTCTATGCTACTTAGCCCTCACTTGCCTTAACAGCTGTAATGCTCAGCACGCCGCGCTGCCTCGGCCACTGGCAGCACGGCGGAATACCTGTCATTAGGATATTTGTGAGCCGTGAGAACAATACTCTTATCTGTCAAGGGAGTAAGGCTTACATTAATGTGTTTCACCAAGGCAGGGATATATCACTGGGATTGGACTATATATTTATTTTGTTTTGGACCCCCAATGTATGCAAACAATGTTGATGTGCTAGCGCTAAATCGAAAGCTGACTACAGATTTTGGACCCCCTTTATGTGCGAACAATGTTGTAGTGCCAGTGCTAAATCATTTCAGAGGGGAGTTTATAACTATGCATAATATACAGGTACAAGTCTGCTGGAGAAAACTGTGAAATAATTTACATGGAGGTATCTCCAAATCCATGCGCATGTTATGCTTATGAAATTGCTTGTAGAGTAGGTGGAGTCTTGCTTAGGGTTAGCAATGTGTTATTGGTGAGTTAAAGCTTGTCATGTAAAAAAGATGGCCTCAGCCCCCCCTCACTTATACAGCCCTTTTAAGAAAACATCAATGTTAGTGAAGGATAAACTTAAACTATATAAGAACAGAAAAACCTTGGAAATGATAACATGAGAGTCTCAACTTTAATTTGTGTATAGGCATCAGGTGAAGTCTATCAAACATCTGGCTAGATGACAAAAATCATGTGTCTCCTTCTGAAATTAACCAATTCCAAGCTTTATGCATTATAGTGAAGTAGCCAACCATTGTATCAGACTTGATTGAGCTCCCTGAAGGTTATCTTGTGCAAGATATCTCTTAGCATAGGAATCGTTAGGGCCAGCAATGTCCTTTAACTTTAGTGCAGACAGAGGTTTCTCGATCTGTGGCAGACCAGAGTCCCTGCCCTGGGTATTCATCATTATGAACTGCAAAGTCCCTCCGCTCTCCATGTAGGGGGCCTTCCCCAACCCCAACAGTCTAGTACTGCTACTTATGGTAGGTTGTTGACCACATACCCTTAAATCCAGGGGGCTGAACTTCAAAGTTTTATCCGGTGCCCTCGCATGAGAACTCGATCCCACTAACATATGAGCCAAACCTGACGATCTCCTCTGTGAAGTGTGCAGGCCTGTAGCGAGACTCTGTGACGAAGCAGCAGCATGGGTCATATAACCCCAAGCGGGGGAACGTTCCGCCTCCACTATCGGTTTTATGTGAGGAGTGTCTATGTCCGGTGGTAGGGGGCACTTAGTAGATTCTTTGAATAGGGTAGTGCGGTGTGCTATATTTTCAGTAATGTGATACGGATAAGGTTCTAGTCAGTCCTAAAACATAGACCCAGAATGAAGTAAACCTGCTACCCCCGGGGGACGGGGGGTCCTGTAAATGATCTGTTTTCCTCAGGCCACCATTTGAGCCGCTTTCTTCTTATGGTCTATAAAGTTCACAGTAGTAGGAGGAAAGATGGCATCGTTTGGTAACTATCAGTGCAGCTGATCTTCTTCCATAATAGACTTAATAAGTAATGGAAAAACAGTTATACAGAACGATATGCCGGGTGCTAGGACACGCCCCCTTTTTTTTTTTTAAATACTTTTTTTTTTTATTGAAGTCAAAATCACATTACAATAAATAATAAAAAAGCATTAACAGCCCATATGACAACAAAATGAAAAGCAGGATATACACTTCTAAATAAATGACCGTTCATATCTTATTGTGGTCTGACAGCTGTTAAATCACTGCCTCTAACCTGAACGGGCAGGTTTGAAAATGAGATTTAGACTTTTAGAGTTTTATATATGTGTTTTAAATGATTAACCAGTAAGGGTAACAAAGAGAAAAGATTACGAGTTTTGCGTTATGAGTGAAAAAGCAGCGTTATCAGCCAATAGGATTGAGCTTGCATTCTATTGGCTGTTCCAATTAGCCAATAGAATGCAAGCTCAATCCTATTGGCTGATTGCATCAGCCAATAGGATTTTTTCAACTTTAATTCCGATTGGCTGATAGAATTCTATCAGCCAATTGGAATTCAAGGGATATCATCTTGGATGACGTCATGTAAAGGAGAATTCATTCTTGAAGAGCCGTATAAAGAAGAGGATGCTCCGGGCCGGATGTCTTGAGGATGGAGTCACTCCGCGTCGGAAGGATGAAGATAGAAGATGCCGTCTGGATGAAGACTTCTGCCCGTTTGGAGGACTACTTCTTTGCGCTTGGATTAAGACTTCTCCTGGCTTTGTTGAGGACTTCTTGCCGCTTGGATGAAGACTTCTCCTGGCTTTGTTGAGGATGGATGTCCGGTCTTCAAAAACTGTAAGTAGATCTTCAGGGGTTAGTGTTAGGTTTTTTTAAGGGTTTATTGGGTGGGTTTTATTTTTAGCAATGCCCATACAAATGCCCTTTTCAGGTTTTTTAAGATTTTATTTGGGGGGTTTGGTTGTGTGGGTGGTGGGTTTTACTGTTGGGGGGTTGTTTGTATTATTTTTATACAGGTAACAGAGCTGATTTCTTTGGGGCAATGCCCCGCAAAAGGCCCTTTTAAGGGCCATTGGTAGTTTATTGTAGGCTAGGGTTTTTTTTTTCATTTTGGGGGGGGGGGGCTTTTTTATTTTTATAGGGCTATTAGATTAGGTGTACTTAGTTTAAATATTTGATCATTTCTTTTTTATTTTGTGTAATTTAGTGGGGTTTTTTTTGTTTTTTTGTAATTTAGTTAATTGTATTTAATTAATGTAATTTATTTAATTGTAGTGTAAGGTTAGGTGTTTGTGTAACTCAGGTTAGGTTTAATTTTACAAGTATTTGTATTTATTTTAACTAGGTAGCTAGTAAATAGTTAATAACTATTTACTAACTGGTAAGTATTTAGTTTTAAATAGGTATTATTTAATTAATGATAGTAATTTTTATTTAGATTTATTTTAATTATATTAAAGTTAGTGGGTGTTATGGTTAGGGTTAGACTTAGGTTTAGGGGTTAATAACTTTAGTATAGTGGCGGCGATGTTGGGGGCGGCAGATTAGGGGTTAATACGTGTAGGTAGGTTGCGGCGACATTGGGAGCGGCAGATTAAGGGTTAATAAGTGTAGGTAGGTGGCGGCTGTGTCGGGGCGGCAGATTAGGGGTTAATAAGTGTTATGTAGGTGGCGGTGATGTTGGAGGCGGCAGATTAGGGGTGTTTAGACTTGGGGTTTACGTTAGGGTGTTAGGTGTAAACATAACTTTTGTTTCCCCATAGGAATCAATGGGGCTGCGTTATGGAGCTTTACGCTCCTTTATTGCAGGTGTTAGACTTTTTTGAGCCACCTCTCCCCATTGATGTCCATGGGGAAATCGTGCATGAGCACGTAAAACACGCTCAAAGCAGCGCTGGTATTTGAGTGCGGTATGGAGCTCAATTTTGCTCAACGCTGCAATATTGCCTGCTAACGCTGGGTTTTTGCAAACTAGTAATAGCAGCGCTATAGGGAGGTGAGCTATGGAAATAACTTGCAAGTTAGTACCGAGCCGTTCATAACGCAAAACTCGTAATCTAGCCTTTTGTTAGTTAAGCTGATCATTGTATGAATATCAAATAATCAGGTTTTCTTGTGGTGGTTTATTCATTCGGTTTTGATAAGGACTTCCTAATTGTTTGAATGCAGATTGTATTCATTTAACTAACAATATTAACAATATCAAGTAATGCCATGCAAATTAAAATTTACTATAATTTTCCTTAAAGGGTCATGATCAGTGTTCCCTCTAAGACTAGTTTTGTGAACGGCTCAGCAGTGAAACAGTTAATTAGAGCAATTAACAAACACTGCATAATGCACACTGCAATGTGTGGTTCTCTTATTAACTGTGTCACTGCCGGGCAACTCACAAAACTGGCCTTAGAGGGAACTCTGGACATGATACATAAGAATTTTCTCTGTTCTATCCAAAAGAGAATGATTCAAAAAAACTATCCCAAACCCCAAAAAGCCTATAAAAACTCTCCCAGGAGTAGTAAAAGCGAAAATTAGGAGCAGGGAAAAAAGAAGTGCTTAAACGAAAAACAACCCCAACTGGGTGGGGGCTCATGGACTCTCACCAATATGAAATAAATTAATTTATCAGGTAAGTTAATATAAATTATGTTTTCTTTCATATTGGTGGTGAGAGTCCATGACCTTTTATGTATGGGATCAAATACCCAAGATATGGAAGTCCATTAGTAACAATAAAGGGAGGGATTAAAATAAAAACAACTTTTTTCATTGAGGAATTAAATCCATAACCCAAACATTAATATGTATTTTATGACAAACACAATATAGGCACAATTATCAAACTGCCACAACTGCCTGGAGGACCTTTCTACCAAAGGCTGCTTCTGACTAAGAAAAGACATCAAAATGGTAAAATTTAGTAAAGGTATGCAGAAAAGACCAAGTAACCGCTTTGCAAATTTGATCAACAGAAGCCTTATTTTTGAAATCCCAAGATGTGGCAACCGATCTAGTAGAATGAGTTGGAATTCTCTGTGGTGGAGGCTGACCCACCTCGAAATAAGCTTTGTGAATCAAAAGTTTCAACCAAGAGGCTAAAAAAATAGCAGAGGCTTTTTAAAGCCTTTCTGGGCTTTACTAGGGCCAAAAAAGGAACAAGTCTGTCTGAAAACCTTAGTAATAATATTTCAATGCTCTAACAACATCCAATGAATGTAAAGATCTTTCAGAGGGAACAACAATTTCCCTATTAAGCTTGTGTGAGGAAACAACTTTTGGTAAAAATGTAAACGTAGTCCGCAAAACAGCTTTATCTTAATGGAATATCGGATAAGGAGACTCACAAGAGAGAGGAGATCATTCAGAAACTCTTCTAGCAGAGGAAATTGCCAAAAGTAACAACACTTTCCATGAAAGTAGTTTAATGTCCAATTTATACATAGGGGCCTATCTATCAAGCATGTTTCTGGTGAGCCTGCAGGATCGCCAGAAACAGCAGTTATGAAGCAGCAGTCTAAAGACCACTGCTCTATAACCCTGTCCGCCTGCTCAATCGGGTTGATTGACAACCCCCTGCTGGCGGCCAATTGGCCGCAAATCTGCAGGGGGCGGCGTTGCACCAGGAGCTCACAAGAGCTGCTGGTGCAATGCTGAATATGAAGAGCGTATTGTTCTCCGCATTCAGCGAGGTCTGTCGGACCTGATCCGCACTGTCAGATCAGGTCCTACAGATCTTTGATAAATAGGCCTCATAGACTCAAAAGGAGGAGCCTGTAAAAAGTTTAACACTAGGTTAAGACTACACGTTCAATTTCCATGTCATCAAGTGTAGAGACTTTAGATCTGGATATAAAAAGGAAACTTGAGACAGAAGGTCTGGCCTTTGAGGAAGAGGCCATGGTGGGCAAATGGACATTCAGACCAGGTCCGCATACCGAATCCTTTGGAGCCATGCTGGGGCGATTAAAATTACAAATGACTGTTCCAATTTTACCTTGGAAATCACTCTGGAGAGCAAAATCAGAGGGGGGAATATTATAAGCAGGCCAGAAAGCCCAAGGAACTGCTAGAGCATCCAATACCTCTGCTGAGGATCCCTGGACCTCGCAAGGTACCTGAGAAGTTTGTTCTGTCTGAAAACAGTGATAAGGCTCCCTTTTCAATAGGCCTGGAAGAGTGCATGGAGTTCCAAAACATTGATTGGTAGCCTTGCCTCCCAAGGATTCCAAACTCCCTGTGCTGTCAGAGACCCCCATACAGCTCTCCAACCTGAAATACTTGCATCTGTGGTGATCAAAGACCAGGTAGGACATGCAAAAGAAGCCCCCTGAATAATAGACTGGTGATTCAGCCACCAAGTCAGGGATAGGTGCGTGCTGGGATCTAAGAATATCTTGTGGGATCTCTGAGTATAATCCTTGCATCATTGTGTCAGCATACAAAGCTGAGGAGGTCTCATATGAAATTGAGCAAATGGAATTGCCTCCGAAGCTACAATCATGAGGTCTAGTATTTCCATACACATAGCCACTGAAGGGAATGAGAAAGACTGAGGGTCCAGACAAGTGGTATCAATTTTATTTGTCTCTGTTCTGTCAGGGAAAGGGTCATGGACACTGAATATATCTGGAAGCCTAAAAAGGGGACCTTTGTTTGAGGAATCAAGAAACTCTTTGTTAAATTGATCCTCCATGTCTTTGAAAAACAACAATAGTTGTTTTGTGTGAAATTCTGCTAAATGAGAAGATTGAGCTTGTATCAAGATATCGTGCAGGTATGGAACTGAGTCCCCCGAACACCTTTCTACCATTATCAGGTGTGCTTATTGTGAAAAAGTTGAGGTGCCTTCTCCAGCTCATTTATGTGACTCATGTTTAGAATTAGTGCAGATAACTCAAAAACTCTTCTAGTAGAAGAGATAGCCAAAAGAAATAAAACTTTCCAAGAAAGTTCTTTAATATTCACCTTATGCATAGGTTCAAAAAGAGGAGCCAGCAAAACTCCTAACACCAGTTTAAGATTCGGAGGAGAAATTGGCTTAATTTCAGGTTTAATATGGACCTGTAATGATCAAAATTCTAACATTCATAAACAGTAGGTTTGTAGCTTGATCCTAAGTTCAGATCATATAGCTTAGATGACTGAAGCAAAAGGATTAAGCAGAATTTGCTATAAGTAATTGAATAAAGAAGTTTTAAGCTGGCATACGCAATAAAACTGAATTAGTAAACAATTATGGATTAGTTTCTTGAAAAGCAAAACACTTTAGTATCTCTGCTGAAATGCTTAATATAAGGTTTTTACACACTGAGGATTAAATAGTTTAAAGGCTGAAGTATGATTCGAAGTAAGGATATATAAAAGAGGCACATATAACAAATGATACTCAGTTCTGGGGGTGAGAGATTTTGTACCTGAACGGAGATTGCATAGCTGATAGGATTACTGCAGGGAAGCGCGAGTTGCGTACACTCAGCAACGCTGACTCGTGTACGATGTCGGCTTTTGGCAGAGTGACAAGTTCTCTGAAGGAAGCGAGTGCTGCGTCCTCACAGCAGTGCAGTAACAACTAGATGCCGGTTAGTAAGGGAAGCCGCGGGGACTCAGAGGTACAGCAGGGAAGCGTGATACTCAGCTGGCAGTCTGAGATTGATGACGTCAGCGGAGTCAGCTATGGGAAATGGCAAGGCAGAGATCCGTAGTAGATTTGCTGGAGTAGAATCCGGTTGTGAAAAGGTTTGTATGCATACAATATAGGCAGATTTGGTAACTGCTCAGAGCAAGGTTTAAGGCTTGAAAGAGGATAGTAGGTGAGCACAGGTAGTTCATCTGATTCACACATCAATAATCAAGCATTGAACAGGTGTCTGTGATAGTCTTATATAGAGCAATAGTTAAGGTGGACAGCTGTGAGTAAAGGTGGAATCATGACAGATCCCCCTCTTCAAAGTGTCCCTCACGGGGGCACTGAACCAGGTTTGGAAGGGTGAAGAAGATGAAATTCATTCAGGAGATCAGGAGCGTGGATGTCACGCAGAGGTATCCAGGAGTCCTCTTCTGGACCATATCCAGACCATCGAACTAAATATTCCACCCGTCTCCATCGGTTGCGGGAATCTAAGATCTTTTCCACCTCAAATTCAGGTTGGTCAGCGCACAAAGAGATATTGGAGTCAACATCCTCGGTTAAAGATCCCGAACTGCCCAAATAAGGCTTTAAGAGAGATACATGGAAAGACGGATGAATCCGTAGATGACCCGGCAATTGAAGAACTACTGCGTTAGCATTTAGAATTTTCTTTATACGGAAAGGCCCAAGAAACTGGTTCATCAATTTCTTACAGGGCACTTTTAATTTTAAGTTTTTTGTTGACAACCATACTCTATCACCAGGTTTGTATGGGGGAGGAAGCATATGCTTTTGGTCAAAGTAACGTTTTTGTGTCTCTTTCGCAATTTCTAAATGTTTTTTCAATAGAGGTAAAGAATTCTTCAATTCGGTGAAATACTCAGTAGCATAAGGAGAGGTAGAAGTGATGTTAGATGTGGGTATCGTTCTCGGATGGTATCCATAAGAAGCAAAGAAAGGTGACATTTTAGTGGAGGTGTTAACAGAATTATTATAGGCGAATTCCGTCATCGGAAGCCAGTCTAACCAATCATCTTGAACTTGTGAGATGTAGCATCTGAGATACTGTTCCAAGGTTTGGTTTAAACGTTCTGTTAAACCATTAGATTGTGGGTGAAAAGCTGTTGTGAATCTGGGAGAGATTTTCATCAGTCGGCACAATTCCCTCCAGAATCTGGAGGTGAACTGCGTTCCCCTATCAGTAACTATAGAAAGAGGTAGTCCATGCAATCTCACAATTTCGGAAATGAAGTAGTTTGCTGTGGTTGTAGCAGTAGGTATCTTCTTAAGAGGAATGAAATGTCCCATACGGGTAAGATGATCCACAACAACTAGGATACAGGTATAATTTTTTGAGGGGGGGTAGCTTTACGATGAAATCCATTGATATCATGTGCCAAGGTGCGTCTGGTATGGGTAAAGGAGTCAATAAACCGAATGGTTTATGTGCTACTCGTTTGTTTTGAGAGCAAACCTGACAATCTGTGATATGGTTACATACATCTTGCTTCATCTTGGGCCACCAATATTCTCTGTTCAACAAATCTAGGGTTTTAGTTATTCCCGGATGTCCTGATAAAGGATTGTCATGGAAATGTTGAAGTAATTGTTTTCTCAGTGTTGGTGGTACATAAAGACGTTTGCCATAATGCCACAAATCAGTCTTCAAATCTTTTTTACATAATGTAGGAATAGTTGAATCAGTAAGTTGAGCTGTTAATAGATCAGAATGAAACGAAGTAATAGAGGCTAAGAATTTGTGAGGAGGTATGATATTTTGCACCTCTTCTCTTTCTGGAATACTTTGGAAAGTTCTGGATAGAGAATCAGCTTGTGTATTTCTTGATCCTGGTCTATAGTGTATCAGATAATTGAAACGATCCAGAAAAAGAGACCAACGGACCTGTCGTGAGGATAACGTTTTGTTTCTTTTAAGGTACTGTAAGTTTTTGTGGTCAGTCAAAACTAAGAAGGGTTTGGGTGTGCCTTCTAAAATATGTCTCCAGTGTTCCATGGCGACCTTTACAGCCAGGAGTTCAAGATCACCTACTGAGTAATTCCTTTCTGCAGGTGTTAAAAGTCTTGAATAAAAGGCAACAGGGTGTCTTTCCTGAGATCCAGTGCGTTGTTGGGATAAAATGGCCCCAACCCCAATGTTTGAGGCGTCCACTTCTAAAGTATAATCTGCATCAGGATCAGGTAGCTGTAAAATTGGCGCTGTAGTGAAACGTCTTTTCAGATGTTCAAAAGCTTAATTTGCTTCTTTCGTCCAATGAAAATTATTCTTTCCTGTTAATTTAGTCAAAGGTTGAGCAAGGGATGAATATCCCTGAATGAATCTTCTGTAAAAGTTGGAAAATCCAAGGAACTTCTGAAGAGACTTTAGACTGGTAGGAACGGGCCACTCCAGAACAACTTTTACTTTGTCAGGATCCATTTCTATTCCATTTGGGGAGATGATATAACCCAGAAATTTGATTGTCTTTACATGGAATTGACACTTCTCTAATTTTGCATAAAGATGATGTTCCCTTAACCTCATTAAAACCCAACGTACGTGTTTGATGTGTTCAGTCATGGATTTCGAATATATCAAGATGTCATCTAAATATATCACTACGCAAGAGTCTAATAAATCTTTGAATATCTCATTAATGAAAAATTGAAATGTCGCTGGTGCATTTGTCAACCTGAATGGCATAACGTTATACAGAAATAAGCCATATCGTGTTTTGAAAGCTGTCTTCCACTCATCCCCCTTTCTCATGCGAATGAGATTATATGCGCCTTTCAAATCAAGTTTGGTAAAGATTTGAGCATCAGTTAATCTTTCAAGAAGTTCGGGGATGAGTGGAAGCGGGTATCTGTTTTTCACTGTAATTTCGTTTAAACCTCTATAATCGATAATTGGGCGTAATGTACCATCCTTATTGGTCACAAAGAACATTCCAGCAGCTGCTGGAGAAGTGGAGGTGGATATAAATCCTTTTCTTAAATTTTTGTCAAGATATTCTCTAAGGTATTGTAATTCTTTATTAGACATGGGATATATTTTACCGAAAGGTATAGTAGTGTTAGGTTTAGTGTCTATAGGACAATCGAATGGCCTATGTGGCGGTACATTTTCTGCCTCTTTTAGGTTAAACACATCTGAAAATTCAATGTAATCTGAGGGTATCTGAGGTTGTATGTGGTTCAACGAGAGTGTAGGGTAACAAGTAGAGATACAGTATTTAGAGGTGTACTGTAGTGTATTAGTAGCCCAATCGATGTTGGGGTTATGTTGACGTAACCAAGGGTAACCTAAAATAACAGGGTGTATGGATTTGGGTAGTATATCGAATGTGATATATTCAGTATGCCCATTGCCAGTAGTAGTGAGTAGTGGAATAGTGTGATGTGTTATTGGACCTTTTAAATGAGTGGAACCATCAATAACTTTTACATACACAGGAAATTGCTTTGACACACAGGGTATTTTATTTTTGGTAACAAAACTTTGATCCATGAAAATACCGAAAGCCCCTGAATCAATCATGGCTTCATTCCGGAGAAGTTGTTGATCCCACTGCAAAGACAATGAAATGGTTAAGTGTGATATCAATTTAGGGTTTATTTGAGGGTTAACTATCATTATCTTACCCCTCTTCTGGTGCAGTAGAATCGGGCAAGTGGATACAGTGTGGTCCTTGTTTCCACAGTACATGCATAGATTCAAACTCTTTCTTCGTTGTTTTTCTTCATATGTCAATGGTCCCTTTATTGTTCCGATTTCCATAGGTATAGGACCAGATGCAGGTTTCTCCACTTGGGGTAGGTGGTACTTCTTTGGGTAGGTTACAGATGGCACCCTTTCAGCACGGCGTTCCCTGAATCTCCTATCCATAGAGATGGAAATCTTTATAAGAGACTCAAGGGTGTCTGGAAACTCAATTCGGGAAAACTCGTCCTTTAGATGTTCGGACAGTCCCAGGCGAAACTGGTTACGTAGGGAGACAGAGTTCCATTGAGATTCTGTGGCCCATAGCTGAAACTCCGCGACGTAGTCTTCAACTGGTCTTTTTCCTTGTTTAAGTGTTCTCAGGTTGTTTTCTGCTTTAAGTTGGGTGTTGCAGTCTTCATACAGTAAGGCCATTGCGTTAAAGAAATCCTCCAAAGACCCTAATATGGGATCATTAACTTCAAAAAATTTATCAGCCCATAACCTGGGTTCACCACTTAAATAGGATATCACAGTACATACTTTTACTCTGTCAGAAAAATATGTTTTAGGTTTCATAGAAAACATAAGTAAACAGGCGTTGCGAAATTCGCTAAAACGAGTGCGAACACCTGAAAACACACTTGGAGGGTTAATTTTTGGTTCAGGGTGTTCAGAAGCCTTTTGTGTAACGAAGTCATTTAGGATACACTTCAATGTATTATTTTCATTTTTTAACTAAGTTAAACCCTGAGCCAAAATTTCTACCTTCTGATTTAAACTAGAAATTTCATTTGCCATGGCTGCAGGATCCATAATTCAGTGTGAATCCTTAGCACTTTTTGTAGGCTTGATTATTCTGTAATGATCAAAATTCTAACATTCATAAACAGTAGGTTTGTAGCTTGATCCTAAGTTCAGATCATATAGATTAGATGACTGAAGCAAAAGGATTAAGCAGAATTTGCTATAAGTAATTGAATAAAGAAGTTTTAAGCTGGCATACGCAATAAAACTGAATTAGTAAACAATTATGGATTAGTTTCTTGAAAAGCAAAACACTTTAGTATCTCTGCTGAAATGCTTAATATAAGGTTTTTACACACTGAGGATTAAATAGTTTAAAGGCTGAAGTATGATTCGAAGTAAGGATATATAAAAGAGGCACATATAACAAATGATACTCAGTTCTGGGGGTGAGAGATTTTGTACCTGAACGGAGATTGCATAGCTGATAGGATTACTGCAGGGAAGCGTGAGTTGCGTACACTCAGCAACGCTGACTCGTGTACGATGTCGGCTTTTGGCAGAGTGACAAGTTCTCTGAAGGAAGCGAGTGCTGCGTCCTCACAGCAGTGCAGTCACAACTAGATGCCGGTTAGTAAGGGAAGCCGCGGGGACTCAGAGGTACAGCAGGGAAGCGTGATACTCAGCTGGCAGTCTGAGATTGATGATGTCAGCGGAGTCAGCTATGGGAAATGGCAAGGCAGAGATCCTTAGTAGATTTGCTGGAGTAGAATCCGGTTGTGAAAAGGTTTGTATGCATACAATATAGGCAGATTTGGTAACTGCTCAGAGCAAGGTTTAAGGCTTGAAAGAGGATAGTAGGTGAGCACAGGTAGTTCATCTGATTCACACATCAATAATCAAGCATTGAACAGGTGTCTGTGATAGTCTTATATAGAGCAATAGTTAAGGTGGACAGCTGTGAGTAAAGGTGGAATCATGACAGGACCAGAGCCTAAAAAAAAAAACTTGAATATCAGGAAAATTAGCAATCTTCCTGTGGAAAAAATTCAAAAGAGCAGAAATCTGCCCCTTCAAAAGACTGGCAGATAGGCCCTTATCCCGACCATCCTGTACGAACTGCAAAATACTAGGAATTCTGAAAGAATGCCTGGAAAAACCTCAATCTATGCACCAAGAAATAAAATCCTTCCAGACATTGTGATAGATTATCTTAGTGACAGGCTTATGAGCCTGAATCAAGGTTTCAGTCAAAGAATCAGAGAAACCCCTATGTCTAAGGAATACACATTCAATTCCCATGCCATAAAGTTCAGAGACTTGAGATCTGGATGGAAAAACGGACCTTGAGACAGAAGATCTGACCACAGAGGAAGAGGCCAAGGAGGGCAGCTGGACATCTGAACCAGATACGCATACCAAATCCTTCAAGGCCATGCTGGGGCAATCAGGATTACTGAATACTTTTCTAGTCTTATCTTAGAAATCACTCTGGGAAGAAGTACCAGAGGAGGACATAGATAAACTAGCTGAAATTACCAAGGAACTACTTGAGCATCTGCCAACTCTGCCTGAGAATCCCTGGACCTCCCAAAGTACCTGGGAATTTTGTTCTTCAAACAAGAGGTCATCAGATCTATCTCTGGGAGACCCCAAAGATCCACAATCTGATTGAACACATCCAGGTGAAGAGAGTGAGACCACTACCCTGTATGACGACTGAAAAAGCCTGCCTCCCATTTGTTCCACCCCCTTGAATATGAATCACAGAGACTAGACACCTCCATTATTGCTAGGGAATTGCTAGTTCCCCCTGATGATTGACATAAGCTACTGCTGTGACATTTTCTGTCTGGAAATGGAGATGAGACTTTCTTTTCAACAGAGGCCTAGCTTGAAGATCCCTGAAAATTGTACAAGTTCTATAACATTTGTTGATGACCTCAGCTCCTGAGGTTCCTAAACTCCCTGTGCTCTCAGAGACTCCCAAACAGTTTCCCAACCTGACCGCCATATTTAAGACTGCATTTAAATGATTACAAGGCTTTTCATCAAAAACTTTAGGATCTTTAACCCCTAAAGTAATTAACACCCCCTAAAAGAGAACAAACATCAGTTGAAGAGTCCTCATCACCAGAGGAAACCACCATCTAAATATATAACAATATCCCTGGTTTCAGGGCACATAGAACGTTACTTTAGAAGGTAAAACCTGAAATTAACTTTTACGGTTCTTTGAAGGCGGGAGAGCAGCCAGTGCCTCAGAAACTGCGGCCTTGATAAAAAAACTTTACAGTAGGTAAAACCATATCAGTTTTCTCCTGTAATGAACAAACAGAAGGTGCATTAATACCCCCAAAAAACAGCATAAGGTTGGTCTGAATGCATTAATAATTCTAAACATGAGTCACATAAATGAGCTGGAGAAGGCACCTCAACTTTTTCACAATAAGCACACCTGATAATGGTAGAAAGGTGTTCGGGGTACTCTTGTGTAGATTTAGGGACAAAATCAGACTGCTCCATCATAGCATATAGAAAAGCAATGCAATAAACACTATAACCATCTTAAAAATCTCTTGAGGAATGGAAATCACCATCCCCCTCCAAAGTAGCTTTTAAAAAGCTCACAGGTACAATGCATGCTAAAACAAGTGCACAACAAAGCAAGATACATTAACATGACATCCAAATAGCAGATAATGCTCATTAGAGAGAATTAATGCACGCAAAAAAAAAAACGCTTTATGATATTTAAGTGCACCAAAAACCGGACACGTACATAGCCGAGGACCAAAGTGCGCTAACCCAACATGTGTAAACCACCCAACATGCAAAGAAACTATAGAATGATTAAAAGGGATCTGCGCTAACCTGACAAGTGTTAGCCCGATGTGCACAACTGTGACGCGCGTAAACCAACAAATTTAAACTAAGTGCGCCAAAAAAGCATACGCATATGATAACAGCAAGGGAATAGAGAAAAGGATTCTGTCCCAGGGCCATATAAATATTATTAAATATATATACAAACTAAAAAAGTGCCCATACCATAGCTATTGAGTGTCTACAATGTTGAATGAATTATACTTACCCATAGACACTCGTCCACCAGCAAATAAGCAGCAGACAGCAAAATCAGTACTGAAACAAATTAGCAGAGGTTAAGGAATAGGAGTCTATTGTAGATCCTTAAAGGTAAGCAAAAGACAAGTCCCTGTGACCAAAAATGAAAGGTTTATGAAAAATTTCCCATGAGGTGAAAAAAGAATCACAAACCATACCCCATATACATCCACTGTTCTGTGAGGGGAAACCGGGCCTCAACTGCTAGAGCATCCAATACCTCTGCTGAGGATCCCTGGACCTCGCAAGGTACCTGAGAAGTTTATTCTGTCTGAAAACAGTGATAAGGTTCCCTTTTCAATAGAGGCCCGGAAGAGTGCATGGAGTTCCAAAACATTGATTGGTAGCCTTGCCTCCCAAGGATTCCAAACTCCCTGTGCTGTCAGAGACCCCCATACAGCTCTCCAACCTGAAATACTTGCATCTGTGGTGATCACAGACCAGGTAGGACATGCAAAAGAAGCCCCCTGAATAATAGACTGGTGATTCAGCCACCAAGTCAGGGATAGGTGCGTGCTGGGATCTAAGAATATCTTGTGGGATCTCTGAGTATAATCCTTGCATCATTGTGTCAGCATACAAAGCTGAAGAGGTCTCATATGAAATTGAGCAAATGGAATTGCCTCCGAAGCTACAATCATGAGGTCTAGTATTTCCATACACATAGCCACTGAAGGGAATGAGAAAGACTGAGGGTCCAGACAAGTGGTATCAATTTTATTTGTCTCTGTTCTGTCAGGGAAAGGGTCATGGACACTGAATATATCTGGAAGCCTAAAAAGGGGACCTTTGTTTGAGGAATCAAGAAACTCTTTGTTAAATTGATCCTCCATGTCTTTGAAAAACAACAATAGTTGTTTTGTGTGAAATTCTGCTAAATGAGAAGATTGAGCTTGTATTAAGATATCGTGCAGGTATGGAACTGAGTCCCCCGAACACCTTTCTACCATTATCAGGTGTGCTTATTGTGAAAAAGTTGAGGTGCCTTCTCCAGCTCATTTATGTGACTCATGTTTAGAATTAGTGCAGATAACTCAAAAACTCTTCTAGTAGAAGAGATAGCCAAAAGAAATAAAACTTTCCAAGAAAGTTCTTTAATATTCACCTTATGCATAGGTTCAAAAAGAGGAGCCAGCAAAACTCCTAACACCAGTTTAAGATTCGGAGGAGAAATTGGCTTAATTTCAGGTTTAATATGGACCTGTAATGATCAAAATTCTAACATTCATAAACAGTAGGTTTGTAGCTTGATCCTAAGTTCAGATCATATAGCTTAGATGACTGAAGCAAAAGGATTAAGCAGAATTTGCTATAAGTAATTGAATAAAGAAGTTTTAAGCTGGCATACGCAATAAAACTGAATTAGTAAACAATTATGGATTAGTTTCTTGAAAAGCAAAACACTTTAGTATCTCTGCTGAAATGCTTAATATAAGGTTTTTACACACTGAGGATTAAATAGTTTAAAGGCTGAAGTATGATTCGAAGTAAGGATATATAAAAGAGGCACATATAACAAATGATACTCAGTTCTGGGGGTGAGAGATTTTGTACCTGAACGGAGATTGCATAGCTGATAGGATTACTGCAGGGAAGCGTGAGTTGCGTACACTCAGCAACGCTGACTCGTGTACGATGTCGGCTTTTGGCAGAGTGACAAGTTCTCTGAAGGAAGCGAGTGCTGCGTCCTCACAGCAGTGCAGTAACAACTAGATGCCGGTTAGTAAGGGAAGCCGCGGGGACTCAGAGGTACAGCAGGGAAGCGTGATACTCAGCTGGCAGTCTGAGATTGATGACGTCAGCGGAGTCAGCTATGGGAAATGGCAAGGCAGAGATCCGTAGTAGATTTGCTGGAGTAGAATCCGGTTGTGAAAAGGTTTGTATGCATACAATATAGGCAGATTTGGTAACTGCTCAGAGCAAGGTTTAAGGCTTGAAAGAGGATAGTAGGTGAGCACAGGTAGTTCATCTGATTCACACATCAATAATCAAGCATTGAACAGGTGTCTGTGATAGTCTTATATAGAGCAATAGTTAAGGTGGACAGCTGTGAGTAAAGGTGGAATCATGACAGATCCCCCTCTTCAAAGTGTCCCTCACGGGGGCACTGAACCAGGTTTGGAAGGGTGAAGAAGATGAAATTCATTCAGGAGATCAGGAGCGTGGATGTCACGCAGAGGTATCCAGGAGTCCTCTTCTGGACCATATCCAGACCATCGAACTAAATATTCCACCCGTCTCCATCGGTTGCGGGAATCTAAGATCTTTTCCACCTCAAATTCAGGTTGGTCAGCGCACAAAGAGGTATTGGAGTCAACATCCTCGGTTAAAGATCCCGAACTGCCCAAATAAGGCTTTAAGAGAGATACATGGAAAGACGGATGAATCCGTAGATGACCCGGCAATTGAAGAACTACTGCGTTAGCATTTAGAATTTTCTTTATACGGAAAGGCCCAAGAAACTGGTTCATCAATTTCTTACAGGGCACTTTTAATTTTAAGTTTTTTGTTGACAACCATACTCTATCACCAGGTTTGTATGGGGGAGGAAGCATATGCTTTTGGTCAAAGTAACGTTTTTGTGTCTCTTTCGCAATTTCTAAATGTTTTTTCAATAGAGGTAAAGAATTCTTCAATTCGGTGAAATACTCAGTAGCATAAGGAGAGGTAGAAGTGATGTTAGATGTGGGTATCGTTCTCGGATGGTATCCATAAGAAGCAAAGAAAGGTGACATTTTAGTGGAGGTGTTAACAGAATTATTATAGGCGAATTCCGTCATCGGAAGCCAGTCTAACCAATCATCTTGAACTTGTGAGATGTAGCATCTGAGATACTGTTCCAAGGTTTGGTTTAAACGTTCTGTTAAACCATTAGATTGTGGGTGAAAAGCTGTTGTGAATCTGGGAGAGATTTTCATCAGTCGGCACAATTCCCTCCAGAATCTGGAGGTGAACTGCGTTCCCCTATCAGTAACTATAGAAAGAGGTAGTCCATGCAATCTCACAATTTCGGAAATGAAGTAGTTTGCTGTGGTTGTAGCAGTAGGTATCTTCTTAAGAGGAATGAAATGTCCCATACGGGTAAGATGATCCACAACAACTAGGATACAGGTATAATTTTTTGAGGGGGGGTAGCTTTACGATGAAATCCATTGATATCATGTGCCAAGGTGCGTCTGGTATGGGTAAAGGAGTCAATAAACCGAATGGTTTATGTGCTACTCGTTTGTTTTGAGAGCAAACCTGACAATCTGTGATATGGTTACATACATCTTGCTTCATCTTGGGCCACCAATATTCTCTGTTCAACAAATCTAGGGTTTTAGTTATTCCCGGATGTCCTGATAAAGGATTGTCATGGAAATGTTGAAGTAATTGTTTTCTCAGTGTTGGTGGTACATAAAGACGTTTGCCATAATGCCACAAATCAGTCTTCAAATCTTTTTTACATAATGTAGGAATAGTTGAATCAGTAAGTTGAGCTGTTAATAGATCAGAATGAAACGAAGTAATAGAGGCTAAGAATTTGTGAGGAGGTATGATATTTTGCACCTCTTCTCTTTCTGGAATACTTTGGAAAGTTCTGGATAGAGAATCAGCTTGTGTATTTCTTGATCCTGGTCTATAGTGTATCAGATAATTGAAACGATCCAGAAAAAGAGACCAACGGACCTGTCGTGAGGATAACGTTTTGTTTCTTTTAAGGTACTGTAAGTTTTTGTGGTCAGTCAAAACTAAGAAGGGTTTGGGTGTGCCTTCTAAAATATGTCTCCAGTGTTCCATGGCGACCTTTACAGCCAGGAGTTCAAGATCACCTACTGAGTAATTCCTTTCTGCAGGTGTTAAAAGTCTTGAATAAAAGGCAACAGGGTGTCTTTCCTGAGATCCAGTGCGTTGTTGGGATAAAATGGCCCCAACCCCAATGTTTGAGGCGTCCACTTCTAAAGTATAATCTGCATCAGGATCAGGTAGCTGTAAAATTGGCGCTGTAGTGAAAATTATTCTTTCCTGTTAATTTAGTCAAAGGTTGAGCAAGGGATGAATATCCCTGAATGAATCTTCTGTAAAAGTTGGAAAATCCAAGGAACTTCTGAAGAGACTTTAGACTGGTAGGAACGGGCCACTCCAGAACAACTTTTACTTTGTCAGGATCCATTTCTATTCCATTTGGGGAGATGATATAACCCAGAAATTTGATTGTCTTTACATGGAATTGACACTTCTCTAATTTTGCATAAAGATGATGTTCCCTTAACCTCATTAAAACCCAACGTACGTGTTTGATGTGTTCAGTCATGGATTTCGAATATATCAAGATGTCATCTAAATATATCACTACGCAAGAGTCTAATAAATCTTTGAATATCTCATTAATGAAAAATTGAAATGTCGCTGGTGCATTTGTCAACCTGAATGGCATAACGTTATACAGAAATAAGCCATATCGTGTTTTGAAAGCTGTCTTCCACTCATCCCCCTTTCTCATGCGAATGAGATTATATGCGCCTTTCAAATCAAGTTTGGTAAAGATTTGAGCATCAGTTAATCTTTCAAGAAGTTCGGGGATGAGTGGAAGCGGGTATCTGTTTTTCACTGTAATTTCGTTTAAACCTCTATAATCGATAATTGGGCGTAATGTACCATCCTTATTGGTCACAAAGAACATTCCAGCAGCTGCTGGAGAAGTGGAGGTGGATATAAATCCTTTTCTTAAATTTTTGTCAAGATATTCTCTAAGGTATTGTAATTCTTTATTAGACATGGGATATATTTTACCGAAAGGTATAGTAGTGTTAGGTTTAGTGTCTATAGGACAATCGAATGGCCTATGTGGCGGTACATTTTCTGCCTCTTTTAGGTTAAACACATCTGAAAATTCAATGTAATCTGAGGGTATCTGAGGTTGTATGTGGTTCAACGAGAGTGTAGGGTAACAAGTAGAGATACAGTATTTAGAGGTGTACTGTAGTGTATTAGTAGCCCAATCGATGTTGGGGTTATGTTGACGTAACCAAGGGTAACCTAAAATAACAGGGTGTATGGATTTGGGTAGTATATCGAATGTGATATATTCAGTATGCCCATTGCCAGTAGTAGTGAGTAGTGGAATAGTGTGATGTGTTATTGGACCTTTTAAATGAGTGGAACCATCAATAACTTTTACATACACAGGAAATTGCTTTGACACACAGGGTATTTTATTTTTGGTAACAAAACTTTGATCCATGAAAATACCGAAAGCCCCTGAATCAATCATGGCTTCATTCCGGAGAAGTTGTTGATCCCACTGCAAAGACAATGAAATGGTTAAGTGTGATATCAATTTAGGGTTTATTTGAGGGTTAACTATCATTATCTTACCCCTCTTCTGGTGCAGTAGAATCGGGCAAGTGGATACAGTGTGGTCCTTGTTTCCACAGTACATGCATAGATTCAAACTCTTTCTTCGTTGTTTTTCTTCATATGTCAATGGTCCCTTTATTGTTCCGATTTCCATAGGTATAGGACCAGATGCAGGTTTCTCCACTTGGGGTAGGTGGTACTTCTTTGGGTAGGTTACAGATGGCACCCTTTCAGCACGGCGTTCCCTGAATCTCCTATCCATAGAGATGGAAATCTTTATAAGAGACTCAAGGGTGTCTGGAAACTCAATTCGGGAAAACTCGTCCTTTAGATGTTCGGACAGTCCCAGGCGAAACTGGTTACGTAGGGAGACAGAGTTCCATTGAGATTCTGTGGCCCATAGCTGAAACTCCGCGACGTAGTCTTCAACTGGTCTTTTTCCTTGTTTAAGTGTTCTCAGGTTGTTTTCTGCTTTAAGTTGGGTGTTGCAGTCTTCATACAGTAAGGCCATTGCGTTAAAGAAATCCTCCAAAGACCCTAATATGGGATCATTAACTTCAAAAAATTTATCAGCCCATAACCTGGGTTCACCACTTAAATAGGATATCACAGTACATACTTTTACTCTGTCAGAAAAATATGTTTTAGGTTTCATAGAAAACATAAGTAAACAGGCGTTGCGAAATTCGCTAAAACGAGTGCGAACACCTGAAAACACACTTGGAGGGTTAATTTTTGGTTCAGGGTGTTCAGAAGCCTTTTGTGTAACGAAGTCATTTAGGATACACTTCAATGTATTATTTTCATTTTTTAACTAAGTTAAACCCTGAGCCAAAATTTCTACCTTCTGATTTAAACTAGAAATTTCATTTGCCATGGCTGCAGGATCCATAATTCAGTGTGAATCCTTAGCACTTTTTGTAGGCTTGATTATTCTGTAATGATCAAAATTCTAACATTCATAAACAGTAGGTTTGTAGCTTGATCCTAAGTTCAGATCATATAGATTAGATGACTGAAGCAAAAGGATTAAGCAGAATTTGCTATAAGTAATTGAATAAAGAAGTTTTAAGCTGGCATATGCAATAAAACTGAATTAGTAAACAATTATGGATTAGTTTCTTGAAAAGCAAAACACTTTAGTATCTCTGCTGAAATGCTTAATATAAGGTTTTTACACACTGAGGATTAAATAGTTTAAAGGCTGAAGTATGATTCGAAGTAAGGATATATAAAAGAGGCACATATAACAAATGATACTCAGTTCTGGGGGTGAGAGATTTTGTACCTGAACGGAGATTGCATAGCTGATAGGATTACTGCAGGGAAGCGTGAGTTGCGTACACTCAGCAACGCTGACTCGTGTACGATGTCGGCTTTTGGCAGAGTGACAAGTTCTCTGAAGGAAGCGAGTGCTGCGTCCTCACAGCAGTGCAGTCACAACTAGATGCCGGTTAGTAAGGGAAGCCGCGGGGACTCAGAGGTACAGCAGGGAAGCGTGATACTCAGCTGGCAGTCTGAGATTGATGATGTCAGCGGAGTCAGCTATGGGAAATGGCAAGGCAGAGATCCTTAGTAGATTTGCTGGAGTAGAATCCGGTTGTGAAAAGGTTTGTATGCATACAATATAGGCAGATTTGGTAACTGCTCAGAGCAAGGTTTAAGGCTTGAAAGAGGATAGTAGGTGAGCACAGGTAGTTCATCTGATTCACACATCAATAATCAAGCATTGAACAGGTGTCTGTGATAGTCTTATATAGAGCAATAGTTAAGGTGGACAGCTGTGAGTAAAGGTGGAATCATGACAGGACCAGAGCCTAAAAAAAAAAACTTGAATATCAGGAAAATTAGCAATCTTCCTGTGGAAAAAATTCAAAAGAGCAGAAATCTGCCCCTTCAAAAGACTGGCAGATAGGCCCTTATCCCGACCATCCTGTACGAACTGCAAAATACTAGGAATTCTGAAAGAATGCCTGGAAAAACCTCAATCTATGCACCAAGAAATAAAATCCTTCCAGACATTGTGATAGATTATCTTAGTGACAGGCTTATGAGCCTGAATCAAGGTTTCAGTCAAAGAATCAGAGAAACCCCTATGTCTAAGGAATACACATTCAATTCCCATGCCATAAAGTTCAGAGACTTGAGATCTGGATGGAAAAACGGACCTTGAGACAGAAGATCTGACCACAGAGGAAGAGGCCAAGGAGGGCAGCTGGACATCTGAACCAGATACGCATACCAAATCCTTCAAGGCCATGCTGGGGCAATCAGGATTACTGAATACTTTTCTAGTCTTATCTTAGAAATCACTCTGGGAAGAAGTACCAGAGGAGGACATAGATAAACTAGCTGAAATTACCAAGGAACTACTTGAGCATCTGCCAACTCTGCCTGAGAATCCCTGGACCTCCCAAAGTACCTGGGAATTTTGTTCTTCAAACAAGAGGTCATCAGATCTATCTCTGGGAGACCCCAAAGATCCACAATCTGATTGAACACATCCAGGTGAAGAGAGTGAGACCACTACCCTGTATGATGACTGAAAAAGCCTGCCTCCCATTTGTTCCACCCCCTTGAATATGAATCACAGAGACTAGACACCTCCATTATTGCTAGGGAATTGCTAGTTCCCCCTGATGATTGACATAAGCTACTGCTGTGACATTTTCTGTCTGGAAATGGAGATGAGACTTTCTTTTCAACAGAGGCCTAGCTTGAAGATCCCTGAAAATTGTACAAGTTCTATAACATTTGTTGATGACCTCAGCTCCTGAGGTTCCTAAACTCCCTGTGCTCTCAGAGACTCCCAAACAGTTTCCCAACCTGACCGCCATATTTAAGACTGCATTTAAATGATTACAAGGCTTTTCATCAAAAACTTTAGGATCTTTAACCCCTAAAGTAATTAACACCCCCTAAAAGAGAACAAACATCAGTTGAAGAGTCCTCATCACCAGAGGAAACCACCATCTAAATATATAACAATATCCCTGGTTTCAGGGCACATAGAACGTTACTTTAGAAGGTAAAACCTGAAATTAACTTTTACGGTTCTTTGAAGGCGGGAGAGCAGCCAGTGCCTCAGAAACTGCGGCCTTGATAAAAAAAACTTTACAGTAGGTAAAACCATATCAGTTTTCTCCTGTAATGAACAAACAGAAGGTGCATTAATACCCCCAAAAAACAGCATAAGGTTGGTCTGAATGCATTAATAATTCTAAACATGAGTCACATAAATGAGCTGGAGAAGGCACCTCAACTTTTTCACAATAAGCACACCTGATAATGGTAGAAAGGTGTTCGGGGTACTCTTGTGTAGATTTAGGGACAAAATCAGACTGCTCCATCATAGCATATAGAAAAGCAATGCAATAAACACTATAACCATCTTAAAAATCTCTTGAGGAATGGAAATCACCATCCCCCTCCAAAGTAGCTTTTAAAAAGCTCACAGGTACAATGCATGCTAAAACAAGTGCACAACAAAGCAAGATACATTAACATGACATCCAAATAGCAGATAATGCTCATTAGAGAGAATTAATGCACGCAAAAAAAAAACGCTTTATGATATTTAAGTGCACCAAAAACCGGACACGTACATAGCCGAGGACCAAAGTGCGCTAACCCAACATGTGTAAACCACCCAACATGCAAAGAAACTATAGAATGATTAAAAGGGATCTGCGCTAACCTGACAAGTGTTAGCCCGATGTGCACAACTGTGACGCGCGTAAACCAACAAATTTAAACTAAGTGCGCCAAAAAAGCATACGCATATGATAACAGCAAGGGAATAGAGAAAAGGATTCTGTCCCAGGGCCATATAAATATTATTAAATATATATACAAACTAAAAAAGTGCCCATACCATAGCTATTGAGTGTCTACAATGTTGAATGAATTATACTTACCCATAGACACTCGTCCACCAGCAAATAAGCAGCAGACAGCAAAATCAGTACTGAAACAAATTAGCAGAGGTTAAGGAATAGGAGTCTATTGTAGATCCTTAAAGGTAAGCAAAAGACAAGTCCCTGTGACCAAAAATGAAAGGTTTATGAAAAATTTCCCATGAGGTGAAAAAAGAATCACAAACCATACCCCATATACATCCACTGTTCTGTGAGGGGAAACCGGGCCTCAACTGCTAGAGCATCCAATACCTCTGCTGAGGATCCCTGGACCTCGCAAGGTACCTGAGAAGTTTATTCTGTCTGAAAACAGTGATAAGGTTCCCTTTTCAATAGAGGCCCGGAAGAGTGCATGGAGTTCCAAAACATTGATTGGTAGCCTTGCCTCCCAAGGATTCCAAACTCCCTGTGCTGTCAGAGACCCCCATACAGCTCTCCAACCTGAAATACTTGCATCTGTGGTGATCACAGACCAGGTAGGACATGCAAAAGAAGCCCCCTGAATAATAGACTGGTGATTCAGCCACCAAGTCAGGGATAGGTGCGTGCTGGGATCTAAGAATATCTTGTGGGATCTCTGAGTATAATCCTTGCATCATTGTGTCAGCATACAAAGCTGAAGAGGTCTCATATGAAATTGAGCAAATGGAATTGCCTCCGAAGCTACAATCATGAGGTCTAGTATTTCCATACACATAGCCACTGAAGGGAATGAGAAAGACTGAGGGTCCAGACAAGTGGTATCAATTTTATTTGTCTCTGTTCTGTCAGGGAAAGGGTCATGGACACTGAATATATCTGGAAGCCTAAAAAGGGGACCTTTGTTTGAGGAATCAAGAACATCTTTGTTAAATTGATCCTCCATGTCTTTGAAAAACAACAATAGTTGTTTTGTGTGAAATTCTGCTAAATGAGAAGATTGAGCTTGTATCAAGATATCATGCAGGTAAGGAACTGAGTCCCCCGAACACCTTTCTACCATTATCAAGTGTGCTTATTGTGAAAAAGTTGAGGTGCCTTCTCCAGCTCATTTATGTGACTCATGTTTAGAATTAGTGCAGATAACTCAAAAACTCTTCTAGTAGAAGAGATAGCCAAAAGAAATAAAACTTTCCAAGAAAGTTCTTTAATATTCACCTTATGCATAGGTTCAAAAAGAGGAGCCAGCAAAACTCCTAACACCAGTTTAAGATTCGGAGGAGAAATTGGCTTAATTTCAGGTTTAATATGGACCAGAGCCTAAAAAAAAACCCATGAATATCAGGAAAATTAGCAATCTTCCTGTGGAAAAAATTCGAAAGAGCAGAAATCTGCCCCTTCAAAAGACTGGCAGATAGGCCCTTATCCCGACCATCTTGTACGAACTGCAAAATACTAGGAATTCTGAAAGAATGTCTGGAAAAACCTCAAGCTATGCACCAAGAAATAAAAGCCTTCCAGACATTGTGATAGATTATCCTAGTGACAGGCTTATGAGCTTGAATCAAGGTTTCAGTCAAAGAATCAGAGAAACCCCTATGTCTAAGGAATACACATTCAATTCCCATGCCATCAAGTTCAGAGACTTGAGATCTGGATGGAAAAACGGACCTTAAGACAGAAGATCTGACCGCAGAGGAAGAGGCCAAGGAGGGCAGCTGGACATCTGAACCAGATACGCATACCAAATCCTTCAAGGCCTTGCTGGGGCAATCAGGATTACAGAAGACTTTTCTAGTCTTATCTTAGAAATCACTCTGGGAAGAAGTACCAGAGGAGGACATAGATAAACTAGCTGAAATGACCAAGGAACTACTTGAGCATCCGCCAACTCTGCCTGAGAATCCCTGGACCTCCCAAAGAACCTGGGAAGTTTGTTGTTCAAACAAGAGGTCATCAGATCTATCTCTGGGAGACCCCAAAGATCCACAATCTGATTGAACACATCCAGGTGAAGAGAGTGAGACCACTACCCTGTATGATGACTGAAAAAGCCTGCCTCCCATTTGTTCCACCCCCTTGAATATGAATCACAGAGACTAGACCACTCCATTATTGCTAGGGAATTGCTAGTTCCCCCTGATGATTGACATAAGCTACTGCTGTGACATTTTCTGTCTGGAAATGGAGATGAGACTTTCTTTTCAACAGAGGCCTAGCTTGAAGATCCCTGAAAATTGTACGAGTTCTATAACATTTGTTGATGACCTCACCTCCTGAGGTTCCTAAACTCCCTGTGCTCTCAGAGACTCCCAAACAGTTTCCCAACCTGACCGCCATATTTAAGACTGAATTTAAATGATTACAAGGCTTTTCATCAAAAACTTTAGGATCTTTAACCCCTAAAGTAATTAACACCCCCTAAAAGAGAACAAACATCAGTTGAAGAGTCCTCATCACCAGAGGAAACCACCATCTAAATATATAACAATATCCCTGGTTTCAGGGCACATAGAACGTTTAGAAGGTAAAACCTGAAATTAACTTTTACGGTTCTTTGAAGGCGGGAGAACAGCCAGTGCCTCAGAAACTGCGGCCTTGATAAAAACTTTACAGTAGGTAAAACCATATCAGTTTTCTCCTGTAATGAACAAACAGAAGGTGCATTAATACCCCCAAAAAACAGCATAAGGTTGGTCTGAATGCATTACTAATTCTAAACATGAGTCACATAAATGAGCTGGAGAAGGCACCTCAACTTTTTCACAATAAGCACACCTGATAATGGTAGAAAGGTGTTCGGGGTACTCAGTTTCTTGTGTAGATTTAGGGACAAAATCAGACTGCTCCATCATAGCATATAGAAAAGCAATGCAATAAACACTATAACCATTTTAAAAATCTCTTGAGGAATGGAAATCACCATCCCCCTCCAAAGTAGCTTTTAAAAAGCTCACAGGTACAATGCATGCTAAAACAAGTGCAAAACAAAGCAAGAGACATTAACATGACATCCAAATAGCAGATAATGCTCATTAGAGAGAATTAATGCACGCAAAAAAAAAAACGCTTTATGGTATTTAAGTGCACCAAAAACCGGACATGTACATAGCCGAGGACTAAAGTGCGCTAACCCAACATGTGTAAACCACCCAACATGCAAAGAAACTGTAGAATGATTAAAAGGGATCTGCACTAACCTGACAAGCGTTAGCCCGATGTGCACAACTGTGACGCGCGTAAACCAACAAATTTAAACTAAGTGCACCAAAAAAGCATACGCATATGATAACAGCAAGGGAATAGAGAAAAGGATTTTGTCCCAGGGCCATATAAATATTATTAAATATATATACAAACTAAAAAAGTGCCCATACCATAGCTATTGAGTGTCTACAATGTTGAATGAATTATACTTACCCATAGACACTCGTACACCAGCAAATAAGCAGCAGACAGCAAAATCAGTACTGAAACAAATTAGCAGAGGTTAAGGAATAGGAGTCTATTGTAGATCCTTAAAGGTAAGCAAAAGACAAGTCCCTGTGACCAAATATGAAAGATTTATGAAAAATTTCCCATGAGGTGAAAAAAGAATCACAAACCATACCCCATATACATCAACTGTTCTGTGAGGGGAAACCGGGCCTCAACTGCTAGAGCATCCAATACCTCTGCTGAGGATCCCTGGACCTCGCAAGGTACCTGAGAAGTTTGTTCTGTCTGAAAACAGTGATAAGGCTCCCTTTTCAATAGAGGCCCGGAAGAGTGCATGGAGTTCCAAAACATTGATTGGTAGCCTTGCCTCCCAAGGATTCCAAACTCCCTGTGCTGTCAGAGACCCCCATACAGCTCTCCAACCTGAAATACTTGCATCTGTGGTGATCACAGACCAGGTAGGACATGCAAAAGAAGCCCCCTGAATAATAGACTGGTGATTCAGCCACCAAGTCAGGGATAGGTGCGTGCTGGGATCTAAGAATATCTTGTGGGATCTCTGAGTATAATCCTTGCATCATTGTGTCAGCATACAAAGCTGAAGAGGTCTCATATGAAATTGAGCAAATGGAATTGCCTCCGAAGCTACAATCATGAGGTCTAGTATTTCCATACACATAGCCACTGAAGGGAATGAGAAAGACTGAGGGTCCAGACAAGTGGTATCAATTTTATTTGTCTCTGTTCTGTCAGGGAAAGGGTCATGGACACTGAATATATCTGGAAGCCTAAAAAGGGGACCTTTGTTTGAGGAATCAAGAAACTCTTTGTTAAATTGAACATCCATGTCTTTGAAAAACAACAATAGTTGTTTTGTGTGAAATTCTGCTAAATGAGAAGATTGAGCTTGTATCAAGATATCGTGCAGGTAAGGAACTGAGTCCCCTGAACACCTTTCTACCATTATCAGGTGTGCTTATTGTGAAAAAGTTGAGGTGCCTTCTCCAGCTCATTTATGTGACTCATGTTTAGAATTAGTGCAGATAACTCAAAAACTCTTCTAGTAGAAGAGATAGCCAAAAGAAATAAAACTTTCCAAGAAAGTTCTTTAATATTCACCTTATGCATAGGTTCAAAAAGAGGAGCCAGCAAAACTCCTAACACCAGTTTAAGATTCGGAGGAGAAATTGGCTTAATTTCAGGTTTAATATGGACCAGAGCCTAAAAAAAAAACCATGAATATCAGGATAATTAGCAATCTTCCTGTGGAAAAAAATCGAAAGAGCAGAAATCTGCCCCTTCAAAAGACTGGCAGATAGGCCCTTATCCCGACCATCCTGTACGAACTGCAAAATACTAGGAATTCTGAAAGAATGCCTGGAAAAACCTCAATCTATGCACCAAGAAATAAAAGCCTTCCAGACATTGTGATAGATTATCCTAGTGACAGGCTTATGAGCCTGAATCAAGGTTTCAGTCAAAGAATCAAAGAAACCCCTATGTCTAAGGAATACACATTCAATTCCCATGCCATCAAGTTCAGAGACTTGAGATCTGGATGGAAAAACGGACCTTGAGACAGAAGATCTGACCGCAGAGGAATAGGCCAAGGAGGGCAGCTGGACATCTGAACCAGATACGCATACCAAATTCTTCAAGGCCTTGCTGGGGCAATCAGGATTACCGAAGACTTTTCTAGTCTTATCTTAGAAATCACTCTGGGAAGAAGTACCAGAGGAGGAAATAGATAAACTAGCTGAAATGACCAAGGAACTACTTGAGCATCTGCCAACTCTGCCTGAGAATCCCTGGACCTCCCAAAGTACCTGGGAAGTTTGTTGTTCAAATAAGAGGTCATCAGATCTATCTCTGGGAGACCCCAAAGATCCACAATCTGATTGAACACATCCAGGTGAAGAGAGTGAGACCACTACCCTGTATGATGACTGAAAAAGCCTGCCTCCCATTTGTTCCATCCCCTTGAATATGAATCACAGAGACTAGACACCTCCATTATTGCTAGGGAATTGCTAGTTCCCCCTGATGATTGACATAAGCTACTGCTGTGACATTTTCTGTCTGGAAATGGAGATGAGACTTTCTTTTCAACAGAGGCCTAGCTTGAAGATCCCTGAAAATTGTACGAGTTCTATAACATTTGTTGATGACCTCACCTCCTGAGGTTCCTAAACTCCCTGTGCTCTCAGAGACTCCCAAACAGTTTCCCAACCTGACCGCCATATTTAAGACTGTATTTAAATGATTACAAGGCTTTTCATCAAAAACTTTAGGATCTTTAACCCCTAAAGTAATTAACACCCCCTAAAAGAGAACAAACATCAGTTGAAGAGTCCTCATCACCAGAGGAAACCACCATCTAAATATATAACAATATCCCTGGTTTCAGGGCACATAGAACGTTTAGAAGGTAAAACCTGAAATTAACTTTTACGGTTCTTTGAAGGCGGGAGAGCAGCCAGTGCCTCAGAAACTGCGGCCTTGATAAAAAAAACTTTACAGTAGGTAAAACCATATCAGTTTTCTCCTGTAATGAACAAACAGAAGGTGCATTAATACCCCCAAAAAAACAGCATAAGGTTGGTCTGAATGCATTAATAATTCTAAACATGAGTCACATAAATGAGCTGGAGAAGGCACCTCAACTTTTTCACAATAAGCACATCTGATAATGGTAGAAAGGTGTTCGGGGTACTCAGTTTCTTGTGTAGATTTAGCGACAAAATCAGACTGCTCCATCATAGCATATAGAAAAGCAATGCATCAAACACTATAACCCTCTTAAAAATCTCTTGAGGAATGGAAATCACCATCCCCCTCCAAAGTAGCTTTTAAAAAGCTCACAGGTACAATGCATGCTAAAACAAGTGCAAAACAAAGCAAGAGACATTAACATGACATCCAAATAGCAGATAATGCTCATTAGAGAGAATTAATGCACGCAAAAAAAAAACGCTTTATGGTATTTAAGTGCACCAAAAACCGGACATGTACATAGCCGAGGACCAAAGTGCGCTAACCCAACATGTGTAAACCACCCAACATGCAAAGAAACTATAGAATGATTAAAAGGGATCTGCGCTAACCTGACAAGCGTTAGCCCAATGTGCACAACTGTGACGCGCGTAAACCAACAAATTTAAACTAAGTGCGCCAAAAAAGCATACGCATATGATAACAGCAAGGGAATAGAGAAAAGGATTCTGTCCCAGGGCCATATAAATATTATTAAATATATATACAAACTAAAAAAGTGCCCATACCATAGCTATTGAGTGTCTACAATGTTGAATGAATTATACTTACCCATAGACACTCGTCCACCAGCAAATAAGCAGCAGACAGCAAAATCAGTACTGAAACAAATTAGCAGAGGTTAAGGAATAGGAGTCTATTGTAGATCCTTAAAGGTAAGCAAAAGACAAGTCCCTGTGACCAAATATGAAAGGTTTATGAAAAATTTCCCATGAGGTGAAAAAAGAATCACAAACCATACCCCATATACATCCACTGTTCTGTGAGGGGAAACCGGGCCTCAATATAAACTGAAAACCTCTCTCTCTGAAGAATCAAATGCACATTTCCATTCTTCAACCACATCCAGCAGAGGCAAAGTAAAGACTTAGGTATGTGTGAGGTGGGGGGGGGGTACAGGGCTTATGGTTTGGAAATCTTTGCCTTCTCCTAGTGGTAGAGTAGAGTAATTTCATGGACTAATAGATAGTGGACTCTCACCACCTGTATGAAAGATAACTTACTCAGTTATGTTCCACTTACTAGGAGTTACCTCAATTAATATGAGATAAGTTGTCACATCTGTGAGTGAGAGACCTCCGGTGTGGTGATGGTGGGGGATCCGTTTTGGTGTGCACCTTCCTAGTCTCTTGGAGTATGGTAGAGAAGGACGTCTGGGAAAGAATATCTTGTGGTGTCACAGGATAGTTGAGAGAACATCATGAAAAGGTAGAAGGAGCAAACTAGTGTAATATTGCTTTTAATTAAAACAATGTAGCAAACAATACTATTCACTCACATTCTATCTATCGGGTACTTGTAGAGCGCAAACTAATCACCCGTGAGGATCTCAAGACACTAAGGGCTGCCGAAGAGAGGCGGGGAGATAGGGATGAAGAAGGATTATTTAAAAACCTCAAACAAGTAAGAGGTATTGGTACAGCATTAGATATCAAGTCAATATCATGAAAGTTTCATCCTGATGTCCTGTCAGTTTTTCTCTACTGAGATACTCTTACCTAAGTCCGAGGTTAGGTAAGAGTATCTCAGTCCCAAAGTTTTAGTTTGTATCATATAAATAAAGAAAGTATAATAGGTACAAGTAAAAAGTTCAATATAGTAAAGCTTTAAACAAGCTAAGTATCCTTTACGCATTCCAAAGGTAATAATCCTTCTTCAGAGGGTAACATTGAAATGATCTAAGGCCGAGTTGAAATAGCGTGGGCGGTGGCACACCCATAAAAATACATTGAAATATTACTGGTTAAAAAAGTGTCATGTGGTGTGGTTATGTGGTTCAACGTATTTAGTTTGATACACACATGAAAATTACCTGTTTTCATTGGGTGTCAAGTGTCATCTGATGCAATTATGTAACAAGACATGACGGTACCCTTAGCCACATGGTTCAATGTTTACATTGATTGATCACATGGGGTAATTTTGTCCAATAGGTGTAAAGGATCGATGGGAGAATTTGACAAATACCACAATTCTGTTTTAAATTAACACACAACAATATTAAAAGAGAGAGGTTTCTTGGTAAAAATAGTACATTACATTCTGCTAAGTCGCCAATTTGCATGTTAAGTGAAAGTGGTCAAAGCTATGTATTTATATGGCAGTGTTTCTTAAATTTTGATTTATTTCAGTGATTGGACTGTAATTTTCCTTTTCCTTTTTATTTTGAATTTGGATCTTAAAAGAAAGTGATGTTATATTAAAAAACGGCAAGAGCAATATCTTTATTTTCATGGTATTTAGAGTGTGGATCCAGTAGGTCTCCCTTCGCCAAAGAAAAAATCCTATACTTAGACCTTCTGGAGCTGATTTAATATGTTCTAGAATAGTGCCTTTTACACAGCTTGGATTTTTGTTGTAGTGAGTCCTGTAGTACTCAGAGAGGTTATGTGATTTTTGATAATTTTCAATGTTGGTTAATGGTTATACGTTCTACGAGC
The DNA here is from genome assembly GCF_027579735.1 of Bombina bombina. NCBI lineage: Eukaryota > Metazoa > Chordata > Amphibia > Anura > Bombinatoridae > Bombina > Bombina bombina. The sequence continues at coordinate 565,095,537 of NC_069500.1, read as the reverse complement.
TGTTTTTTGTATGGTCTAGTAGTGCACCCTGTGTACAGTAAATTACAGCTACTTTGTAGTAATTATATTAAATACTGTATTCTGTTCTGCAATTGACCAGTGTTTGTATTTCACATGTTTTGTTATTGGATGTTGATCTGTTTGGTTTTGCGTCTATTGCATTTAAAGAACCATTTAGATCTATTTTGATGTTTTGTTTGTTTTCAATTTGCTTGGGGTTAGGATGGATTTTAGATTTCTGTTTTTTTCTAAAGATTATTTGTGCTCTCTTCATAGTAATGTCTTTTAGAAGGGTGTCTTTTTCAAGCCAGAGTTTTTGTATAATTTGTTTTTTCTTTTGCACCTTCATTATATGTAGTGATCAGAGCTGTATTTTGGGTTTTCTTTTTTGTTTTGATTTGTTCTTGTTTTGGTAGTTCATTTATATTTGGTCCCTTTTTTTGTGAACTTCTTCTATATTTTTATTTTTGTACCCCTTTATTAGTGATTTTTGTTTCATTGTTTGTGCTTCTTTTTCAAAATCCCCTAGTTTGGAACAGTTCTTTCTGAGTATTTGGAACTGTCCATATGGGATGTTTTTCATCAAATTTGGATGATGACCACTATTTGCACTGAGGTAGCCGTTGCTGTCCGTTGGTTTTCTATTGGGTGTAGTTAGGATTTATTCATTCTCATGGAATAGGATTAGATTAAAAAAAAACTTAATGTCACTGGCTTTATCTGTAAAGTTTAGGTTGAAATAATTTTTATTGATGTGTTTTATGAAATTTCAAAGTTCCTCTGTCCATGTTTTAATATTATTTGAAAAAGGGTTGATTTGCCAAATAAAAAAATAATAAAAAAATATCATACAAAAACACTGGAACATACTTGAAAAAGACACCCTTCTAAAATACATTACTATGAAGGGACCACAAATAATCTTTAGAAAAAAACAGAAATGTAAAATCCATCCAAACCCCAAGCAAATTGAAAACAAACAAAACATAAAAAACTGGCTTTAAAATAGATCTAAAGGGTTCTTTAAATGCAACCGATGCAACTGCATTGCATGCGCACACCACAATACAAAGAATAAAGCTGCCAAACAGATTAAGTCAACATCCAATTACAAAAGATTTGAAATACAAGCACTAGTTGGTTGCAGAACAGAATAAGTAGTATACCTACTACAATGTAGCTGTAATTTACAGTACACAGGGTGTACTACTAGACCATAGAAAAATGGCTCCTAGAACATATAACCAACTTTGAAAATAGTGAAAAATCATGTAGCCTCTGTGAGCATTACAGGACTCAACACAACCCAAGCTGTTTAAAAAAGTAACATTCTAGAACAGATTCATATATCAGCTCCAGAAGATCTAAGTATTTTTTTTAGAAGAAGGGAGACCTACTGGATCCACACTCTAAATACCATGACACCAAAGAGACTCAATAGAGATTTTGGTCTTGTCACTTTTTTTTATATAAATCACTTTCTTTTAAGATCCGAATCTAAAAAAAAAGGAAAAGAAAAATTATAGTCCAATCACCTAAATAAAGACTTGTGTATGGATCCACTCTTTACAATTCATTGTACTCCGCGTTCCCATAATAATCACAATAACTCTCTACATTTCTACATTTGTATATATAAAAAATACATTTGAAATTTAAGGAATGCTGTCACATAAATGCATAACTTTGGCCATGTTTACTTAACATGCAAATTGGGCAACTAAACTGAATGTAACATACTTGTAGTATTTTTACGTATCATGCCAAGAAACGTCTCTCTTTCAATATCGTTATGTGTTACACATTAAGAAACACTACTGATCAGATCAGCTTAGGTCCCAAAATTAATCAAATACACCACCACTCTATTAGAAGGTGTGGTATCTAACAAATTTACACATCGATCCTTTACACCTTTAGGACAAGAGTAGCCTACGTGATCAATCCAATCAATGTAAACACTGAAACATGTCGCTAAGGGTATCATCACATCTCATTACCTATGTGTCAAATGACACTTCACACCCAATGAAAACAGATTTTCATGTGTGTATCAAACTAAAAACATTGAACCACGTGATCACACCACAGGACACTTTTGTAACCAGTAATATTTAAATGTATTTTTATGGGCGTTCCGCTGCCCATTCTATTTCTATCCGGCCTTAGACCATTATAATGATACCCTCTAAATAAGAAGGATTATTATACCTTAGAAACACGTAAGGGATACTTAACTTGTCTAAAGCTCTACTATATTGAACTTTTTACTTGTACCTATTATACTTTACATTCTTATCTCATACAAACTAAGGCCTAGATTTAGAGTTTTGTCGGTAAGGACCCGCGTAGCTAACGCCGGCTTTTTTCTGGCCGCACCATAAAAATAACTCTGGTATTGAGAGTCCACATAAAGGCTGCGTTAGGCTCCAAACAAGGAGCGTAGAGCATATTTAACGCAGCTTCAACTCTCGATACTAGAGTTGCTTACGCAAGCGGCCAGCCTCAAAAACATGCTCGTGCACGATTCCCTCATAGGAAACAATGGGGCTGTTTGAGCTGAAAAAAAACCTAACACCTGCAAAAAAGCCGCGTTCAGCTCCTAACGCAGCCCCATTGTTTGCTATGCGTAAACACTTCCTACGTCTGCACCTAACACTCTAAAATGTACCCCGAGTCTAAACACCCCTAACCTTACACTTATTAACCCCTATTCTGCCGCCCCCGCTATCGCTGACCCCTGCATATTATTATTAACCCCTAATCTACCGCTCCGGACACCGTCACTACTTACATTATCCCTATGTACCCCTAATCTGCTGCCCTAACATCGCCGACCCCTATATTATATTTATTAACCCCTAATCTGCCCCCCACAACGTCGCCTCCACCTGCCTACACTTATTAACCCCTAATCTGCCGAGCGGACCTGAGCGCTACTATAATAAAGTTATTAACCCCTAATCCGCCTCACTAACCCTATAATAAATAGTATTAACCCCTAATCTGCCCTCCCTAACATCGCCGACACCTAACTTCAATTATTAACCCCTAATCTGCCGACCAGAGCTCACCGCTATTCTAATAAATGTATTAACCCCTAAAGCTAAGTCTAACCCTAACACTAACACCCCCCTAAGTTAAATATAATTTACATCTAACGAAATTAATTAAATAAATTATTCCTATTTAAAGCTAAATACTTACCTGTAAAATAAATCCTAATATAGCTACAATATAAATTATAATTACATTGTAGCTATTTTAGGATTAATATTTATTTTACAGGCAACTTTGTAATTATTTTAACCAGGTACAATAGCTATTTAATAGTTACCTAGTTAAAATAATTACAAAATTACCTGTCAAATAAATCCTAACCTAAGTTACAATTAAACCTAACACTATACTATCATTAAATTAATTAAATAAAATACCTACAATTACCTACAATTAAACCTAACACTACACTATCAATACATTAATTAAATACAATACCTACAAATAACTACAATGAAATAAACTAACTAAAGTACAAAAAATAAAAAAGAACTAAGTTACAAAAAATAAAAAAATATCTACAAACATAAGAAAAATATTACAATAATTTTAAACTAATTACACCTACTCTAAGCCCCCTAATAAAACAACAAAGCCCCCCAAAATAAAAAATGCCCTACCCTATTCTAAATTACTAAAGTTAAAAGCTCTTTTACCTTACCAGCCCTGAACAGGGCCCTTTGCGGGGCATGCCCCAAGAAGTCAGTGGCGTCACTAGGGGGGGGGGGCGGGGGGGGCGGGCCGCACCCGGGTGACACCCTCCAGGGGGTGACACCAAAAAAAAAATTTTTTTTTTTTTTTTTTTTTTAATTTTATTGAAATACAATGTTGAGATGCATAGATTATTTTATTAGAGGCTGGCATTTGTGAACATTAGTGGGACTGGGGAAGTTGTAGACACACAATTTTTTGCCCCTTGAGCCAGTGCTGCAATTTCAACAAATAGTTTTCCCGGCTGCTTTTGCTTGTTTGTACTTTGCTCCTCCCCTGCCCAATTTCACTATGAATGTTGTGGGTGTGCCGTGGGGCTTGCAAAGTTGTGCTGCTAACCTAAACCTGCCTGCCTATCTGTGCTCACTGCTCAGTGACATGCGGCCCAGGGCTGTGCACTGACAGACTTGGAACAGAGTCAGAGAGCAGAATTTTCATAGTTTGCAAGCCTAAACCTTTTCTTCAGTGATTTATTTTAGAGTGCTCTGTTTATCTTTCATTTGATGTTCTGCTGAGCCAGGGAGCAGCTCTAAGCATGAGCTTCCTAATTAATGCAGTGCAGTTTACATATTTTGTATGTGTGTGTCTGAGTTTTTGTGTGTGTGTCTGAGTGTGTTTCCGAGTGTTTGTGTGTGCATCTGAGTATGTTTTTAAGTGTGTCTGAGTGTTTGTATGTGTGTTTGCCTGTGTTTTTGTGTGTGTCTGCTTTCTGGGGGGGGGGGGTGACACCATGACTTACCGCACCGGGTGACACCAACCCTAGTGACGCCACTGCAAGAAGTTCAGCTCTTTTGCCTGTAAAAAAAACATACAATACCCCCCCCCAACATTACAACCCACCACCCACATACCCCTAATCTAACCCAAACCCCCCTTAAATAAACCTAACACTAAGCCCCTGAAGATCTTCCTACCTTGTCTTCACCATACCAGGTTCACCGATCGGTCCTGAAGAGCTCCTCCGATGTCCTGATCCAAGCCCAAGCGGGGGGCTGAAGATGTCCATGATCCGGTAGAAGTCTTCATCCAAGCGGGGCAGAAGAGGTCTTCCATCTGATTGAAGTCTTCATCCAAGCGGGGCAGAAGAGGTCTTCAATCCGATTGAAGTCTTCATCCAGGCGGCATCTTCTATCGACATCCATCTGGAACGGAGCGGCAGCATCCTGAAGACCTCTGACGCGGAACATCCATCCTGGCCGACGACTGAACGACGAATGACGGTTCCTTTAAATGACGTCATCCAAGATGGCGTCCCTCGAATTCCGATTGGCTGATAGGATTCTATCAGCCAATCGGAATTAAGGTAGGAATATTCTGATTGGCTGATGGAATCAGCCAATCAGAATCAAGTTCAATCCGATTGGCTGATCCAATCAGCCAATCAGATTGAGCTCGCATTCTATTGGCTGTTCTGATCAGCCAATAGAATGCGAGCTAAATCTGATTGGCTGATTCCATCAGCCAATCAGAATATTCCTACCTTAATTCCGATTGGCTGATAGAATCCTATCAGCCAATTGGAATTCGAGGGACGCCATCTTGGATGACGTAATTTAAAGGAACCGTCATTCGTCGTTCAGTCGTCGGCCAGGATGGATGTTCCGCGTCGGAGGTCTTCAGGATGCTGCCGCTCCGTTCCAGATGGATGTCGATAGAAGATGCCGCCTGGATGAAGACTTCAATCGGATGGAAGACCTCTTCTGCCCCACTTGGATGAAGACTTCAATCGGATGGAAGACCTCTTCTGCCCCGCTTGGATGAAGACTTCTACCGGATCATGGACATCTTCAGCCCCCCGCTTGGGCTTGGATCAGGACATCGGAGGAGCTCTTCAGGACCGATCGGTGAACCTGGTATGGTGAAGACAAGGTAGGAAGATCTTCAGGGGCTTAGTGTTAGGTTTATTTAAGGGGGGTTTGGGTTAGATTAGGGGTATGTGGGTGGTGGGTTGTAATGTTGGGGGGGGGGGTATTGTATGTTTTTTTTACAGGCAAAAGAGCTGAACTTCTTGGGGCATTCCCCGCAAAGGGCCCTGTTCAGGGCTGGTAAGGTAAAAGAGCTTTTAACTTTAGTAATTTAGAATAGGGTAGGGCATTTTTTATTTTGGGGGGCTTTGCTGTTTTATTGGGGGGCTTAGAGTAGGTGTAATTAGTTTAAAATTGTTGTAATATTTTTCTTATGTTTGTAGATATTTTTTTATTTTTTGTAACTTAGTTCTTTTTTATTTTTTTTACTTTAGTTAGTTTATTTCATTGTAGTTATTTGTAGGTATTGTATTTAATTAATGTATTGATAGTGTAGTGTTAGGTTTAATTGTAGGTAATTGTAGGTATTTTATTTAATTAATTTAATGATAGTATAGTGTTAGGTTTAATTGTAACTTAGGTTAGGATTTATTTGACAGGTAATTTTGTAATTATTTTAACTAGGTAACTATTAAATAGTTCTTAACTATTTAATAGCTATTGTACCTGGTTAAAATAATTACAAAGTTGCCTGTAAAATAAATATTAATCCTAAAATAGCTACAATGTAATTATAATTTATATTGTAGCTATATTAGGATTTATTTTACAGGTAAGTATTTAGCTTTAAATAGGAATAATTTATTTAATAAGAGTTAATTAATTTCGTTAGATGTAAATTATATTTAACTTAGGGGGGTGTTAGTGTTAGGGTTAGACTTAGCTTTAGGGGTTAATACATTTATTAGAATAGCGGTGAGCTCCGGTCAGCAGATTAGGGGTTAATAATTGAAGTTAGGAGTCGGCGATGTTAGGGAGGGCAGATTAGGGGTTAATACTATTTATTATAGGGTTAGTGAGGCAGATTAGGGGTTAATAACTTTATTATAGTAGCGCTCAGGTCCGCTCGGCAGATTAGGGGTTAATAAGTGTAGGCAGGTGGAGGCGACGTTGTGGGGGGCAGATTAGGGGTTAATAAATATAATATAGGGGTCGGCGGTGTTAGGGGCAGCAGATTAGGGGTACATAAGGATAACGTAGGTGGCGGCGCTTTGCGGTCGGCAGATTAGGGGTTAATAAGTGTAGGTAGCTGGCGGCGACGTTGTGGGGGGCAGGTTAGGGGTTACTAAATATAATATAGGGGTCGGCGGTGTTAGGGGCAGCAGATTAGGGGTACATAAGGATAACGTAGTTGGCGGTCGGCAGATTAGGGGTTAAAAAAATTTAATCGAGTGGCGGCGATGTGGGGGGACCTCGGTTTAGGGGTACATAGGTAGTTTATGGGTGTTAGTGTACTTTAGAGTACAGTAGTTAAGAGCTTTATGAACCGGCGTTAGCCCAGAAAGCTCTTAACTACTGACTTTTTTCCTGCGGCTGGAGTTTTGTCGTTAGAGTTCTAACGCTCACTTCAGCCACGACTCTAAATACCGGAGTTAGAAAAATCCCATTGAAAAGATAGGATACGCAATTTACGTAATGGGATCTGCGGTATGGAAAAGTCGCGGCTGAAAAGTGAGCGTTAGACCCTTTTTTGACTGACTCCAAATACCAGAGTTAGCCTAAAACCAGCGTTAGGAGCCTCTAACGCTGGTTTTCACGGCTAACGCCAAACTCCAAATCTAGGCCTAAGACTTTGCGACTGAGATACTCTCACCTAACCATGGACTTATTAGTAGAGAAAACTGACAAAACATCAGAACAAAATTTCAATGATATTGATGTGGTACCAATACCTCATACTTGTTTGAGGTTTTTAAATGTAAGTGAATAGTATTGTTTGCTACATTGTGTTTATTAAAAGCAATACTACACTATTTTGCTCCTTGTTCCTTTTCATGGTGTCTTCTCAACTATCCTGTGATGCCACAAGATATTATTTACTACATGTTCTCCTCTAACATACTTACTTCTAGTAATTGGAACCTAACCGATAGTGGGCTTTTATATGTGGGATTCTGGCACCAATACTACACAAACCACTACTCCACCCTTAAGTTTTATTGGGATAAGTTTTTTCTGCAACACATTTTTTCCCTGCTTCTTTTATGGCTCTTATTCCTTTTTCGTAACTCAATTTGCTTGGCTATACGTTAGACTGAGGTATGTGTGAGGTTTGAGGGATTTTATAGGGCTCTTGGGGTTTGGAAAACTTTGCCTCCTACTAGTGGTAGAGAAAAGTAATTCCTAGGGGTAATGGATTGTGGACTCTCACCACCATTAAATAAATTAATTTATCAGGGAAGCATTAATAATATTTTATACATGGGACTCTGGCACCAATACTACACAAACTACTAATACTACTGAGTCAAAAACACCCTATATCGCTGAAATACCCTTGTTCTACATACTACCCTAATTCAGCTGGGACCCCTGTTAAACATGTCTTATATATATACACACACACATACATATACACACACACATACACTTTGGAGCTCTTCCCACTTATACATCTTGTCAAATACCATATCCCTTTAAAACCCTTTTAATTTATTTTTATATAAAATATTTTTTAATAATAATGTCTATATTTGTGTGTAATACTTTATTTTTATATGTTTTTCCATATGTGTTGTGTAAATGTTATTTTAACCCAGTCACTTTACTTCAGGTGTCAGGTCATGCAAATTCTTCTAGCACTATTAGTCCTTTCACTTAAGTGCAAGCCATAACTTTTACTTTGTAATATGAGCGATATTTAGCAAGGTCGCATTCTTCTTTGAAAGTATAGGACGTGCTAAAGTGTTGTTGGTTGTGCTAAAACTTCTCTGGTAAATCTTTTTTATCATGGACTTGTAATATCAATTTGTGCACTAACCTTAGTGTAGCCCAGAGATATTGATATCGTGGCCCGAGCTAGCATTAGCTCTTCTCTTGTAATTTGGGCCAAAGAGTTTTCTAAACAATTAACATAAGACTACAGCATTCTCATAGTGCAATGTATTAGTGGGGTTTATAAGGTGCAAAACCAATAAAAACACCTGATTAAAGGGGTTTCTAAAGGACTGGAAAGTCCTTAAATTTGAAAACCTCACAAAAAAACTGTGAATTAATTAGAATGGACCACAGTTTTAACAAACAACTGTGCAAAATAATGAAAAACACACCATATATAGCAATATTAACTCTATATACCTAAATGTACATTATGGAGAGAAAAATAATGCATAGGTTTTTTTTTGTTTATTTTGTCTTTAGAAAAGTAAGTTAAAACCCACCTTGTGAAGTTTTTGCAAATCTCACACAGAATTTTGATTATGACAAACTTATCAAATAATGAAAGCCACCCCCACCAAAAAAAAATGTTTGTCCATTGCAGATCATTTAAGCCAATCAACAAAAATATTGTGAAATTAAATGGAAATTAAAACACATTTATATAACAGATTATAAACTCTTAGGGGCCGATTTATTTTAATACCGCTGCTCCTTAACTCGTATGCCTCCTCTGAGCTGGTGGACATCAATCCACCAAATCTCATACGATCGGGTTGATTGACACCCCCTGCTAGCGACCGATTGGCCATGAATCTGCAGGGGGCAACATTGCACAAGCAGTTCACCAGAACTGCTTGCGCAATGATAAATGCCGACAGTGTATGCTGTCGGCATTTATTGATGTCTGGCGAACATGATTCACAACAGTGTATCATGTCTTCCAGACACTTTAGATTTAAGAAACATTAGTGCAATCTTAACTATTACCCTACTTATTTATGTAGTATTGTATTGACATGTCCTACCTACCTATGCCAGCAGATTTGCAGTTGGCCAAAAAGCCACCAACAGCAAGATTTTTCTTCAAGGGACATGACATTTAAAATTACATTTTCAAGAGCATGCAAGTTGTAAAAAAAAAAATTGCTTTAATTGTGCATGGTCTTTTTTGTGCACATGTTTTGAGCCACCAGTTGCTGCTAAGCATGTACAAGAGTTTACAGCATATACATATTTTAGTCTGTGATTGGCTGTTGGCTGCCACATGACATAGGATCCAGGAAACGAATGGAAATTATGACATTGCTTATTTGAAATTCAAACTGTTATTACATTTGTTGATTATGCAAGTCTACTGCATTTAATGGTAATTTAGGGAAAAGTACAAATATTATACAAGTATCTCATTCAACACCCCTTCCTGAACAATGAAAAAAGGCATGTGCTATGCCGAGTAAGCAGGTGTCTAATGTATCTTCTAACTATTTCTCAGAAAAAGGGAAACAAATCCTTTCCAGTAATATGGTTAATAATAATTTATGCGTTATTCAAGTGAGTGCAGAAATCCATATCAGCACAAAGGCTCAATCAAAAAAGTGAGTCCCAGAGAAATGCATCAGTTCTCAACAGTGACATGCGGTGAGGTCCGAGGCTGGTGAGGCACTGGCTATGATACCCCCTAACTAGCACTGCCGCTAATACAATTAGCAGTGCTAGTTTCACAGCTGAATGATGCCTCTAGTGCTGATGATTGTATCAATGTCAGTTTCCACTGAGGCCTGAGTGTTACCTCTATTATGTATTTGACCTCTATGCCTGGGGTTAACCACATAGTGGTTCAGCATCTTAAAATAACATTCTTTAATTAATTAGAGTATGTAATTTTCTTTTCCCCCCTCAAACACAAATACACATATAAACATACACAGACACACTTTCACACAGATACACACACACACAAACACAGACACACACACAATCTTATCCTGATCAAACTCAAATGTAAAGCAGTCAATTATACAGATTTATAAACTATTTATATATTGACTTTTGTTAACAATACACAGCAAGCAAAACTATGTATATAAGCTAATACACTGTTGTCGGACACGACAGACCTCAACTGTTGTTTTTCACATTTAACCAGGAACTGCTGTGACAGTGAAAAGGGTCAGGGGCTGCACTGTTGCAGCGAGAACTTGAAGTATTAGGCTGGTTTCAAAAGCCTGCACTACAATACAGAGGACAGTAATGCACTGGAGACAGCCCTTCCTTTCTCCTTGCAGCGGCGCATCCCTGGACCCATTTCACAGCAGTTCCTTGAGAGATGACTCTGTTATGCTCCTGCTAAACATATGTAAATTTTCTTTATATCCTACACTGCCAGTGCCTACTAAAAAGATTATATGTAGGGGATATCTACTCCTCTCATATTTTTGGGAGGTATTTTTTTGTTACCCTTATTGTTTTGTTCATCATACAGAGTTAGCCTTACAAAAGGAGAAGACTAGAAGAAGAGGCATTATATGCTGTATAAATAGTGAAGCGGTCAGGGCTGCCAAGCAAAGTAAGCTTTTGGAGGTGAGGGGACACAGGCCCCAATTGCATATCTTAGTTCATGTAGTAAAAGTTCTGGTATCCCTTTATGCAACCCCTAAGTCTTGTGCTGCCCAGTGCACTGCATGTTTTATTGTCAGCTCAAGAGTATACTTTTTGATCTTTTTTCTACCATGCTTTTATAGAACCATATCTGTATTGGTAGGTATGGACACGGGATTAGGTAAGAATTTCCTACCTAATCTAGTGAGTGTCCTATCCATATACCAACCAATACTAATATGGTTCTATAAAAGCATGGTAGAAAAAAGGTCAAAAAGTATACTCTTGAGCTGACAATAAAACATGCAGTGCACTGGGCAACACAAGACTTAGGGGTTGCATGAAAGGATATCAGAACTTTTACTATATGAACTAAGATATGCAATTGGGGCCTGTGTCTCTTCACCTTCAAAAGCTTTATTTGCTTGGCTGCCCTCACCTAGAACGATTTCCCAGATTTAGTTACTCCATTGGATACACACAAGACAAGAAGCATGGTAGTTCTAGTCATACAACTTTTCTTAACGTCAAATAAGTTACAAAGCAAATCAATTATAGATGAATGGTGAAATGTCATTAAAAAAAAGCATTTCTCTTTAACCAGTCGAGGATAGATTACTAAGAGTAATATTGTTATAGGAATATGCATTCTCTCTACAAACTTCCAAACAGAGTACTATTATATTTATGGGTCTACCTATATTCAGCAAACAGACAAACACTAATCTGGTAACTGAGCTCAGTTGTAATATTGGTCACTATGTTAAGGAATTTAAACTTTAGTTTTCCATTCCCTGTAATCCCATTAATGTATAACCTTCCCTTCTCCTGACTTATTTTCTTTAATTAATAATAATAATAAAGACAGACACAAAAGTTTGGCGTTAGAAAAGGTCACTTATTTATTAATTAAACTGAATTATGCCTTTATGGCAGTATCATGAGCGATCCTCAAACTGTCAATCATAATGAATCAAATCTAAATCATAAATCCAAATCCAAATGAAATGCACCAGCATTGAATAGAAATATGCGGCCCACGTAACCAAGGAGCGTGACTGCGTACAACTTACTGGCAAATAGCAGGCCGAGAGATCTGCAGATTAGGAGGGCAAAATGAGTTTGACCAACAGACCACCACTCAATGACCCCGTAGTCTACGGACCTCCCCCCATTATCACCGTACCCACGTGCCAGGTCGCAATATTTACCACAACATGTATATGAATGACAGTCCTAACCATGCTCAATTACTTGCAATCAACCAGCTCTGACCGACATACCACAAGCTGATGTCATGCCACATGGTATCATGGCCCATAAGGGGCGAGAACACGGGCGGTCTTATCTTGAATGGCACAATCACCATTTGCCCCTATCCGTGTTATTCTGATCGCTCCATACGATATGACCTCTTAGTTTTGGCAAGCCTTGTTCATATCTAGGGAGGGTGGGAGGGAAAAAATTATTACTTCACCAATCCAGGAGAAGCATGACCAGCTGAAACTGTACCTCTTGCTTCCTCCCCCACTCCTTATCTGGCTTACCTAGCTTCTAACAATGTCCCTAGCCTAAAACAACAAACCAGACCTTACTTCCCTTTGCCAACAAAGTAAATTCCTTAAGTTGTTCCCTTCCTATTCTGTTAACACTATACTAAGGAATTTAAACTTTAGTTTTCCATTCCCTGTAATTCCATTAATTTATAACCTTCCCTTCTCCCGACTTATTTTCTTTAATTATTAATAATAAAGACAGACACAAAAGTTTGGCGTTAGAAAAGGTCACTTATTTATTAATTAAACTGAATTATGCCTTTATGGCAGTATCATGAGTGATCCTCAAACTGTCAATCATAATAAATCAAATCTAAATCATAAATCCAAATCCAAATGAAATGCACCAATATTGAATAGAAATATGCGGCCCTTGTAACCAAGGAGCGTGACTGCACGCAACTCAGGGGTGAAATTACTGGCAAATAGCAGGCCGAGAGATCTGCAGATTAGGAGGGCAAAATGAGTTTGACCGACAGACCACCACTCAATGACCCCGTAGTCTACGGACCTCCCCCCATTATCACCGTACCCACGTGCCAGGCCGCAATATTTACCACCAACAAAAGAGGACCCTCTTACTGCCACTGCCTTAACCATCCTTGTGACCTTTTCTTACCTCTAAGTAACTGTATCACCCTCCTGATGTCTACAATGAATATTTCATTACCATCTTTAGATAAGTATACTCCATCGCCTCTGCACAGATTATGGTTCCTGACGTTTGTTGATGGGTGCTCTATCACTCTCCTCCCTATTTCTTCCATCACTTTTCTACCAGCCTGGTTTACCTTTTTCCTACTCTTGTACTCTTAAATTGTCAAATCATAACAGATCATAACAGGTCATACCAGATCATAACAGGTCATAACAGGTCATAGCAGATCATAACAGATCATAACAGATCATAACAGGTCATAGCAGATCATAACAGATCATAACAGATCATAACAGGTCCTAACAGATCATAACAGATCATAGCAGATCATAACAGATCATAACAGATCATCAATTCAAGGCACCAGCATTGTAAAAAAATAGGTGGCCTCACTTAACTAAGAAGTTGTAAGACATAGCAAATAACAGGCCAAAAGGTTTGCAGCCCAGGAGAGCATATGAGTTTGACCGGCAGACCACCACTCAATGTCCCTCCTTTCTGTGTGACCCTATCCCTCCAAAAGAATCTAGAAATGATGCTAGACCAGACTAGTTCAGTCCCCACCCATTTTAGCTTGAACCATCTGAATACTTCTGACCTGCTCAATTGAAGGAACCGAACCTATGTTGTTCCCACCCAGGTGTAAAATTAAGATATCGGGTAGACCCCACTTTCTCCTAGAGATCTGTGCTGTCTCCAATAACTGGTTTCATTTCATCCCTCTCTTCCCTATCCACCTAATTCCTGCTTCTTTAGAACTAAAACCTAAATTTACTCCCTGCCTGGTTGCAGCTGTGTGTGAAGCTGCCCAATGCAAGTAGGAGTGTCCAATTATCCATAATCTTATGGCTCTACCTGAAATGGACACACCAAACAACGAATTAACATTATCACCACAACGTAAACAACAAACCAAGTGTCTGAGACTTTTTTATTTTTTTTATTTTGGGCTTGATGTATTTCCTAAATGCATTTTATTTCCACCTCTCCATCTTTTTTATCTGCTCTACCGGGGCCCCCGACAATGTAGACAAAGGAGCCTGTAGCTGCTCCTATTCTAAAAGAATGAGGAGCCAAATAACTGCTTTTCCATCCAAGCTTCTCTACCAATAATGAAACAACGCTTTTGAACTGGAACCTGGTTAAACTACAACCATTCTTGTGCCTAAAGAGCATCACTCCCTTAGGAGGGCCACACCTAAATAGCCTCTCACATGTGAAACAGGACATATTTACCCCCTGTTGCTTTAGAAGTTATCCAAGCCCCTTTCCCTTCCCTATTTTAATCCCGTCTCATATGAGCTTTTACTGGGGCCACCAATTCACCTATCCTCAATGCTGCCACAAAGCCAGCACAAATACCACCGTAAACAATGTAGTCTCAAAACCACCAGTACAAACCTCGCTTAAAGAATTTATAAGATTTCCAATCTCTCCGCTGTGATAGGTTCTCTAAAAGACAAAATTATTTTTCTGCCATAGCATGGTGTGCATAAGCTTATATCCCCTCTGCTACCCCTCCTCCTTGGACATCACGCATATTAATTCACCAATCCAGGAGAAGCATGACCAGCTGAAACTGTACCTCTGGCTCCTTATCTGGCTTACCTAGCTTCTAACAATGTCCATAACCTAAAACAACAAACCACACCTTACTTCCCTTTGCTAACAAAGTAAATTCCTTAAGTTGTTCCCTTCCTATTCTGTCAGTACACTGTACTTATAGAAAAATAGCAGAATTCAAACCACCTTGATAACAATTTCATTGATTTTATAAGGTGCCTCGCTCACACAAAAATAAGTGCAAGCAAATTAGTTTCTTTTGTCCTGTCAGCATTATCAGGATATGCCAGCCTGATGCTCAGTAAGTGCACAATAGTATGAGTCAAATTGTCTATAGCACTGTATAACACTTAAAGGGTCAGTAAACCTTAAAATTAATGTTATATAATTCTGCACATACTGCAGAATTATATAACATTATATTAGCCAACCATTATTTAACATAATATTGCCTTTTTATTTTTAGCAAAAAACGCTGTTTTACAGACCCGCTCTCTGGGCTCTGCTGAGCGGGTCTGTTTTCTTTCCTCAGCGCATCGGGCCAGCTGTATAGTCACAGCCCGGCCCGACCGCGCCATAAGACTAAGTGCAGCTCGCTCCTGCTGTCAGACAGAGCGGGAGCGAGCTGCACTTAGTCTTATGGCGCAGTCGGGCGGGCTGTGACTATACAGCTGGCCCGATGCGCTGAGGAAAAAAAACAGACCCGCTCAGCTATGTAGCTGGATGATTCCTACTAGTACCATAACTTGGCTAAATAGCTGAATAGCCACACATTATGGGGCTCATCTATCAAGCTCCTTATGGAGCTTGACGCCCAGTGTTTCTAGCGAGCCTGCAGGCTCGCCAGAAACAGCAGTTATGAAGCAGCGGTCTAAAGGCCGCTGTTCCATAAACCTGTCCGCCTGCTCTGATGAGGCGGACAGGAATCGCCGGATCGTACTCGATCGGGTTGATTGACACCCCCCTGCTGGTGCAATGCTGAATGCAGAGAGCGTATTGCTCTCCGCATTCAGCGATGTCTGTCAGACCTGATCCGCACTGTCGGATCAGGTCCGACAGACATTTCATAAATAGGCTTCTATATATAAAAAAAAGCCTGTCAGTGTCTAAAACCTAATTTCGGTGGTAAAATTTAATAACTCAGTGATGTCTCTGCAAGTCTTGCAGAGACATCACTGAGCAATAAAATTTTACCACAGAAATAAGGTTTAAGACAGGCTTTTTTTATATATAATGTGTGGTTATTCAACTATTTATTAACCCAGTTATGGAAGTAGTAGGAAGGAATCATCCAGCAAGCAATAAAATGAAGTCCCCAGCTCCCTGCAATGAATGATGCCCCCAGCCCCCTGCGATAAATGATGCGCCCATTCTCCCTGCAATAAAACGATGCCCCAGCCCCCTGCAATAAAATGATGCCCCCAGCCCTGCTGCAATAAAATGATACCCTTAGCCTTGCTGCAATAAAATGATGCCCCTAGCCCCGCTGCAATAAAATGATGCCCCTGCCCCCTGCAATAAAATAATGTCTCGAGCCCCCCTGCAATAAATGATGTCCCAAGCCCCACTGCAATAAATGATACCCCCAGCCCCCTGCAAAAGAAATGATGCCCCCAGCCTCGCTGCAATAAAAGGATGCCACCAGCTACCCTTCAATAAATGATGCCCCTAGCAATAAAATTATGCTTCCAGCAATAAAATGATGCCCTGAGCCCCTTGCAAACAAACAAAAATGATGCCCCTAGCCCCACTGCAATAAATGATGCCCCCAGACCCCTGCAATAAAATTATGCCCCCAGCAATAAATTATGCCCCAGCCCCTGCAATAAAATGATGTCCAAAGCCCCCCTGGAAAAAAATTATGCCCTAGCAATAAAATTATGAAGTTATGTCCCCAGCTCCCCTGCAATAAATGATGCCTTCAGCCCCCCTGCAATAATAAAATAATGCCCCCTACAAAATTATGATGCCACCAGCCCCCGCAATAAAACAATACCCCCAGCCCCCTGCAATAAATGATGTAAAATGATAGCCCCACTAGACCCTCTAATAGGGCAACATTTTTAGGAGCATCTCTCCTCCACTCCAGCCTGAGCCAACATGGCAACCGCCACCCCCCACTCCCTGCAAAAAAAAAATCAAAACAGAACACATCCTGTCTGAAGTTGGGCCCCTGTGGGAGTGACCTGCTGGGCCTGGACTTGCGGCTGTCGCATCACTGGTAGTTTCGCCCCTCTTGGCAGTTGTTGGCAGCCACTAACTAATCTATTCTCACAGACTAACTTAGTTTTAAGACTAAGTAAACTTGTCCTCAGGGCTCCAGCTCCTGTCTGGCTCTGGCTCTTCTATCTGAACTCTCTCTAATCTCAGTCACCGGCAGGCGCAGCAGCTCTTCTCACACTGGCTCAGTCACGTGACGCCTCACAGTCACTTGGTTGTGAATATATTTATAAAATGTAAGATTTTTTTTTATTATTATTAAACATTATTTAAAACGTGTAATACACACATAGGACAGGTGTGGCATGACTGCATGTCACTGGTTCTCAAGCAGCAATACACATATATGTGGGAGGGTTGTGCTGCCCTAACAAATAGATGGAGCCACTGTCCCACTACATGCAGGTTTAGAAAACAGATTGCTGATGAGAATTAAAAAAAAAATCTAATCTATAGAATACATTACCAATGAAAAAAGAAAAAGAAAACATCAGTTAAAGGAACACTAAATTTAACAAATATCTATCATACTGTTAGGATCCCATAAGCTCTGTTTGTGCCAAAATGCAAACTACACAGCAGGGATGCCACTGGTGACTTTCCTCCCTGAGTCTTGCCTGGGATAAAACCATGGACTCCAGGTTCAGAGTGCAGCTTTCTCTATTTGTGCAACTAAAGGATTTTTGCGTGCAGGGGCTTGTGGAAGAATATTATTATCAGCAGCAAGTGTGTCTCCCAGCTCCACCCTCTCTGGGTGCCAGCCAACCAGGAAGGTGCTCTCTGACTTAATATATAGAGCAGATTAGACCTTTACTCCTTGCTCTGGAATTGGAGTCTTTCCTGTGTTTGTGTTCCTGGTTCCTATTTGTTGCTGGATTTCCTTGCTGTGACCATGCCTATGTTTGGACTTGCTGTCTGAATCTTGCACTGACCTGACTTTGTCCCTGCATTTAGCCCACTCTGGCCTAAACTTCGGCTGCTTGCAGTGTGTTTTCAGCACCCTGGTTTCCCATGCTTGGCCCAGAAGTAGCACTCGTTTTCTTGACCAAAAAGCGGGCACTCCCTTGCTTGGCCCTGAAGCAGAAACTCGCTTTCTTGGCTGAGAAGTAGGCACTCTCTTGCCTGGCCCTGAAGCAGGCATATTCTTGCTTGACCCTGAAGCAGGCACTCCCTTACCTGGCCCTATAGTGGGCATTGGCTTGGCTCCAAGGGGCTGCTGCAGTCCTTTTCTCTAATGTAGGCACTTCATAACTTGGCTTTTGTCTGTCTCAACATGTATCTGAACTGCTGCTGACATCAGCGATACTGTTTGTACAGTTTGCTCCAGTTAACACTTTCCTTTACCTGTTTCTCAGTATAATCTGTTTCAGGACATCACTCGCTATCTGCCTGTGTAACTTTCTCCTAATAAATAGGACTGTTGTATATATTTGAGTTTCCAGTCTATTGATATGGAATATTATCAGCTTCCCATTGGCCTCACTATTGAATACCATCCTGTTAGAGAGGCCATATCCCTGACACATAAATATGAAAGAGAGCTATCCAAACATTGCTAAAATAATTTTTTTTGTGCACAAAAGTTAATTTATTTTTATTTTGAAACTACCAGGAAGTACACAACTGGTGGGACAGAAACTCACTAGATGATAAGGAAAACACCATAACGAAAATTGCTAAACAGTGGCCTCTCACACAGGAATCAAACAGCACTATCTTTTATAGGATAACCAACTTCAATAATTAAACATTGTTAATCCTCTGGTTCCTTTTATTTCAGTGGCTGGATTTATACAGTTTTCAAAAAGCAAAAAATCTTGTTATACCTAGTAAAATATCCCCTTTTAGGTGCAGTAACAGAAAAAAATACTTGTTTCTTTAACTACATTTCTACATACATAAAACACAATAAAAAAAACATTTTGAAAACTTTAAAAAAAAAATAAAGATTATATTTGCCACCCCTTATCAATGTTAAAATCTCCTCTTACACACAGCTGACCTTTTCAATAATTGCTGAATATATAGATGAGGAAGAAAAGTGAAGTCAATTAGTCAGCTCAAGAGTCTTCAAAGCTTTTAGGATTTCTTCAATCCATAATCAGATATCTTTCAGCTAATGAGCTGGTGGCTGCCTCTATTTGAATTACTGATAATATATTCCTTTAAATGAGGTCAGATATCAACTTGACCTCTTTAAACAAAGTGTGAATAAGAAACTCCATATATTTAATAACAGAACACAATTAAGCTGATGTGTGTTGCCTCATTAGTCTGGAAAAACATTTGCTGGAACAAATTTTTAAAAGGGTGAAGAAAGAAAGATATTGGAACAAACAGCTAAAAGTCTATGCGCTGGTGGTAGATAAAACTCCACATAAAAACCAGACACCCCAAAATAATCTGGATAGAATTGCTGTATGTGAGAAAAGTTATTTTCTATTATGTGTGCGCCTGTGTTTAAAAAACACTAGCTGAAAATCTACCAAACAACAATGGCCTAAAAATGAGTAATTCAAACCCTTATATAGAATATAAAAAAATATAAAAATATAAATGGACTTATAAAAATAGAAATTTTAGATTAAAAATGTCAAAATAATAATACTTTACTAGCAAAACTGGTTAAAAGCTTGAACTAAACATTAAATGATTTAACGGAGATCAGTGGATCTCATGCCAACTTTCTGTTTTATTATAAAGGAAAGCCCAAAGCAATACCACATAATAGCCGTTTCCTGCTAGACATTCAGTCTAATATATATGTATAAATTCATATAACAGGTTGAATAAGATCTCTGGAGGAGACTAAATAGCGATTATTTGTTTTTTATTTTTTATTCCAATATGATTTTTTGTTTATGTGACTTTGAAACATATATTGCACTTTATTAATCATATCAATTTATACAGATTCTAGCATCTACAATATCCATCTAATTTCTTTAGTGGTTGGTACCAACAGTTATATATATATTAGAACTGGATAGTTTTTTAATTTTTTTAAATTGTTATATGTCATATATGTGAATTAAATAAATAGATATCTTTTAACCAGTTTTGCTAGTAAAATATTATTATTTTGACATTTTTAATCTAAAATTTCTATTTTTATAAGTCCATTTATATTTTTATATTTTTTATATTCTATATAAGGGTTTGAATTACTCATTTTTAGTCCATTGTTGTTTGGTAGATTTTCAGCTAGTGTTTTTTAAACACAGGCGCACACATAATAGAAAAGAACTTTTCTCACATGAAGAAAGAAAGATCCCTAAGGAAACACAGTAAAATTTGAGTGAATTGATAAAAGTATGTTTTTATGCTTTTATCAATTATTCTATTTTTTCCATAAATAACTTAGAAAAAGGAAATTTATGCTTACCTGATAAATGTATTTCTTTTACGATATGACGAGTCTTTGGATTTCATCCTTACTTATGGGATTACACCTCCTGTTTAGCAGGAAGTGGCAAAGAGCACCACAGCAGAGCTGTATATATAGCTCCTCCTTTCCCTCCCCCTCCAGTCATTTGACTGAAGTTAGGAAGAGAAAGGAAAATCCAAAGGTGCAGAGGTGACTGAAGTTTAACAAAAATAAATACCTGTCTTAGAAATGACAGGGTGGGCCGTGGACTCGTCATATCGTAAAAGAAATAAATTTATCAGGTAAGCATACATTTCCTTTTCTTTTACAAGATATGATGAGTCCACGGATTTCATCCTTACTTATGGGATACAATAACAAAGCTATAGGACACGGATGAAAGGGAGGGACAAGACAGGAACCTAAATGGAAGGCACCACTGCTTGAAGAACCTTTCTCCCAAAACCAGCCTCAGAAGAAGCAAAAGTATCAAATTTGGAAAAATTGGAAAAAGTGTGAAGAAACGACCAAGTTGCAGCCTTGCAAATCAGTTCAACAGAAGCATCGTTTTTAAATGCCTAGGAGGCACAGCCCTAGTAGAATGAGCCGTAATTCTTTCAGGAGGCTGCTGTCCAGCAGTCTCATATGCCAGATGGATGATACTCCTCAGCCAAAAAAAAAGAGAGGTAGCCGTAGCTTTCTGGCCCCTACACTTTCCAGAAAACACAACAAATAATGAAGATGATTGACGAAATTCCTTAGTTGCCTGCAAGTAAAACTTCAGAGCACGGACCGCGTCCAAGTTATGCGACAGACGCTCCTTCTTAAAAGAAGGATTAGGACATAATGAAGGAATAACAATTTCCTGATTAATATTCTTGTTAGAAACAACCTTAGGAAGAAAACCAGGTTTGGTACGTAAAACCACCTTATCAGAAAGGAAGATAAGATAAGGCGAGTCACATTGTAACGCTGAAAGCTCAGAACCTCTAGGAGCAGAAGAAATAGCAACCAAAAATAAAACCTTCCAAGATAACAACTTAATATCTATGGAATGCATGGGTTCAAACGGAACCCCTTGAAGAACATTAAGAACTAAATTCAAACTCCTGGGTGGAGCAATTGGGCTTAATTCTGTTGAGAGCCTGACAAAAAGACTGAACGTCTGGAACATCTGCCAAATGTTTGTGTAGTAAAATTGACAAAGCAGAGATTTGTCCCTTTAAGGAACTTGCTGATAACCCTTTCTCCAACCCTTCTTGGAGAAAAGACAGAATCCTGGGAATCCTAACTCTACTCCATGAGTAGCCCTTGGATTCGCATGAATAAAGATATTTACGCCATATCTTATGGTAGATCTTTCTAGTAACTGGCTAACGTGCCTGAATTAAAGTATCAATGACCGAATCAGAGAACCTCCGCTTATATAAAATTAAGCGTTCAATCTCCAAGCAGTCAGTTGCAGAGAAACTAGATTTGGGTGTTAGAAGGGTCCCTGAATGAGAAGGTCCTGCCTCAATGGAAGCTCCTACGGTGGCAGAGAGGACATGTCCACTAGATCGGCATACCAAGTCCTGCGAGGTCATGCAGGCGCGATTAGAAATAACTGAAGCCCTCTCCTGTTTGATCTGAGCAATCACCCGGGGAAGGAGAGCAAACGGTGGAAACACATAAGCTAGGTTGAACGACCAAGGCACTGCCAAGGCATCTATCAGTTTGGCCTGAGGATCCCTTGACCTGGATCCGTATCTTGGGAGCTTGGCATTCTGACGAGACGCCATCAGATCCAATTCCGGTCTGCCCCATCTGAGAATCAGGGTGGCAAAGACCTCCGGATGGAGTTCCCACTCCCCCGGATGAAACATCTGTCTGCTTCCCAGTGGTCCACTCCTGGGATGTAGATTTCTGACATATAACAAGAGTGAACGTCCGCCCACTGAATTATCTTGGATACTTTTGTCATCGCTAAGGAACTTCTTGTTCCTCCCTGATGATTGATGTAAGCCACAGTAGTGATGTTGTCCGACTGAAAACGGATGAACTTGGCCGAAGCAATCTGAGGCCAAGCCTGAAGTGCATTGAATATTGCTCTCAATTCCAGAATAGTGATTGGAAGAAGAGACTCTGACCGAGACAACACACCCTGAGCCTTCAGGGAATTCCAGACTGCACCCCAACCTAGTAGGCTGGCGTCCGTTGTCACTATCACCCATGAGGGTCTGCGGAAGCATGTCCCTTGGGACAGATGATCTGACGACAACCACCAAAGAAGAGAGTCTCTTGTCTCCTGATCCAGATCTATCTGAGGAGACAAATTTGCATAATCTCCATTCCACTGCCTGAACATGTTCAGTTGTAGCGGTCTGAGATGAAAACAAGCAAACGTAATGATGTCCATTGCCGCCACCATCAATCCAATTACCTCCATGCACTGAGCCACTGATGGCCAAGGATTGGACTGAAGGGCTCGGCATGTATTCAGAATCTTTAACTTTCTGACCTCTGTCAAGAAAATTTTCATGGATATGGAATCTATTAAAGTTCCCAGGAAGGGAACCCTTGTCTGTGGAATTAATTAACTCTTTTCTAGATTCACCTTCCACCCGTGAGTCCTCAGAAAGGACAGAACCATGTCTGTATGAGACTTTGTCAGATGGTAAGATGATGCCTGGATCAGAATATCATCTAGATAAGGCGCCACTGCAATACCCCATGGCCTGACAACCACCAGAAGGGACCCTAGAACCTTTGTGAAGATCCAGGGTGCTGTGGCCAACCCAAAGGGAAGAGGCACGAACTGAAAATGTTTGTCCAGGAAGGCAAACCTTAGGAATTGATGATGATCCTTGTGGATAGGAATATGAAGTTATGCATCCTTCAAGTCCACGGTAGTCATATATTGACCCTCCTAGATCAATGGTAGAATTGTTCGAATAGTCTCCATCTTGAAGGATGGGACTCTTAGAAACTTGTTTAGACTCTTGAGATCTAAAATGGGTCTGAAAGTTCCCTCTTTTTTGGGAACCAAGAAAAGATTTGAGTAAAACCCCTGCCCCTGTTCCAGTATTGGAATGGAACGAATTACTCCCATAGTAGAGAGGTCTTTTACACAACGTAAGAACGCCTCTCTTTTTATCTGGTCTACAGACAATCATGACAGAAGAAACCTCCGCCTTGGGAGAGAATTTTTGAATTCCAGTTGATACCCTTGGGACACGATTTCCAGTGTCCAGGGGTCCTGAACATCTCTTACCCAAGCCTGGGCAAAGAGAGAAAGTCTGCCCCCTACTAGATCCGGTCACAGATCGGGGGCCGCCCCTTCATGCTGTCTTGGGAGCAGCAGTAGGCTTCTTGGGTTGTTTACCTTTGTTCCAAGCCTGGTTGGGTCTCCAGATGGCCTTGGCTTGCCCAAAATTCCCTTCCTGTTTAGCGGAAGAAGATGCGGGGACTCCTTTGAAGTTCCGAAAGGAACAAAAATGATTTTGTTTACCCCTTAGTTTAGCTGCTTTATCCTGAGGTAGGAGATGACTCTTACCTCCCGTAATGTCAGAAATGATTTCTTTCTAGTCAGGCCCGAATAGGGGTTTTCCATTTGAAAGGAATAGCCAAAAGCTTTGACTTAGATGACACATCAACAGACCAAGACTTTAACCATAACGCTCTACGCACTAAAATGGCAAATCTGGCATTCTTAGCCGCCAACTTGGCAATCTGAACGGCGGCGTCCGTAATATCACTCGGCGTCGGCGTCCGTCATATCACTTTGATAGACAACCACATATTGGGGTACCTATACCCTTGCTATTATGTTGTCATCTGTTGAAAGAAATCAACGCAGACTTAGTCACCAACAAGGCACTCATTATGTAGACTCTCCCTCTACTTTTACACCCATTATTAATGTAGAAAATTTATTTTCCAAATTAGAAGACCTATTGAAAACCGAACACAGACATTGGTGGGACATTGATTGTCTCAAGAAATATAAGGAGAAAAAGCAAATACCTAGGGGCTTGAGGCTATTTAAGAATTGTTCTTTTAAAAATGACACAGACCTCCTAACCAAATGGTATGAAGCCCTAGATGATTGCTCTTTTCACCTGATTGATCTACTCATTGCCCATAGGGAGAAATTAATAGCAGAGGTTTCCACTCAAATAGACATCGTGCAGAAAGACCTAGAACCCTTGAAAGAGCATTCTGAATACTCCAAATTAAATACTCAGACCATAAAAGCAGTAGATGAGTATCAAATGGAGATCATTGCTATTAAAAATAAAAAACTGAAGAGGGATGAGGAAGACTATAGTAAGGGAGAGGTTCACACTTACACTCGTACTAATAAGAATGAAAATTGGACTACGGTATCACATGGCAAAGGCAATAAGAAAAAATTGAACAGCCAGAATGTGAACCAGGGAGGTAATTTTTATCACCAGAACACACACCACCACCAAAACCTAGGACATAGTAGGAATTACCACAATATGCAGCAGGATAGACGACAGAATAGTCGGAATGATGACAATTACCCAGCTAGGAGCTATCAGAACAAACAGCCCTCCTATCAAGACCATACACAGAATCACTATGACAACCCCAACATGATCCCAATACAAAACAGATTCTCTCCCTTCAATTTGGATAACAACCAGGGACAATGTGGAAATGGTAGTAACCCAATTCCACATTATGAGAATCAGGCCACTACCTCGAATGAGGTTTTTTTAGGGGCACCCAACCTCGCTCCATTATGGAGGAGGAACCAGCAGCTACCTCCCAAGCAGCTCCAAAACGGCAAAAAAAGACCGTTCCCAAACGGGGACGGAGAGGCAGAGGCAAAACCAAACAAAAAGAGAAATTAGACACGCTTAAAAGGGGAATATATAACCTTTCCTCACATATTCTGTCTAATGATGAGATAAGGGTTCTGGGTAGGGGATTATCCTTTTGCCCACCCAATACACACAACTTGTTCCATCTTTTTGTTGACCTCAACAAATACACGAGGAAATTAGCATTACAAAGATATTTTGCCTTAAAGTCACTTAGGAAAAATAACATAGAGGGCACACCTATACTTCTAGACAATTTACCCAATAGAAATACTTCCCCTATTATATACTGTGAACCTGAACAGCTTACTGAGGAACTCTTTGACTCTGTCATACACACCTCACTTGCACCCACTTCGACATTCAATCC
This sequence comes from Bombina bombina, assembly GCF_027579735.1. Taxonomy (NCBI): domain Eukaryota; kingdom Metazoa; phylum Chordata; class Amphibia; order Anura; family Bombinatoridae; genus Bombina; species Bombina bombina. Next base: position 565,069,914 of record NC_069500.1, on the reverse strand, counting down.
GCCTAAAGAGGACGTGTCATACATAGATTTATTTCAACAATTAGTATTAGATGATTGGGAGACCATCCCCAATCATATTAGTAGCAACAAAAGAATCTGGCCAAATGAGGAAAAAGCCCTCAGACGTCTGACGGGTGACAAAAATATTGTCATCCGTCAGGCTGATAAGGGTGGGGCATTGGTTATCCAAAATTATTCTGATTACACTGGAGAAGCGGAACGTATAATTCATGATACTAATTATTACAGGAAACTAGCCCAGGATCCCACATCAATATTTTCGAAAAAACTGGTTCAAATTTTGGAAGATGGTAGTAAAATGGGCATCCTAAGCAAGAAAGAAAAAAGATACTTGCTTCCTGACCATCCTAGCGTGCCCTATTACTACCATCTCCCAAAGTTACATAAAGATGCCCTCAAACCACCGGGGCGACCCATTATATCGGGCATCAACAGTATAACCGATAGGCTAAGTGAATATGTAGATACGTTCTTGCAAAAATATGTCCAACATCTACCCTCGTTCATTAAAGATACTACAGATTTGTTACAAAAACTTACAAATGTACAATATAAAAACAATTATATATGGCTGTCCTGCGATGTAGGAGCCCTATACTCTAATATATCACATGAATGGGGGCTAAGAACTACCTCGATTTTTTTGAAAAGGGACATATACATGCCTGACAAACAAAAAGAATATCTCATAACTTTGATAGACTTCATACTTAAACACAACTACTTCCAATTTTTGGACCAGTTTTTTCTGCAGGTTAAGGGAACGGCCATGGGCACCAGATTTGCCCCCAGCTTTGCTAACCTCTTTATGGGGATCTTTGAGGAAACTTACATCTACAATACAAAGTGGAGGGGCAATCTGGTGTTCTATGGCCGTTATATAGATGATCTACTATTCATCTTTGAGGGCTCCACCTGTGAAGCACAAGAATTTGTTGATTCCCTAAATAATAACAATATGGGTATAGACCTCTCATCTAACATACAGATACAAACAATTGAATTTTTAGATTTATTGTTAACATGGGGACCCAACGGTACAGTATGTACCTCCACCTTTTTCAAGTCAGTTGACTGTAATAATTTTTTGCATTACTCCAGCAATCAGTACAACAACTGGAAGACCAACATCCCTTATAGCCAATTTTGCCGCATCAGGCGCAATTGTAGTTCTACTAACATGTATGATGAACAATCTTGTATATTGAAGGACAGGTTTAGGGAAAAAGGCTATCCGAAGGGCCTAGTAGAATATGGCTATAACAGAGCAAGATCATTAGACAGAAGTTCATTGTTATCCTGTAAGATCAAAAAAGGGACGGAAAATACAAGCCATCAGGGACAACCTTTATTTGTCACACAATATAATTCCAACTTTAAGGCAGTAAATAGAATTATAAAAAAACATTGGCATATCTTGCTCAGAGACCCCGTACTAAAAAAAGTACTGGCCCCTCAACCCAAGATAGTATATAGGAGGGCGCCAACCCTGAAACAAAAATTAGCACCTAGTAAGATAGTTATGACAAAAAAATACAACAAACATAAGAAAAATGGACCCAGAAGTCAGGATCACACAAATGGGAGTATCAGTAACAATATTGGGTCATATAGATGTGGACATAGACGGTGCCATATGTGCAAGTTCATTACACATGGAAAAAAATCCATAATATCACATGCAACAGGGGAAAACCACCAGATTAGAGAACACCTAACATGTAATTCTGGTTATGTAATTTATGCACTCACTTGTGCGTGTGGGGTACAGTACATTGGACGTACCTCTAGGAAGATACGACTGAGGTGGGGAGAACACAAACGTAATATAATCAAACATTCATCTAAACATAGTGTTTCAAGGCACTATTGCATCAATAGTAGGACAGGAAAATGCCAATTCAGTATTACACCTTTGGAGAGCATTCCCAGTAGTCACCAGTATAATAGATTCACGCGTCTAAGACAAAGGGAAACTTATTGGATATTTAAATTCCAAACATTATTTCCAACAGGGCTAAATGAAGTCATTGATTCTATGGCTTTTGTCTAGCGCTCTGGTAGACATATAGGTTATACGTACTTTAACAGAGACTAAAATAGGGCTGTTCCCATAGTTGGCTTTGTCACCCTATTAGGGAGGTTAGCCCCACTAGTGTTCATGTTTTGATAGATATCCAATAGTGGGCATATCCGAACTACAAATCAATTCAACACTTAGATTTACATTACTCTCACACACACTTTTTTTGGGTAGAACACTTGTACCTGTATTGGTACAATTTAAATTATATTACCATTACCCGTTTTAGGGGTTTATTTACACTCAATATATATATATATTTATTAATTCTAGCCACCCATTATTATGTGGTGGTAGTATTCGCACGAGTAGGAGGTCACCTCCAAGTTTTATTTTAATTCACTTTCATCTCACATATATTGCATCTTTTGAGGCATTGGATGCATTAGTATGTGCAAATTTGTTGCATCTATTGAGGCATTGGATGCATCAATATGTGCAAATTTTTGACGATATTTATTCACATACATATCACTTTTAAGGTTGTGGATGCAATCATACGAATAATTACATAGCACATTCATGGACACTAATATCACTGTACACGCCATGACACTTCGTTTTTAATTATAACTTTGAAACCCTTCACTTACATTATTATTTTATCCACATTATGTTCATATTCACACATTTGTATACATATCCCGCATTGACTACATTCTATGGAAGGATAGCTCCTTTTCAAACTGACACTACTCGGGGTCCGGCATAATAGAGCATGGTGTTTATTATTATTTTTTTTAAGTGACCAATAATGATCCTCGCCTCAATATTGTATCCGGTATTGGGACCAATGGGATACATTGTTTACAATCACCATGGAACATCCTATCATAGTGTAGCAACTAATACACTCCCTCGGTGGGCGTTTACTGTAGGTCAACACCGACGTCAGTAAAGATCAGGGGCACGCCTGCTATTAGCTTTTCTATTGGTAGCCCCACACACTAGCAATAACTGACGAATAACTTTGATTGACAGTCATATGGACGAATCATAAGCACTAAGCACAGGTGTTTACTAACACACTTTGAGTGACGGCTAGGACGCCCAATCAAAACATAGATTTGACGAATTTTCGTTATTATCAAATATCGGTCAGCATTTTATGATCATATGCCGAAATAGTTACATATACATATACAAATTCAAAGAAGCAGCCAGGTATTCAGTCATATCACAAGTCATTGTACTCTTATCGTAGTATTTTTATCATTACAGAAACATAGGGGCTGACCCATACTTGTTTGAGGGACATTGATTGGTTTATGGCTTGCTAATTGTTGGGGGAGGGATGTGGGTGTTTTAGAGTAGCATAGCCCTATTTAAGGAGTGAAAATTTGTGATTAAAAACATGCCTGATGAAACAGTTGTAACTGAGAAACGCGTCGCATGTATTCCTGATGTACCAGCTGTTTTTAACACTGTGATGAGTGGAATAACTTTTTTAATATGTTTTAAATAAATCCATTTTTTATTACACATCCACTCTCAGTGTTATTTTGGTACCACCTTGCTATGCTACTATAGAGTTCCTGCACTCTGACACCCACGAACCAGCCTTTCCACCCGGTTACAGCCAGCTGGATTGCTGCTAAAATCCAGCCTGCCTCTATAGGCACAAGTGAGTGCCTTCAATAAATGTGAGTACATTGTGTTAGAGTGGGCTATTAGCACTCATTGTACCACCATTTACCTGCACCATAGGCGCCTCTATCCTTGCTTACATTTTTAAAATAATTAGCCAGCTTAAGAGCCTTAATTCTATTTAGAATTTACTCTAAAGGAGTCTCAGTCTTAAGAGACTCTTCTAAGGCGTTAAACCAGAAAGCCGCCGCAGTGGTAACTGGTACAATGCAGGCTGTCGGTTGTAAAAAGAAACCCTGATGAACAAATAACTTTTTTAGAAGACCCTCCAATTTCATATCCATAGGGTCTTTGAAAGCACAACTGTCCTCAATAGGAATAGTTGTACGCTTATCCAGGGTAGATATAGGTCCCTCCACCTTAGGGACTGTTTGCCAAGAGTCCCGAACAGTGTCAGATATGGGATACATTTTCTTAAAATTAGAAGGTGAGAATGGGATACCCGGTCTTTCCCATTCCCGTCTAATAATTTATTCTCTTAGGAACCCGAAAAACATCAGAGTAAGCAGGCACCTCTAAGTATTTGTCCATCTTACACAATTTCTCTGGTGGTACCACAATAGTCAAAGTCATCCAGAGTCGCTAAAACCTCCCGAAGCAACAGGCGGAGGTGTTCAAGCTTAAATCTAAAGGACTTGATGTCCGAGTCCGTCTGAGGTAATACACTTCCCGAATCAGAAAGTTCCCCCTCAGACAGAAGTTCCCTGACCCCCAAATCAGATCCCTGTGAGGGTACATCGTAAATCGCCAACAAGGCATCAGAGGTCACAGTATTCAAATTGACTTCTGTCCTGCTGCGTTTGCCCTGTAACACTGGCAACTTAGATAAAACCTCTGTAAGGGTAGATGACATAACTGCAGCCATATCCTGCAGAGTAAATGAAGTAGACGCGGTTAAAGAACCCAGCGTCGCTTGGGTGGGCGTTAAAGGTTGTGATGCTTGGGGAGAAAGTAGCGGCATACCCTGATTCTCATCAGACTGAGAAGCATCTTTAGACATATTTTCCTCAAAGAAAATTCGCTCTTTACATTGTATGGCCCTTTCAGTACATGAGGGACAAAAAGTAAGAGGGGGTTCCACAATGGCATCTAAACACATAGAACAAGTAGTTTCCTCAAGTTCAGACATGTTAAACAGACTAGCAATAGCAAAAATAGTCGTTCTTTACTTGAAATATTGAGCTCTGAAGTCAAATTACATAGACAAATTTTTTACACTAAAAAGTGTACTGTGCCTTTAAATAATAAAAAATGGCAACAATTTTTCTGTTATCTCCAAAACAACGTTTGCGGCAATAAAAACTGTTCTAATGTGCCCAAAATAGTCTAACAGTATTGCACCAGTTTGCTTAGATATGGGAAAATATCAATATATATCGAATTTATGAGTTATAACAAACTTTTTATCGATTCAGGCCCCTGCACCTCGCCACAGCTCTGCTGTGGCGCCTACCTGCCCTGCTTGAGAAGCTTTTAAGACACTTTGTTTGGCAAAACGACTTAGGCCCCACCGGAACCCAGGACCTTGCGGTCTATCCGATCCGGATGATACTGCGCGTCTGAGCGCGCACATATAGGCCCCGCCCCCTGCTGGCGTAACTCTAGCCTTTACTGAAACCCGCATGGGTAGCAATAAACAAACATGTCGTTCTTAATAAAAATATGAAAAGCCATGTGCCCCTCTTACATAAACAACAACAAACATGTCGCACAAATATGAAGCGTAACTGCATAAAAAAAACTGCACTCCCTTAGGTCAGTTTAATGTATGACAATGACAGTCCTTAGCCAGCAACCACATCTCCCAGCGTTTAGCCCATACTGAATATACCCAAATGATTTTAGACATATTTAGCAGTCAATATAAAGGGAATTCCAGGTACACCATTACTATACATATAGTGCATGCTGATTACCCCTCCCCAGATAGGGAATAATGTCAGCCTGTTCTGATGCATCAAGTCTCCCTAGAAACAAATGACTGAACATACCTCAATGCTGCTTGTAGCATGACACGGTTCTCCACACTGAAGATCTTCCTTTACACTACCTTCAACTGCTCTGTGGGAACCAGCATGGATCTTAGATAACATTTGCTAAGATCATCAACATCAGGGCAGAAAAATAAACGTCTAGATCACGAGTTTGGCGGTAACAGGGGTGCGTTAGCTACGCGTTTTTTATTTCTTACGCGCACTTTTTTTAACGTAGGTATTACGAGTCTCAAAACAACCTCCTATCGCGACTCCTACCGCATTTATTGTATACGCGTAATCACGCCCGCGTTAAACAGTCTCCCATAGAGATTAATGAGAAATCAGAGAAGCACACATTTTTCACCTAACACTTATATTACGTATACCACATAATGCACAACAAAAACACACAGCAAATGTACTAACAACAATCACGTAACATAGCACACACGCATTACACATTCACAAGCGGGAAAAATAATAAAAAATTACACTAAACGAGGAATACAGATATACCTTACGATCCTGCAACTTGGAACAAAAAAACACGAAAAATAAAATGCACACTCATACACAAGCAAAACACTCACAAATCAACATTTACATTTACACATAATACTTGGACAATTTTATGGAAAACGATTACTATGATATCATCGCATTCTACCCATTCCACAAATACTAACTCAATATGAGCATGCGCAAATTCACACAACTAATACACATTGCACGCATACTAATTACTAACAAAGCACACCTGAACAGAATTTACAAGGCAAACCGGTACATCATTAAACATTTACACACGCCACAAGCATGGCTTCTTTGACTGTGTTGCTGGTGAGTTTTTGGAGATTAGAGAGAGATTTAGTGCCTTATTGTGAGTGTTAGTGTTAGTGTGAGAGAGTGAGTTAGTGTTATTGTGCGAGCTAGTTAGTGGTAGCGTGAGTTAGTGGTAGAGTGAGTTAGTGGTAGAGTGAGTTAGTGGTAGCGTGAGTTAGTGGTAGCGTGAGTTAGTTAGTGGTAGTGTGAGTTATTTAGTTGTAGTGCGAGATAGTAAGAGAGCGGTAGTGAGCGAGAGTTGGTTTGGGTGAGTGTGCGAGTGGTTTTTCTGTATTCGTAACACATTTACACGCAAACACATTCAATACATACATACACTTATCAATAACACTATATACACTCCATACCCCATACCCTATCATACTATACTCCATACCCCATTCCCTGTAGCCCCATTCCCTTTAATCCCATTCCCCATTCCCTGTAATCCCATACCCCATTCCCTGTAAACCCATACCCATCCCATAGTTAGATTTTGTTTACATATCCTCATTTTAGTCTTCTTATACATTTTTGTTTGTTAAATACTCATTACCCTCTTTTATTTATATCCCTTTCACACTTTGAGCACTTTTTTATTTTTTGTTATTTATTTTGACCCCCTTTCATTTGTGCACATTCACTTTTTTTTGGAGTATGTCGGGAGGGTGGGATAAGGGGCAGATTAGCCCGGAACTATTAGAGTTCCTCAGGACTGAGTTTAGACGAGAGGTTATAGAGGACGTCAGGCAGGAGTTTAGTCAGGAGAGGGGGAGAGGGAGGGGGAGAGGGAGAGGAAGAGGAACAGGACAGGAAGGGGGACAGGAAGGGGGGGAGGAAGGGGGGAGGAAGCGGTGGGTGGACCCGGTCACTTTGTTCAAGATGAACAAGTGGCTGGGCCCAGTGGCGGACAGCATAGAGCTTCACAGTCCGGGAAACAGAGGACACCATCACAGGGGAAAGCCAAGCTGACTAGGGAGGCGAGGTATACCATGGAGGAGAAGGATGCCCTCATAGAGGCATATATGCTGAGGGCTAAGAGGCTACAGGTTCAGAAGGCCACCCCTAGGGAGAAGAGGAAGTTATGGCTGGAGATCAGGGATGCAGTTAATGCAGTCGGGGCCCATAACAGGGATGTTGAGTCAATCAAGCACCGCTACCGGGACTACAAAATGGAACAAAAAAAAAATATTGAGGGAGTACCAATACGCAACAGGGACCGGTGACGGGCCAGAAAATACCGTTGAGTATTCACGATGGGAGGAAATGTTGCGTCCCAGCATCTCCAAGGTGGCCATAGTCAGGATCGGAGGAGTCAATACCGGGAACCTGCCACTCTCATCTGACGGTAACCTCATTTAATAATCTTGTAACATCAAAAATAAAGAATGTATTTAAGGATATGATTAATGCTATTACACTTTTTAACACATTATTACGTAAACGCATTCACAATTACCTTGTGGTTATATTAGTATCTAGGCTACAGGTTAGGTGTGCATTTAAACAGACTGAAAACAAATGCAAAAACATTCAGATTAACCAGATAGATATCAGAAACACGGTTTGGAAAATGCGGAAATCGTATTGATTGTTATATTTCAAAGTGCATTAATGAGGCTGCAATTGTAATTATATTGTAAGCAAAAGAATTTACATATTTATTTGGAACTATGCTAATATATACCTTTCTATCTTTTTGCAATATACAGAGTCTAGGGAGGAGGCAGCACACCAACTACAGGCTCCTCCTTCACCCAGGTATGAGAGTGGTGGAGATGACTCGCCACCTTGGGGAGACATGGAAGACATCCCTCTATACTCCTCAGAAGAAGAAGCCCCCACTGCACCAGCAGCCCCTCCTGCACCAGCAGCCCGCCGGCCACCAGCAGCCCGCTGGGCACCAGCAGCCCCTCAGGAGGAGATACCAGAGGTGCAAATATTACAAGATGTTCAAGAACAGATGCGTGCCTCCCGGAGGGAAAATCTTCAAAGCAGAATGCAGATGACAAAAGATATTCATGCCATTCGAGAAGGACAAAACGAGATCTTAATTACTCTCAAAGCTATATTGCAGGTCCTCCAAGAGGCGCATAATGCACCATCTGCTGCTGGGCCATCTTCTGCTGGGCCATCTTCTGCTGGGCCATCTGCTGCTGGGCCATCTGATCCTGGGCCATCTGCTGCTGGGCCATCTGATCCTGGGCCATCTGATCCTGGTACTCCTCAACCTCCTGCTCAGCCGGGTCATCCCAGTACTCCTCCTTCCCCTCTTCCACAAACATCTCCCATGAGTACTCGTCGGAGGGGGCAGTTGCCCCCCCAGTGCCTCAGTCTCATGGGAAGAGGGGAAGGAAGAGGAAGGAAGTTTTTTTTTTCATATATATATTTTTATTTATTTAATGTGTAATGGATAGGTATGTGATGATGTGGTCTTCTTACACTTGTGGACCACACTCTGTATATAATCTGCTTCTATGGGACTGGGTCTATGGAGGCAGATTGTTTGCAGAGTGTGGGTTACAAGTGTGTGGACACCACATCATCACATACCTATCTATCCTTGTTGATTACATTGATTGGTTTCTGTGATGTGATGTCCAAACTGTTTCCCTAATCTCAAACAAAATGATCATTACAATTATAAATGATGGCATATTACTGTTTGAATGCCAACAACACAGCTTAAAGGGACAGTCAGAACATTATTTTTTTTTTACACTTATTGTTTTTTTTTTACAAGAAAACACTTTATTACGCATTATCAAGTTTGGAAAAACAACAGAGAAATACACCTTTTACTTCTGTGATTAACCTTGTATTTATGCCTCGGAGAAATGACCACTTATTTATGTTCTTTTGACAGACCAACATTTCAGCCAATCACTGATCAATCCAGGGTAACTATACTGTATGAGCTCAATGTTTTATATATGAAAATGCAAACAAAATGCCCTCCAGTGGTCAAAATGCATTCAGATTAGATGCACTCTTCAAGCTCTAAGAAATGAGCAGATGAACCTCCTAGGTTTAGATATCAACTAAAAATAACAAGAGAACTAAGAGAAATTGATGATAAACGTTTGAGAAAAAAAGGCATTTTTCGACATTAAAATCATTACTGTTTTTCTTGACTGTCCCTTTAAAAAATAACATATGCTAACATATACTAATCCTTAGGGATTGTTGGTATATCTACATGTGCTTGTTCAAACATGAAATATTGGAATACGATACTAAGCCTGTATGCCATATTTCTATTGACGTGTTAAATAAAGTCTATTTTCTTAAAGAGACATTATTGCGTTTGAATTATTTAAGAAAGACATTTCATTTAGAAGGAATATGGTTTAAGGTCCTTTTACGAGTTACTTTAGAAATATATTCTCACACTAATATATTTGGAGATTAACCAATGTGGAACTCATACATGACACAATACTGAACATTTACATTAAAGGGACAGTATACAGGGAGTGCAGAATTATTAGGCAAATGAGTATTTTGATCACATCATCCTCTTTATGCATGTTGTCTTACTCCAAGCTGTATAGGCTCGAAAGCCTACTACCAATTAAGCATATTAGGTGATGTGCATCTCTGTAATGAGAAGGGGTGTGGTCTAATGACATCAACACCCTATATCAGGTGTGCATAATTATTAGGCAACTTCCTTTCCTTTGGCAAAATGGGTCAAAAGAAGGACTTGACAGGCTCAGAAAAGTCAAAAATAGTGAGATATCTTGCAGAGGGATGCAGCACTAAAATTGCAAATCTGAAGCGTGATCATCGAACAATCAAGCGTTTCATTCAAAATAGTCAACAGGGTCGCAAGAAGCGTGTGGAAAAACCAAGGCGCAAAATAACTGCCCATGAACTGAGAAAAGTCAAGTGTGCAGCTGCTAAGATGCCACTTGCCACCAGTTTGGCCATATTTCAGAGCTGCAACATCACTGGAGTGCCCAAAAGCACAAAGTGTGCAATACTCAGAGACATGGCCAAGGTAAGAAAGGCTGAAAGACGACCACCACTGAACAAGACACACAAGCTGAAACGTCAAGACTGGGCCAAGAAATATCTCAAGACTGATTTTTCTAAGGTTTTATGGACTGATGAAATGAGAGTGAGTCTTGATGGGCCAGATGGATGGGCCCGTGGCTGGATTGGTAAAGGGCAGAGAGCTCCAGTCCAACTCAGACGCCAGCAAGGTGGAGGTGGAGTACTGGTTTGGGCTGGTATCATCAAAGATGAGCTTGTGGGGCCTTTTCGGGTTGAGGATGGAGTCAAGCTCAACTCCCAGTCCTACTGCCAGTTTCTGGAAGACACCTTCTTCAAGCAGTGGTACAGGAAGAAGTCTGCATCCTTCAAGAAAAACATGATTTTCATGCAGGACAATGCTCCATCACACGCGTCCAAGTACTCCACAGCGTGGCTGGCAAGAAAGGGTATAAAAGAAGAAAATCTAATGACATGGCCTCCTTGTTCACCTGATCTGAACCCCATTGAGAACCTGTGGTCCATCATCAAATGTGAGATTTACAAGGAGGGAAAACAGTACACCTCTCTGAACAGTGTCTGGGAGGCTGTGGTTGCTGCTGCACGCAATGTTGATGGTGAACAGATCAAAACACTGACAGAATCCATGGATGGCAGGCTTTTGAGTGTCCTTGCAAAGAAAGGTGGCTATATTGGTCACTGATTTGTTTTTGTTTTGTTTTTGAATGTCAGAAATGTATATTTGTGAATGTTGAGATGTTATATTGGTTTCACTGGTAAAAATAAATAATTGAAATGGATATATATTTGTTTTTTGTTAAGTTGCCTAATAATTATGCACAGTAATAGTCACCTGCACACACATATATCCCCCTAAAATAGCTATAACTAAAAACAAACTAAAAACTACTTCCAAAACTATTCAGCTTTGATATTAATTAGTTTTTTGGGTTCATTGAGAACATGGTTGTTGTTCAATAATAAAATTAATCCTCAAAAATACAACTTGCCTAATAATTCTGCACTCCTTGTACAATCATTTTCAGAGAACTGCATGTACTAGGCACTACTATAAACAACAAGATGACCACATACTGATATCAAAATCCATGAGAAAATGGTTTAAAGACTTACTTAGAAAATCTGTTTAGCTATGTTGAAAAGTTAGCTTGAAAGCCCATTCAAAGTGGGAAATAAGACAATCCCCCTTCCTTTGCATATGAAAAGACCCTTTACACAAACAGGAGCAAGCTGGAGAAGGTAGCTGATGGTACTCACATCAAACTTTGAGGCTTGGGTAGGAGTCAGAAAATCACTGCAATGTTATTTAAACATAAGCAAAGCTAGACATTGATTATAAAAAAAGGACTATATAAATATATAGACAAAACATATATGTGTTGAAAGAATGAGTGTATAATGTCCCTTTAATAAAAAAATAACACAACATAACATCTAGAATAAGTATGCATCTCATATATTTAGCATATGTTAAAGGTCAATGCATATTGCTTACTTGATTCAAATACAATAGCGCATATTTAGGAATTAGATATGTTGAAAATTCAACATAACACAGTCATTATTTATAAAAAGGAAAATATTGTTGACAAACATATTAAGCGTAAACCAAGCAAACCAAAGAGTGTACAAAAAATAAATATTTAATATAAAATAATAAAAAAGAAAATAGCAGATGCGTTGATCAGACGCATAGATACAGTGTAGTATACAAACAGAAACAATGTTACAATATAAAGACCCGGAATGGAATACAATGTAAACACGATTTCTTGAAGAGATTCGATGAAGAGATTCGATGCGGCGGTCTTTACATACGCCCAGATTAAGGAAGAAATTCAGACTTCAGTTGGAACTGGAACAAGACGAGAGACCGATAAAACAGCAAACAAGGCAACAGCATAAGGTTATCACTTATACTTACACTGGAGGTCGGTGATTCAATCCTGTGAGTTCCTCACACTGGCATGATTCCCGCTGCTTGGAGAATCACGCCAGTGTGAGGAACTCACAGGATTGAATCACCGACCTCCGGTGTAATAATAAGTGATAACCTTATGCTGTTGCCTTGTTTGCCGTTTTATCGGTCTCTCGTCTCGTTCCAGTTCCAATTGAAGTCTGAATTTCTTCCTTAATCTGGGCGAATGTAAAGACCGCTGCATCGAATCTCTTCATTGAATCTCTTCAAGAAATTGTGTTTACATTGTATTCCATTCCGGCTCTTTATATTGTAACATTGTTTCTGTTTGTATACTACACTGTATCTATGCGTCTGATCAACGCATCTGCTATTTTCTTTTTTATTATTTTATATTTAATATTTATTTTTTGTACACTCTTTGGTTTGTTTGGTTTACGCCTGATGGTATCACTTGCACACATGGTTTGGCGTTATGTGTATACAATTTAATATATAGTATATATTTATTATCACTAGTAATATTTTAAGCTGTATAGCGCTTGTGTTACTTTGAATTTTATGGTCTCTTCTTTGGATTCCATATTATTCTATATTTTTTCACATATTTGTTAGAGGTTGAGAGTTTCCTCTTGTTTATCACAGGCATAATAGGGTTTCTTTGCGCAGTTAACCCTTCTTTTTTTCCCCTTGACAAACATATTAAACAAGATGGACTATATTAATGGATTTGCACTTGTCTCAAAATATCTTATGCAGGAAAACATATTGCCTTGATTCGTTTTATTCAACGAGACAGCCATCAAAAGAGATTTTTGTGTTCTTTATCATCTATGGTTCAATAATGTACATGATTCACACAATCCATACTTGACGTTTAAACTTGTCTTGTCATTCACAAACGTGGGTTACGTGCAAATTCAAATATTGCGGGACTACGTAATCCAATCAGACAGATTTAACACCTTGGCATGTGATGTCTTAATTAACATGGTGCATCGTTGATCACGAAAAAACGCCATCCAATCAAAGGCGCATCCTTGATCGCGTAAAAATGCCATCCAATCTATGGCGCATCCTTGATCGCGTAAAAACGCCATCCAATCAAAGGCGCATCCTTGATCGCGTAAAAACGCCATCCAATCAAAGGCGCATCCTTGATTGCATAAAAACATCAGCCAATACAAGGACTCATTTGACAGCTTGGCAGGTGACATCTTAAGCAACATGGCGCATGTGACATCGTGTAAAAACGTCAGCCAATACAAGGACTCCTTTGACAGCTTGGCAGGTGACATCTTAAGCAACATGGCGCATCCAACATCGCGTAAAAACATCAGCCAATACAAGGACTCATTTGACAGCTTGGTATGTCAATAAGAAACGTATTTATATTTTATAAACTAGTATGTGCTATATTGGTAGCAAGCAATGTCCCGCTAGATAACGTAATACTGTGATATATGAAATAGAATCCATTGTTGAAACTAAGGATATATTTCATTAGAAGCAGAGGATTATTAACTATTTAGCAAGCAGCAGGGTTTAAATAGACCTAAAAACAACATTTTATGTTACACGATTATGTAGGATATTGCAATTTGAAATACATATTCACATTAAATTTTAATCTTTGGATTATTGTGTTTCATATCTCTTTAAATATGAAATAATGCTAGGAGATACATTATGAAAATAGGAGTTGTTTATACATTATATGTTACCTATAGCTATGGTGTCCATCTTTACCATTTAAAAAGGGACACATTAGAAATACATATGTCAGGGATGTTTTAAGATATGTTAAGATTTATTTGGAATAGCAATAATGACACATGTATTGATCAAACGTGTCACTTATTCAAGTTGAAATATGGTCAGCCTACCTATAACAATATATCGTAGGATAATTAAAGAGAAAAAAATAAGAGAAAGATATAAATCATCTAAAATATGCGCATTACACACAGTGATTGATTTTGGTACACTACTACAATAAGATATAAGTGAAATTGGAATACATGTGCTGTCAATATTCAAATAAGAGTCTGTTTTTATAAATATTATATGTCCATGTTGATGTAAAAAGGACACAAATACATTAGAAATACATAACCATTCGTTAAGAATTGTGGTCAGCATCACTTAAAGGGACATGAAATACAAACAATTAAGTTTATGGATTCACAGAGAGGATACTATTTACATCAAATTTTCAATTTACTAACGGCTAGATTTAGGGTTTTGTCAGTAACGACCCGCGTAGCTAACGCTGGCTTTTTTCTGGCCGCACCTTTAAAATAACTCTGGTATTGAGAGTCCACAGAATGGCTGCGTTAGGCTCCAAAAAAGGAGCGTACAGCATATTTAATGCAACTGCAACTCTCTATACCAGAGTTGCTTACGGACGCGGCCAGCCTCAAAAACGTGCTCGTGCACGATTCCCCCATAGGAAACAATGGGGCTGTTTGAGATGAAAAAAAACCCTGCAAAAAAGCTGCGTTCAGCTCCTAACGCAGCCCCATTGTTTGCTATGGGGAAACACTTCCTACGTCTGCACCTAACACTCTAACATGTACCTCGAGTCTAAACACCCCTAACCTTACACTTATTAACCCCTAATCTGTCGCCCCCGCTATCGCTGACCCCTGCATATTATTATTAACCCCTAATCTGCCGCTCCGTAAACCGCCGCTACTTACATTATCCCTATGTACCCCTAATCTGCTGCCCCTAACACCGCCGACCCCTATATTATATTTATTAACCCCTAATCTGCCCCCCACAACGTCGCCTCCACCTGCCTACACGTATTAACCCGTAATCTGCCAACCGGACCGCACCGCTATTATAATAAAGTTATTAACCCCTAATCCGCCTCACTAACCCTATAATAAATAGTATTAACCCCTAATCTGCCCTCCCTAACATCGCCGACACCTAACTTCAAACATTAACACCTAATCTGCGGACTGGAGCTCACCGCTATTCTAATAAATGTATTAACCCCTAAAGCTAAGTCTAACCCTAACACTAACACCCCCCTAACTTAAATATAATTTAAATCTAACGAAATTAATTAACTCTTATTAAATAAATTATTCCTATTTAAAGCTAAATTCTTACCTGTAAAATAAATCCTAATATAGCTACAATATAAATTATAATTATATTATAGCTATTTTAGGATTTATATTTATTTTACTTTGTATTTATTTTAACCAGGTACAATAGCTATTAAATAGTTAAGAACTATTTAATAGCTAAAATAGTTAAAATAATTACAAATTTACCTGTAAAATAAATCCTAACCTAAGTTACAATTAAACCTAACACTACACTATCAATAAATAATTAAATAAAATACCTACAATTACCTACAATTAAACCTAACACTACACTATTAATAAATTAATTAAATACAATATCTACAAATAAATACAATTAAATAAACTAACTAAAGTACAACAAATAAAAAAGAACTAAGTTACAAAAAATAAAAAAATATTTACAAACATTAGAAAAATATTACAACAATTTTAAACTAATTACACCTACTCTAAGCCCCCTAATAAAATAACAAAGCCCCCCAAAATAAAAAATGCCCTACCCTATTCTAAATTACAAAAGTTTAAAGCTCTTTTACCTTACCAGCCCTGAACAGGGCCCTTTGCGGGGCATGCCCCAAGAAATTCAGCTCTTTTGCCTGTAAAAAAACACATACAATACCCCCCCCAACATTACAACCCACCACCCACATACCCCTAATCTAACCCAAACCCCCCTTAAATAAACCTAACACTAAGCCCCTGAAGATCTTCCTACCTTATCTTCACCATACCAGGTTCACCGATCCTTCCTCGGAAGTCTTGATCCAAGCCTTGGAAGTTTTGATCCAAGCCCAAGCGGGGGGCTGAAGAGTGACGTCCATCCTCGGGCTGAAGTCTGGATCCAAGCGGCGACTGAAGAAATCCATCCTCGGGCTGAAGTCGGAAGTCCATCATCTGGATGAAGTCTTCTATCAAGCCGCATCTTCAATCTTCTTTCTTCTGGAGCGGAGCGGAACCATCTTCTTCCAAGCCGACGCGGAACATCCTCTTCAACTGACGACTAGACAATGAATGACAGTTCCTTTAAGCTATAATGTAGCTGGCGGCGGCGTGCGGACGGCAGATTAGGGGTTAATAAGTGTAGGCAGGTGGGGGGCAGATTAGGGGTTAATAAATATAATATATGGAGTCGGCGGTGTTAGGGGCAGCAGATTAGGGGTACATAAGTATAGCGTAGGTGGCGGTCGGCAGATTAGGGGGTTAAAAAAATTTAATTGAGTGTCGACGATGTGGGGGGGCCTCGGTTTAGGGGTACATAGGGAGTTTATGGGTGTTAGTGTACTTTAGAGCACAGTAGTTAAGAGCTTTATAAACCGGCGTTAGCCCAGAAAGCTCTTAACTACTGACTTTTTTCTGCGGCTGGAGTTTTGTCGTTAGATTTCTAACGCTTACTTCAGACACGACTCTAAATACCGGAGTTAGAAAGTTCCCATTGAAAAGATAGGATACGCAATTGACGTAAGGGGATCTGCGGTATGGAAAAGTCGCGGCTGAAAAGTGAGCGTTAGACCCTTTTTTGACTGACTCCAAATACCGGCGGTAGCCTAAAACCAGCGTTAGGAGCCTCTAACGCTGGTTTTCACGGCTACCGTCAAACTCCAAATCTAGGCCATAGATTATATCATCTTGGGATCATTTGTTAAAGATGCATCAATTCACGAATAGTTTAGAAATGAACACATGGATGTGCAAATATATATATATATATATATATATATATATATATATATATATATATACAACCAGCAATATATACATAGATAACTTCAGTCCTATGATAATCATAATCTTGCAAAGATAAACCTTTATGAAAAGTATATCAAGAAAATTACTCAAATTCAATTTGAGATGTAAATATTAAATTTATTGACAATAGTATTATATTTATGAATCATGAAAGACCATTATTTGGTTTCATGTCCCTATAAGGATTAACCACATAAACTATAGATTTCAATCAATGACATGAATAAAGAGGACAAATAATATTGGAATGACATGTATTTTATTATTATGTCATAAAACATAAAGAAATAAGATAACGTTACAAAAAACATATTTAAAAATCTGCCCCATTGGAGCCATTTGACAAGGTGAAAGAGTGCATCACAGTCCTTGGAGGGAGTTGACAAGGGCCAACACAGCCCCATTGGAGCCATTTGACAAGGTAACAGAGTGCATCACAGTCTTTGGAGGGAGTTGACAAGGGCCAACACAGCCCCATTGGAGACATTTGACAAGGTAAAACAGTGCATCACAGTCCTTGGAGGGAGTTGACAAGGGCCAACACAGCTCCATTGGAGCCATTTGACAAGGTAAAAGAGTGCATCACAGTCCTTGGAGGGAGTTGACAAGGGCCAACAAAGGCCAACACAGCCCCATTCGAGCCATTTGACAAGGTAACAGAGTGCATCACAGTCCTTGGAGGGAGTTGACAAGGGCCAACACAGCCCTATTGGAGCCATTTGAGAAGGTAAAAGAGTGCAAAAGGCACTACAACAAAAAACAAAATGGCCAAATGGCAACAATAAAACTCAGCAAACAAAGTAACATGTGGACGGAAGATTCGTATCTGCGCCCTCGGAGCATCTCCGGATCCTCCACTTATGGGTCATCAGCATCACCCTCATCTTCCTGTGCATGTCCAGCTACAGATTCAAGCATTGACTCTACATGCATCATACATTGCAGAGTCAATTGCTCAACCTGTAGATGGGCATGCAAAGGTGTCATATAGCCTTCCCAGGAACAGACTGTTCCTCAGCACGGCCTGCTCTATATACATGCTAGAGTTTCTAGCATCAGCCATGCTGAGTCACAACCTAAAATAAAGCAAACAAAGAATATTAATGATAATTACATAACATAATAAAAAGAGAACAAAGATACATTGTAATAATAAAGACAAATCATTATTATAATTAAATATTCTATCTTGAAGATTTACACATTAAATATGTTCTTCACACATAAACCATTAAAGGGACTGTTTACTCAAACATGTTCTCCCCTTTAATTGGTTCACAATGATCCACTTTACCAGCTTGTGTGTATTAAATTGTTTAAAATTATTTCCATTGTCCTTACATTGGAATTTGAAAAAGTTGAGTTAGCCTGTGGTATCCACACCTATCCTTAAACATTTTGGCCTCAAGGCCAAGCTGAGTAAACACAGCAAGCAGAACAAATTACACTCCCAGTTGGTTATAGAAGAGATAAGGTACTAAAAAGTTATTTTTCTATTGTTCTATCCAAGTAGTGGTGATTGTTATATGGAGTGATATGAGATCAAATATGTTATAATGTGGATTTAGAATGATACTTACAACTGTGCCTGGGAAGGATAATCCGACACCCAGGACAATGAAGGTGGGGACTGGGGGGAGGGCTGGGATTAGGCTGGGGAGGTAAGGGGGAGGGATAGGATTGGGCTGGGGAGGGATGGGATGCCGCTCTGGGTTAGCCCATACAGCTGGGGAGTCAGGGG
This sequence comes from Bombina bombina, assembly GCF_027579735.1. Taxonomy (NCBI): domain Eukaryota; kingdom Metazoa; phylum Chordata; class Amphibia; order Anura; family Bombinatoridae; genus Bombina; species Bombina bombina. Next base: position 565,050,833 of record NC_069500.1, on the reverse strand, counting down.
CCTGGGGAATTGGGGGCTGGTCAGGTGGGGGAGCTGTACGGGCCAAAATACAGAGAGAGCGGCGAGTGGGGGCAAAGGGGCGTTTTTTGGGAGGGACAGGAGGAATGGGAAGGTCCGGGAAGGGCTTCTACCTGGGGAGGGACTTTTACCTTGGGAGGGGACTGGGTAGGGTCAGGAAGCTGATGCCCATAAGATGAAGGTCCATCTGAAATAGATAATAAAAATATATTAACATCTCATACATCATGAAATTAAATCAAGGCATTTAAACATGATTATGTTTTATGTGTACTTAGAAGTGCTTTTGAATTTCTAAACAATGATGACATAAGGATATGGTCTGCATATAGGCACTCAGATGAATAGCAATGACTGTCTGTACAATCAGAAGATGATTATTGTGGTTCGGCATGGAATATGCATGTGACATCATGATGTTATTAATGACAAATCATACATAAATGAAAGAAAAATACAAACATATGTTCATGCTGCATGATATAAAAAGGGGGGCAGTAGTGTTTTCTAAAAATAATGGAATAATAATTTTTAAAGTGCCAAATCTGTAGACTTTGATTTTTTTCCAGAGAATGTTTTCAAACAATAATACATGTTGGATACATGTTATATATATTTCACATACCATCAGACTCCAAGGGAGCCTCTTCCTCCTCCATCTCAAATGTTACATCAATCTCTGTAAAACATAACATGTTGTGTACACGTTAATATCAGATATTATAACATATGTTACTGTTGCTCAAGGACACACATCAATGTTGCATTAAAGATATACTGAGCCAAAGTTATGATTTACATCATTTTGATGGAGCATACAAATGACATTAGATGTGTTATTCTCGATGAGTAATAATTACATTTTATTGTCTGTATGTTTACAATTATCTCAAAAGCAGAGTACATGGAACATTTAAGAGTTCTCATGTGTGTATCACTTGATGATTGTTGTCTAAATTTATACTAAAAAGAAACATATGCTGTCCATGTTCTGAAGAACAAAGGTGTAGACTAAGAAGCTTTGAGATCTTAATCTTTACAGATTAAAAATAAATAGATATATAATCAGAGGAGTAAATTATCTGTTTTATTGAAATGTAATGCTTCATCAGAATCATGATCATAATATTTATTACAAATACACCTTCAATGACATATGCATGAGTCAATGGACTTACCCAAGTCCTGCAAAGGCATCTCATTGTTGGTGCCGGATCCCTCTGGGCTCCCCACAGTAACTATATATATTAATGATATAGATATATATTAGTCAACACAGTTTGGACATCACTAAATCTCATCAGTATCGAATTTTCAAAAGAATATACTTAGAAATGTGAAGAATAGACCACTAATATGAACAATAAATGCATGAGTTAATCAAGTTGATTATAAAGAAAATGATGTCTTTAACATATGTTTAATTTCTTAATAAATTAGACAGACTATTCATTTCATATGATTCTATTGCATATCTAAATATACCTATTGATAGTTGTTTTTTAAATAATACACACAAACAACACTTTGAATAACAACTGGTGAAAAATCAAACCAAAGCCATGTGGCACATAGATCCATTTGTGCAATGTACATTAATCTTTTTTTGGACACAACACATATTGAATACAATGCAAAACTGAAGTTATTATGAAAAATATGTCATCATGACATCATGTGATATGATTTTCTAATAAGGATAACAATAGACTGAAGCAATTTAGATAATCAAATCCAATTTGAAATTATTGTGAAATCACGTGTCTAAATCCTAAAAGTGAAATGTTTGTTTTCATTTCCCTTTATTGATAAGAATAAACAAAAAAACGTATGAAATGTATATTTTTAGATTCAGCACTTTTTCAAAAATGTGTTAGTGTTGTCTAAATGTTTCCAAAAAATCGCAAGAACTACACAGGGGCAGAATATAAAATGGGCAGGAACCTAAGCTTACATTAAAATGAAGATATCAAGAATAGAAGGGATATCCTCAAATACTCATAATTTTAGATTCATATTACAATGTAATCCCAACTTTGATTTGTGATTCTTATTTTAAAATAAGCAGAAAAGATAATAAGAGTATCCATATAAATATCTAACAATGTGAATGTGTTATGGAATGTTATGTCCAGGTTTGTAAGACAAAGGTAAATTAATATGAGACATACCATGCTGTGACTAACCCTGACGAGGTTCCAGCACCAACATCACGATCTGTAAAATATTAATTGAGGATTGGATATCATTAATACAAATCAGGTCATGGAGACAAACACTCTGATTTTTCAATTCTAATTGACAAAGTACAAATCTATTTGTATTTACATGAGTTCATTGTTTCCTCAATTAATGTCTAAATAAAGAGAGGCTGTATTCTTATTTTCAATCTTTTATGTTGTTGACTGTAGCTTTAATTCATTTTGTGTTTTCTTGCATTCTCAACAATTGATAGAGATAGTTCATTGTTTATTTTGCTCTTGCTAGTATAGCTTTTATAATGTATAAGATTGTAAATAAGGATACTGTATTCTTCCCATATATACTAATTAACGTATACATTTGACCAACATGTCTAAAGCGATGCCAGTTACAGCAAACACATGTTCACGTGTGTGCGCAATTCTATCTTTCGTGATAATTGCGCAATGATTCCAAGCGGAATTGCGCATCCGTGATTTGACCAGCATGTCTAAAGTGATGCCAGTTACAGCAAATGCATGTTCACGTGTGTGCGCAATTCTATCTTTCGTGATCATTGCGCAATGATTCCAAGCGGAATTGCGCATCCGTGATTTGACCAGCATGTCTAAAGTGATGCCAGTTACAGCAAATGCATGTTCACGTGTGTGCGCAATTCTATCTTTCATGATCATTGCGCAATGATTCCAAGCGGAATTGCGCATCCGTGATTCAGATATTTGTATTGAACAATAACAAATAATATTTAGAAATGTGTTATGATTCAATAGTCAATGTATGAAATAGCGGATGATAAGGATTTCACAGATGTGCAATTCCTTTATCGCTCTGTGACGCATATTCTGTATAGCGCAAGAAACATCACTCCTATTTCATGTGTGACAAATCTGAAATCAGATATCATATGTCGCGTATATTGTGAGATCTATATAGGTTGAATATATGACTATATACACATTTCTTAAAAAGTCTACTCAAATATTAATATATGATATGAAGTTGGATATTTACCTGGTTCAGATTCTCTGTCCTCTCCTCCCAGGCCACCGGACAGAGAAGCAGCTGCACTGGCCTCCGGGTCAGGACTTTCTGATCCAGCAGCTGGGGGGGAGAAGAAGAGGCAGAGAAGTGAGAGGATCTAAATCTGCGGGGGACCCAGAGATTGAGGAGCTTGCATAAAGTCACCTCATAAGGGAGTAGGTAGAGTTTCTGTGGGGGTTTAAGTTTGCAACCATCCCTCCAAGGAGATTGTTCCCACTCCCTTATGAGGTCGACTTTTTTGCGCTGACGCAACCTCATATCTCCGAACCTCCGCAGGATTTGATCCTGGCTCCTCTGGACGCCCAACACCAAATTAACATCATTGGTGATAGACGCCCAGAGGGCCTTCTTAATGCTCTGCTTCATTGACTTCTTCTTGTTCCCAAACAGCTGCGGATAGAAGTCCTCGACAGTGTTGACCAGTGCTGCACTCTCCGGCTTGGTGAACCTGGGAGACGTCATGCCTGCTAGTCCACAAAACAAATATATACTGTATATATATATCACTGCCAGCAGGCATTAGAGAACTGACAAAAATGGCAACATGTAATGGACTATTATATGGTGAAGTAAACATGAGATGGACCATGGGACATGGTATCTGTACATCTGATTGGATAAAATATTTAAATTTTGTTATCATGTCTGTGAGACCATAATGACTCAAGTTATGTTTGTGTGATGAACTCTGATTGGTTGTTCCTTAATGTTTCATATCTTAGTAACTTCCATACACATACCTCCTTGGGGTGCTATTACTCCATTTGGCATGTAGACTTATTTGTAACTTATGGGACTGTTATGCGGATATGTGTGACGCAGATGTAATATATGTGATCCATTAAATATTAGTTTTACATTTTTTTTGGAAATATAATGCAGTCACATTAGTAAATGTTTTACACATTTCGATGTTTAATATCAATCATGTTCTTTAATGCAAATAAGTTGTAATAATACAAATTTAAAATTGTATGTATTTATTGTTTATTAAATAAATGTCGTGACATTGTGAAGTATTGACATTGCTCTATTAAATATATTTATAATGCACATCTATTGTGTGCTATTGCGTGACATTAGAATCTAATTTTTAAAGATGCGAATCTCGTGTTGCAAGATACGTTTCCCACGCGAGATTTCTGAAATGCGTAATTTCTGGTTATAATGGCCGGAACTTGTATAATCTGTTTATAAATGTTAAAATACACGTTTGTTTATTATTAGTAAATAAACCACAAGCTTGTATTTGTCTGAACTGCTCACATCTGTTATTGGGCAATGGTGTCTTTATTTTTAAAGGGACATTACAACAAATATTTTCTTAAAATTATCCTGAGAGAGAATACATTTTTATACTTTAAAATGAAACTATCAATTTAGATTAATCTTTAGATATCCTTAACAGAAGAAATTGCAATGCACATGGTTGAGCCAATCACACAAGGCATCGCTGTGCATCCACCAATCTTCAGCTACTGAGCATATCTAGATATGGTTGTAAAGGAAATAATCCAAAAATAATGATTTAAAATGGATGATAGAATTAAATGTTAATAATTAAATTTTATTTATGATTCCAGAAAAAAACGCTTTTTAATTACCGTCCCTTTCATGAGGTAATATACAATCTTGAACTTGATCTAAATACATCTGTCTAAACATTGTAAATATGCATTGTTGGCCAGCCACAATTAAGTAGATATTTCCCAGTAATGCTTTGCTGATCATAAACCTATCCACCTCCCTTTCTAAAAATTAGTATAACATGAGAATCAAGCATATTTGTATTACCTTCTGTATTGTTTGCCCACTGTGAATGAAATATCTTCTAATGGCTGTATTTATACAGCTTTACCTTAAAGTGACATTAAGCTATATGTTCTATAGTGATTTAGATGGATAATACAATGTTAAAACAACATTTGGTTTTATTTTCTCATTAGCTTTTTTTCCATTTATATTCTTGACTGGAAACCATATCTAGATATGATCTTTTGCTGCTGATTGTTGGTTGCACATAGATACCTTATGTCATTGTCTAACCCATGTGCATTGCTATTTCTTTAACAAAGGATATCTAAAGACTGAATATAATTAGATAATAATAGTACATTTAAATGGTGTTTAACTAAAATTTGTATTGTCTATAATTCACTAAATGAAATATTTTTGGAATGTCCCTTTAAGGACCAAACCATTAGGAATGTGTGGAGTTAACATTGTATAAATAAACTAAAGGGGACTGAAAATACATCTAGTTATGTGCTATCTATCCAAGAGGTAAGGAGAATAATTGCTATAAGTTATCTTTTGATCTATCTATAGTTAAATGACCCTTCAAATGACTCCACTAGAACTGAAAAGTAATCAATATGGCATACAAAAATTAGCTTGGTCTAAATACGAAATTAACTTACTTTTCATTTACAGATCATTTCTAACATATTACCTTTAAGAAAATTATAGATGAATAACCGATATTTATTGTAATAATGTTTTTGGATACCTAAGGAAAATCACAGATATTATTTTGTAAATCTAATATTCAACTACACTGTCACTTTAATGTAAGTTAAACACTTTCCTTTCTTAAAAGTGAAATGAACAATGTTGTTTTGTATAATTTAGACTGCATATCCTCGTCATAAACATTTTATGATTTTAACATCTATAAATCACACAATAAAAGCATAGATGTATTTAAGTCCAAATTAAATTGTTGAAAGATACTTTACTTAAACATTATCTGAATAAGCTGTGTTGCTATTTTACATTCAATAAATTAACCAAAATTATTCTATTTTATTTCTGGCATGTGCTTGTCAAATAGATGACTAACAGTCATGGGAGTAATATTTTGTTTACTTGTCAGATTAGATGGATATATTTCTTATCTTACTGTGATAGAGATATGTCTCTAAGAATATGTATTTTAATTAAAAAAAATAGAAGATATAGTATGAAAATAAATTTATTGACAAGAAAATAAATAAAAATTTCTTTAAAAAAAAATCACAGATGAATATCTGAAAAAAATATTATCAACATTAGTTATTTCATGAACACATGTCTTAAAATATTCATTAAATCGAATAATTGTTAAATCATCTTGTGTCTATGCTCTAACATGTATTTTTTTGGTCTTGATATTAAAAAAAAAGGTTCAGACATGAAATCTATATCTATCCATAATTAGAAATACCATTATATTGTCTAATCAATCTTAGTATTAAACATTAGCATTTTAAATTAGACAAAATAATGCATATCACATTATAAAAATCTATTTATATTGTAGGCTGAACATAATTGAATGTAATATTTCATGTCCCTTCAAATAATATACCTCTATATCAACTATAGAATGTATTCCTTTGTCTGATTGGTCAGAATGTGAGTCCCCTCTAGCCCAAATAGGGGTAATGTATGTAAAATAAACATATTCTAATATAGGACATGTATCTATTCCTAATTCTTTTAACATTCTTCCTCCTGTGATTCTTAACTAGCAGGCATTGTGCAAACTAACCTGGATGTATGATCTTTGAAAGGCAATTATCTTCAAATTATCAGTTTATCTTCATTAGGTGTCTTATTCATCATTTTCAAAATAGAGGATTGTGAAATACCATCTAAAAGAAAAATAATCTAAGTGTCTCCAATAGGATGCATCCACAGCCTTAGTCCATAAAATTGTTGCCACTTACCATGTGAACGTGTCTTTGTATGGTTTTCAAGGTCAGCACATTTGAAAGACAATGCCAGACATGATCACATTGGCATTCGTCACTTTCAGTCTGGGATTCTCCACTTTCAGTCTTGAATTCGTCACTTTCAGGCTTGAATTCGTCACTTTCCATCTTGAATTCGTCACTTTCAGGCTTGAATTCGTCACTTTCAGGCTTGAATTTGTCACTTTCAGTCTTTAGATGAAGTTATCTCCCTAATGGCCGAAAAAGTGAAAATAAAATTATTAATAGAAGTGTGTGAATTAGTTCTGCACCCCCCCCCCCCATTTCTGAAACTATTTCTATCATTAGCTTACTAAGCATGTGTAGCATCTTGTGTTATGTTCTATCAATCAAGTGTGAAGATGAGTTATACATTGTGCAGACCTAACCTCTGATGTGTGATTTTGAAATTCCCGCCAAATTCCCGCCAGCCACAGTCCATACATTATTTATACTTACCAGCTGATGTCTTTAAAAACCAGGTGGCAAATTCGTTACAGGACCCAATGCCAGGAGCATCACCTATAATAATCAAAATACATTTTTATAATCATTTGATGAACAATCCTAACATGTTTGCACAATTCTCTACTTCTCATTTCCCTAGAATTCACACATATTCGCAATACTCCAATCTAACTTCTATTATTTACGTCTGAAGTGGCGGTTGATGATGTCTGCTCTGACATTGAGCCCCTCGTCCCGGAATGGCCCCTATAGAACAGGGTCGTCCTCCTCATCTTGGAGGAGGCATTGGGGCGCCTGGACGGCCTGCAGCATCCCTGCCCGCTGTGCAATGTTATGCAGGACGCTGCAGGCTATAACGATCTTCGCCACCTTACTAGGGCTGTATTGGAGGGCTCCTCCAGACCTGTCCAGACATCTTAGTCTCATTTTGAGGAGCCCAAACACCCTCTCCACTACAGCCCTAGTCCGCTTGTGCGCCCTATTATAGCGATCCTGGGCCTCGTCAGTTGGGTTACGTATAGGCGTAATGAGCCAAGGCCAGCTCATGTAACCAGAATCACCTATAAATAATGAACATAACAAAATGGCAAATATTAATAATTTATTTATAATTATTATATTAAAATACTTTTCATTTGTGTACACGAAAAAACCCTAAAATAAACATTTTCCTTAAAAAAGAATTATATGTTTAAATCGCATTCTTTATCTGGCCATTTAAGCTAAGACATGCTACATATGCATATTTCGCATAAACCAAACATTTGCTAAAAGAGAAAGAAATGGTTAACATGCATCCTAGAGCTGGCCATTTAAAGGGACATTATACACTCATTTTTTCTTTGCATAAATGTTTTGTAGATAATCTATTTATATAGCCCATAAAGTTTTTTTTTTAAATTAATGTATAGTTTTGCTTATTTTTAAATAACATTGCTCTGATTTTCAGACTCCTAACCAAGCCCCAAAGTTTTATGTGAATACACTCGACTACCTACTCCAGCTTGCTCCTGTTTGTGTAAAGGGTCTTTTCATATGCAAAAGAAGGGGGAGGGGGGGAGTGTCTTATTTGCCACTTGCAGTGGGCTTTCCAGCTACCTTTTCAACAGAGCCAAACTGACAGCTTCTAAGTAAGTTTTTAAACAGTTTTATACTGGATTTTTATATCAGTATCTGTGCATATTATTCTTTATAGTAGTGTCTATTACATGCAGTTATATGAAAATGAGTGTATACTGTCCCTTTAAGCTAAGACATGCTACATATCTGTTTGGAGCTAAAACTAGACATTTGCGGAAAGAGACAATGACATGGTTAAATTGCATTCTCTATCTGCCTATTTAAGCTAAGACATGCTACATATGCATATTTCTCATAAACCAAACATTTGCTAAAATAGAAAGAAATGGTTAAATTGCATCCTAGAGCTGGCCATTTAAGCTAAGACATGCTACATATCTGTTTGGAGCTAAAACTAGACATTTGCGGAAAGAGACAATGACATGGTTAAATTGCATTCTCTATCTGCCCATTTAAGCTAAGGCATGCTACATATGCGTATTTCGCATAAACCAAACATTTGCTAAAAGAGAAAGAAATGGTTAAATTGCATTCTCTATCTGGCCATTTAAGCTAAGACATGCTACATATCTGTTTGGAGCTAAAACTAGACATTTGCGGAAAGAGACAATGACATGGTTAAATTGCATTCTCTATCTGACCATTTAAGCTAAGACAAGCTACATATGCGTATTTCGCATAAACCAGACATTTGCTAAACTAAAAACAAAATGGTTAAATCGCATTCTCTATCTGCCCATTTAAGCTAAGACATGCTACATATCTGTTTTGAACTAAAACTAGACATTTGCGGAAAGAGACAATGACATGGTTAAATTGCATTCTCTATCTGCCCATTTAAGCTAAGACATTTGCTAGAATCTTTATTAGGACGTATTTTAAAAAATGGGTATAGTTAAAACTAAAATGTTAGCAGAAATAAGTGATAGTTAATATCTGACTATTAGTGGGTTGGTGCTGATAGTTAAATTGGTGCAGGCTCAAATTGGGTATAATCACTGTTGCCTAGTTAGCTGGCAAGATATTCGGAATTGTCAATCTACTTGACATCTCTAGTATTGGTATAACACCTTATATATTATTTATAAGTTCTATCAATTTTACACTAAAGATATTGTTACTCTCAGACCTCCGTTATTAATGTGGAGCCCAGATAATATCAGTTTCACTTAATAGCGTTATAATATCAATATTGAGTTGAATTGTTCTTTAGTGTTGATTGTTGAACAATTATATTAAAGTATGATATTAACTGGTTAGTGTTTATACAAATAACAGCTAACCACTAGTATGATATTAGGCTAAGATATAGCTTATGAGTTCAAGATTTATTAGCAGTTATTATGTATTTCAGCATGTTTGGTGCATACTTGTTTTATTTGCATAATTGCCCTATTATCTCTGAATCTTTGAATGTGTGTTAGGGTATGGTACTAATTATAGTGTCGTTTGGTTCAAGAATTAGACCACCAGTGTTGAAGGTGGTATTTCCTGATGATACCCCCACTCTAGATTCAGAAATAATGAGTAATATTATTGAATCACTCTTATCTTATATCATAACAGATGCTATGATATAAGATAAGAGTGATTCAATAATATTATTCATTATTTCTGAATGTCAGAAAGACATGCTACATATGCGTATTTAGCATAAACCAGACATTTGCTAAACTAAAAACAAAATGGTTAAATCGCATTCTCTATCTGTCCATTTAAGCTAAGGCATGCTACATATTAAATGGTTAAATTGCATCCTAGAGCTGCACATTTTGCACATTACACAAACATAACTGGTTTTGAAAACTACAGTGGCAATTGTCTAACTAATTAACCATGTTGTGCACAAGTACTCACCAACGAGCCACCCAGGTGGAAACTCTCTGTCCTCAAACTGCCGCCATAGGGACGACTGTCTGAGGATGCGGGCATCATGACAAGCCCCGCCTAAATTCGTACACACCTGCAAAATCCACATACGTGCATCACAAACAAACTGCACGTTCAGACTATGGAAGTGTTTGCGATTTCGGAAGGGCTCGTCATGTTGTGGAGCACGCAGCGCAATGTGGGTGCAATCTATTGCTCCCAAGACATTGGGCATTCGAGCGATAGCAAAGAATTCCCTCTTCAGGCGCCTCCAATCACCATCATTCTGAGGGAATCCTATGTAACGCTTACTGACTCGTACCATGGCGTCCAGAAAGTTATCAAAAACCACAGAGAAGGTACTCTGAGCCAGGCCATGAATGTACACCTCTCCAGATTGAAAACTCCCGGAGGCCAGGACGTGTATGCAACTAAGCATCTTGGTGATGCCAGGGACTGCAGTCCGCATACGTCTATGTGGCTATATGTGAGGTCTAAGAACATCGTAAAGGCCAATGAGCTGTTCACGATTGAGCCTATACTTGTCAAAAACCTCGAAGTCACTCATGTTGCCCAAGGTGGGTCTCACCTTATGAACATGAGGACCTCAAACCAAATGAGCCCTTTGTCTCTCTTGGAGCCGTCGAGCCCGCCTGATTCTATTGAACGCTACTTGTGCAGCAGCACCAGCAGCATCTAACTGAGCATCATCCATATTTGCCAAGCTAAGCAGCACGAAGCCAAACAGCAGAGCAAACACAGAGCAAGGAGTAACAAGGTATGCAAAAACACAAAAGCGATTTGATACAATGTCGATCACAAGGGACGCTTTGGCTATATTGTTTGGGGGTTTTATAGTGCAATTAGTCCAATGGTAGCGTGTTCGTAATGATTGCTGATTGTATACACTTGTTTGTATGTGAGCGGCGCGAATGGTTTCAAAGTGGGCGTTTTTTTAGGTGTTTGCTGAAATGTTGTTTTCCCCCAATGAATCGCAATGTGAAAGTATAAAATGTAACATATACAGTGCATCTTCGTAACATTTGAGACAAAGGGAGACTTTCTGGATATGGAAACTCCAAAGTTTGTCTCCCTGCGGTCTCAATGCCAACATTGATATGGCAGCTTTTAATTAATTTTGTGTCTATTTTTGTTATTCTTTTTAGGGCTATTATCCCCCTCTTATTATATTCAAAAGCATCTATTTGTTGTTCACACATTACATTTAGATTTTGCTCACGAGGTTCTTGGTAGTTATTATCTACCACAGGAGCTCTAGGTGACTTCGACCATATTATGTGTAACTACAACATATACATTGTACCATTATATGCTATGTATACAATATTTTATATCAATGCCGATTGTATATTGATTTATTTATGTACAGTGGGTAGATTTTATATATATATATATATATATATATATATATATAAATTTTATATTTTTATCATATATTTTTTTTTTTTTGTATTTACGGATTAAATAGTTAATTTATATATTTTTTTCCAGCTTGATTGGAGGGGCCCAATACCATCAGATTTTTGTTATGTTTTTATATGAATATTGTTATGACAATTTTTTAATTTTAATATATATATATTTTCAGGCAAAACTATATATATATATATTTTTTAGGCCATTGATATGAGGTTTTTAATAAACTTAGATTTTTTCTTAGCTAGATGTATATTAGGATTAGGGTTGTTTAGCTATGTTAAATGTATTTTTTGCTAGACAGTCCTTATGAAAGTAGAGGCACTCCGGTTTAACTACATGTATGTATAGGGATAAAATGGAGGTGTAGGTGTTACCACTAAGAGTGACCGAATGGTAAATTATGAAAGTTCACTATTATTGTATGGACATATTTACACTTGGAGTTTATTAGTTTATCTCTAATATCATTTTCAATACATCCCAATTAGTTCCCATTAGCGTTTATGCTTTGAATATATTTTGAAGTTCGAGCATTTTTTCTCATATCATTGGTTGGTAACTCACCAATGGTAGTTCTATCCTGCTAGCGCTATTGATTTGATTACACTCAGAGGCTTGAGCATTTTTGCTCATATCATTGGATATCCAGTTACCAATGGAAGCTCTACACAGTGGTCACACCTTCACGCATGCACTGTTCACTTTAGGAGACGCCGAAAATACGGCAATAAAAGTTTGTGGTTTAAATCAGTATGTATATTGCACCTGAGGAAACGGTCAGGAGAGACCGAGAAACGTTGTGCTTATGTACTTAAAATAAAGTCTGTTTGCTTTTACAAGACTTTGCCACGAACTATTTTTTATCCACTTTTCCACCTGATACATTGTATCTATAACAATATTGGCTATTACAAGACGAGCCGGTTCCGTGAAACGGATGCTGGATACAGCTTTCCTTGGTCATCGCCGCTCTCACATCAAGAAGGATATCAGAAACGAACCAGTGGGAGTTAGCTGGACGACTCTATAATAGTCCAGAAGGCGGTTGTGACACTTCTCAAGTGTCATATATCTTGTAAGTATGGTCTTACTTGTTTTATTGGCATGTTCTATACATCTGATTGTGCACTATGGTGGCGCCTTCTTTCTTTATTATTTACTTCTGCATCTTCGTAATGTCTGTTCATATGCGTAATAAATACTTAATAAACGCGATGTTATATTAAAAAGCACATGCCCAGGCTAACATGAATGAAAGTGCATACTTGTGTATAATGGCATAGAATCTGATCGATCAATGTTGCTGCAATATTGTTTGTAAACGATAAAATAACAGCTGACATCTATAATATTCTATATATAAGTGATTTGCGAGATGTCAATATTGTACGCGTCCCATTAAAATCGCAATAATAATGAAGATCTTCCGGCTGACATCTCTAGTATTGTATATATAATTGATTTGCGAGATATCAATATTGTATGCGTCCCTTTAAATCGCTATAATAATGAAGATCTTCCGGCTGACATCTCTAGTATTGTATGTATAAGTGATTTGCGAGATGTCAATATTGTACGTGTTCCTTTAAAATCGCAATAATAATGAAGATCTTCCGGCTGACATCTATAATATTGTATATATAAGTGATTGGCGAGATGTCAATATTGTACACGTCCCTTTAAAATCGCAATAATAATGATGTTCCAAACTGTCGTTTACATATATGTAGTATTGTAGTATTGAGTGCTAAACTTCTGAAAGGGGCAGTACAGTCCTAAAGCTGTAATGTGTATGGTTGAAGCTTCTAATGATGTCATCATATTATCAACCTGCCTGTCTAGTTATCAAATCCTCATTGTGTTGTTGTATTTTACTACATTGTTATTGTGTGCTGATTAAAATATAAATGTGTGCTTTGTGGTTGCGTGTTATGTACATATACGTATATATTGTGATTCTCTCCCACATATGCTGACTTCTATAAAGCAGTATAGCATTGTTGATAAAGCTTAATGCGAAACGTACGTTGGACTGTTTGTTCCTTGGCGCCTTCCTAAATACCTGCACACCAATAAGGAGAGCAACAGTTACTGGTTTTTCTGGGGGAGGTTGTGTGGTTCAGTTTCTACACTCCTTACCACGGTTTCTAGTACTCTGTTAAGCTCATATTGAGCAATTACTACACTGTATTGCCTATACTTATTATAGAAGGTGTTGTTAGCAGGTCTGGTGACGCTATTTTATATATATATTTTATGATGTTTTAATAAATTCATTTATCTGAACGACAAGAACAAGAATCTGTTTTACCCAACAGTATAAAAAAGGGTGTGCGCTTCCACCTGAGCTAGGCTATAGCTCTACCGCATGTGAGTAACCATTTGCACAGACACAAGTTTCTTATTGCAACAATATTACAGAATTACGCTATGTGGCATATTTCTTCTTTTTTATGAGGATCAAGAGAGACCACACAGAAGATTGAAGAGTGCCGGGAAAAGTACACATATCCTTATATGAACTTTATTTATTTAGGTTGATTATACGTGAGTGGCACCACGTATATTTATTCACTCCGTTTTTTTTTTTTCTTTTGATCACATTTATTCCAGTATAGCATTGTTGTTCCTTCCCAAAAAGTGACAGCTGTAATCTGTTCTAATGATGTTCTTATTGTACGTAATTCCTAATGGTATATTGTGAGTGAATCGTGATGTTAAAGGGACAGTAAATCAGAGCTTTCCAAACTTGTTATGTTGGTGACACACTTTTTAGACCTACATCATTTTGCGACACAGTAATTCAATTGTACTAGCAAAAAGGAGGTTAAACTAACTTGTTTTAAGAGATACAGACACATACATAAATTATATAATAATGAAATGTATTTACAAGTAACAGTATGTATGTGCAAGAATTAAAAAAAGTTTAATAACACCAATAACTACTTGCTATTTTAATGGAATGTATGAGGTTGAATGGATAAACACAATTTCTAAATATTTGGTGGAATATTAGATAAAGGCACTCGCATTTCATCATCAAGCATTTTTAAGCTTCCACTTCCTATCCATATATCAAGAGCAGGAGCAGCAATGCACTACTGGGAGCTAGTTGCCAAAAAAAACCCACTTCAGCTCAGCAATTAAGCTGCCGCCCTCAGAGCTCGGTGAGTCCGATTGATTACTGCCCGCGCTGCAAGCACACTGCTGTCCCACTCAATGACTACACATGCAGTCACGAGCCAATTAAGGAGACTACACGTGCAGTCAGGAGCCAATGTGCTGCCAATGGGAATAGTTTCAGTTCCCACTGAGCTGCACCAATAGGTTAAGATGATCTGTGACCCCCTAGGTATCAATCACATGTCAACCATATGATATGCGTAGCCAGCAGGCAGAAACCAAAAAAAAAATTAAAAAAAATTTGTGCTGAAGCAGGGACAAACCTACACACTGCTGCCGACACACTAGTGTGTCCCGATACACAGTTTGGAAAGCACTGCAGTAAATCCATATTTTTTGTTTTATGATTTATAGAGAGAATGTAATGTGTTTTTCCTCCATAATATCAATGCACATGTATGAGTAAAATATGTATTAACCCCTAAACCGCCGCTCCCGGAGCCCGCCGCAACCTAATAAAATTATTAACCCCTAAACCGCCGCCAGCTATACTAAATCTATAACCCCCTAAAGTGAGCCCCTAACACCGCCGCCATCTACCTTACCTACCCCCTAAAGTGAGCCCCTACCCCGCCGCTATCTATTTTAAAATTATTAACCCCTAATCTAATCCCCCTACCCCGCCGCCATCTATATTAAATTATTTAACCCCTAAAATACTAAACTATCCTTACCACTAAACCTAAGTCTAACCCTACAAATAGCCCTGAAAAGGGCTTTTTGCGTGGCATTGCCCCAAAGTAACAGCTCTTTTGCCAGCCCTTAAAAGGGCTTTTTGCGGGGCATGCCCCAAAGTAACAGCTCTTTTGCCAGCCCTTAAAAGGGCTTTTGGCGGGGCTTTGTCACAAAGTAAACTGCTCTGTTGCCTACAATCTACATCCCCCTACACCGCGGCCACCTATAATAAATGTATTAACCCCTAATCTAATCCCCCTACACCGCCGCCAGCTATATTAACTATATTAACCCTAATTATATTAGGGTTAATATAGTTAATATAGTTATTATATTATATATATTAACTATATTAACCCTAATTATATTAGGGTTAATATAGTTAATATCGTTATTATATTATATATATATTAAGTATAATAACCCTATCTAACTCTAACATCCTAACTAAACTCTTATTAAAATAAATCTAATATTAATATTATTAATTAAAATATTCCTATTTAAATCTAAATACTTACCTATAAAATAAACCCTAAGATAGCTACAATATAATTAATAATTACATTATAGCTATGTTAGGGTTTATATTTATTTTACAGGTAAATTGTTAATTATTTGAACTAGGTATAATAGCTATTAAATAGTTATTAACTATTTAATAGCTACCTAGTTAAAATAATTACCCAATTACCTGTAAAATAAATCCTAACCTAAGTTACAAATACACCTACACTATCAATAAATTAAAGAAACTACAAATATCTATCTAAAAATACAATTAAATAAACTAAACTAAATTACAAAAACAAACAAACACTAAATTACAAAAAATAAAAAAAGATTACAAGATTTTTAAGCTAATTACACCTATTCTAAGCCCCCTAATAAAATAATAAAGCCCCCCAAAATAAAAAAATTCCCTACCCTATTCTAAATTTAAAAAAGTTCAAAGCTCTTTTACCTTACCAGCCCTTAAAAGGGCCTTTTGTGGGGGCATGCCCCAAAGAAAACTGCTCTTTTGCCTGCAAAAAAAACAACACAATACCACCCCCCAACATTACAACCCACCACCCACATACCCCTAATCTAACCCAAACCCCCCTTAAATAAGCCTAACACTACCCCCCTGAAGATCTCCCTACCTTGTATTCACCCAGCCGGGCCGAACTCCTCATCCGATCCAGGCGATGTGTTCCAGCAAGCGGCAGTGAAGTCTTCTTCCATCCGGGCGATGTCTTGAAGCAAGCGGCAGAGAGTCTTCTTCCATCGGCGACGTCTTCAAGCAAATCAGCATCTTCAATCTTCTTTCTTAGCTCCTCAGCCGCGGAGCATCCTTCCGGCACGACGACTTCCCGACAAATGAGGTTCCTTTAAATGATGTCATCCAAGATGGCGTCCGCCGAATTCCGATTGGCTGATAGGATTCTATCAGCCAATCGTAATTAAGGTAGAAAAATCTGATTGGCTGATTGAATCAGCCAATCAGATTCAAGTTCAATCCGATTGGCTGAACCAATCAGCCAATCGGATTGAACTTGAATCTGATTGGCTGATTCAATCAGCCAATCAGATTTTTCTACCTTAATTCCGATTGGCTGATAGAATCCTAGAATTGATGGTCTTTATTTGTTGTTTGTAGAGATTATGTTTTTTTATTTTTAGTTTGCTAGACTGTATCTCTCTTATCTCTTTGCAAACTATAGTTTTGAAAGACTCAATTGCTGCTCCTTTACTATTTGTGGGATAAAAAGTTGACTTTGGCTTCAAATCTGTATGTTTGTAGCCGTCGGTAGTTCCCTGTGAGGTATACATTGATCTTTCAATAGGTGATTTTGCAAAAAATCACTTCAGAGTGAGTTTTCGAATGAACTCCTTTACATTTATAAACGTTTGAAATTTATTTAAACTCCTAGTAGGAGCAAAGGAAAGGCCATATTTCAAGACAGATGTTTCATCTTTCGAGAGTATATGGGAGCTTAAATTAAAAATACCTCCTGGTTTTTCTTCAGCTTTTGGGTTTGTTTCTTCAACTCTTGGGTTGGTTTCTATATCTTCCTTATTGTCATTTTCATTTTTATTTTTATTTGCTCCTCCTCTCTTACCACGATGGATTTTTTTCTTCTTCTTTATAATGTTGATGTTGTCGGTCTTTCCGGCCTTATTTCTCTTTGTGTTTTCGATACCCTCTCTTTTTCTCTGCTGTGTATTTGATTTGATTCTAAAAAAGAAGGTGAATTAATTTTGGTGTTAAAAGTCGGCTTTTGAGGTCTTTCTCCTTGTTCATTCCGTTTTGTGCCTTGTTGAATTCTCCACTCTTCCCTTACTTGTTCATTGTTGGAGTTTTTTCTTGGAGGAGTATATCCTCCTTTATTCTGCTGCATTCTGTAACCATTTCTTGGGGTTTGGTGGATGTTGTTGTTCCTTATCTGTTTATTATAAGCAGGAACCTCTCTCTCTCTCATCCTCATATCTAGGCTCAAAACCGTTATGTCCATATTGATATTCTCGTTCCTCCTCATTATGTCTATATTGTTGTGTTCTCCCCTCATGATATCCTCTTGGTGTGTGTCTAAAATCATTCCTATTTCTTAAATGATAAGGTGTCCTATTGTGATAGTTCCCCCATCTGTCTTCCTGGAAGTCTCTTCCTCTCTCCGGTGAGTACTCCCCTCTAGATTTAAAGGTTCTATCTTTATCATCATTTCTATGATATTTCTCATCATATCTCCTATTGTCATAATAGGTTCTCCTTTGTTGGTGTGTTTGGTATGTAGCATAATTTGCTCGGTAGAAATTTCTCCGAGGTGGTCTGTAATAATTAGATCTCTGGGGTGCATAATAATCATTCCTGATGTTTTGTCTATTGAAATCCTGATTTACTTCAGTCAAGTGATGTCTCCCTTGCTGAATGTTGTGTTTCGTATATGTGACTTGTGGCTGTGTATTTATTAGCTCTTTCTCTATATTTGTGTCTAGATTTTCCCTAATGTCATTCGTCTCTTGTTCAATAGTACTAGTGTCCTTATTTTCTAGTTCCCTCATGAGTTTTTTTGTCTTCTTTTGGATTACTTCATCTCTCACTTTCTTTACCTTTTTAAATAAATTATCTTTTTTGTCTGATATATCTTTTGACTCTTGTCCAGAGTGTTCTAGGTTTAATAAAATCTCCTCGTTTTCTTTCATTTTTGAGTCCATATCCAATGTGAGTGACTCTCTATATTCGATAATAAGTTTAATAAGTTGCCTTGATGTGTTAATCAAAACTGTCTTCCATCTCTCAGAGATAGAATCAGAGAGAGGGAAGGCACACTCTTTATGAGTCATCAGGCCTTTCGGAATAATATCTAATTCAAGACACTTTTAAAAAAAAGAAATTTCTGCCTTGTACTTTACCTCTGAGATGAGGAGTTTTTCTAGGTCTCTAAATATGGACTGTATGTCCACAGTATCATCTTCATCTAAATTAATACTAATTACTTTAGATTGTTTATTTACATCTATAAGGACATCTTGTCTTAGTGTAGCTAGGGACTCCATATATGATAGAATATGTGTCCAATCTGTTATTGATAAATAAATGCTAAGATATATTTAGATGGGAAGTGGCTGCTGAAGTAATGCTAGGTGAGGTAAACAATAGTGGATTATAAATCTGTTTACTTAAGCGCCAACTACACCTATGTGCCCGGATAAAGGTGAAACCTAGCTTCCACCGAGAAAATGTAGCTATAAATCAAAGGGATTTCCAGGCGCCAAAAAAAAAAAGGCTAGGTGTGCCAAGAATGTGATAAAAGTAGATTTTAATAAACAGTGTAGCTAATAATCATAAAATTGAACGAATCGATAATAAAAACAATTATAATCAGAGAGTTACATCTAATTCATGGATCCATGAAGGTACAGTATAAAAACAGGCATAACACATAAAAATTAAAATGAAAAAAATATGCTTGAATAGCCTAAGTGTGATCAAAGGCTTATAGGAATAAAAACATAAATGCTGTTTAGAGCTGGGTAGGTAACAGATATGACACTGGTTAACAAAGTGATAATAATAGCAATAACAACTTATATCCGGATAAAGTGTCCTAAAAGTCCTGGTACTGGTATATTTGAAAAAAGGAAAAAGGAAAAGTCCCAAAGATAAAGTCAATCCCAATCCTTAGTGTATTCTTTGTTGCAATTTAAAAATGTGTGTCCCAAAAACAATCCAAATCCAACGTATCCACAAAAATCAAAAAAATTGAAAAATGTAAAAATCAAAACAACGTGTAGAAAAAAGAAGAAAAATGTGAAAAATCAAAAATGTATATAAAAAAAATGAAAAATTGGAAAATTGTGAATCAATGTGCTGGTAAACAAGTACTAGAAATGTGCTTAGTACTAAAAACAAATAGTAGTGAGTCTTCCAATCCTAATCAAGAGAGTATAGAAACTTTTCTAATCCCTGATTCTTCTGTTGTGAAGGTGTAATGTAAAAAATAAAAAGCACTCATACATAAAATTGAAACAATGTGTGGCAAATTCTTAAATAATAACTCCAATAGGAAATAGGCTTACCAGTCTACGCGTTTCGGCCCCTCTAGGCCTTTATCAAGACTGGTTATTAGTAGGTGTTGTTGGCCTTTTATAGCCCTCTTATCTGATTGACCGGAAGTAAGGTTTTCCGGTAACTTCCGGTTTCGCCACTGAGTTTTACTTTATTATATTTTGTTATTATCCCTTTTCTAGCCACTACTATGTAGTGGTATTATGTCCGCTAGAAGTTCATAATAGTTTGGTGTGTTAAATCCATATTCATAACATAAGACTTTTTACCGAGCTCAGCCTCCGTTATGAGTGACGTCACTTCCAGTTGGGGTGGTTGCCGATAATTGCGGCTATTTATCAGGTTCCCCAATTTAGAATCCACACTACGCTAAGGATGTCTTTAATTGACGTAGTGGGATGTGTTTGTTTTATTATTAGAGTCCAATGTCCGAATTTGTATTTTTTGCTAGTATCCCGATTTTCGGGCTCTCCCATTGGATGTGACGTCACCTGTCAGTCACATAGTGATTGGATGCGCTAGCAGACGTATATTCAACAATTCCTTTGTTATTTAATAATACCATTGTTGGCACTTGGGTTTTTTTATATTTATTTGTATTTGATATGTAAATAGATATAATTTAATTATCATGTAAATAATATGATTTAGTTATCATGAGGGGTTGGTGTAAAATAGCGCTCGGGCACATTTGGCGATATACCAAGATTTGAACTGTCTATTTGGCTTAAACTTATCTTCTAGCTACCAATAGTTGGATATTTTGAAACAGTGTATAATGTGTGATCTATACTTGTGTCATTTTATCATATCAATTAGAGAAATAGGTTATTTCACTTGATGATACTCAAGATTTATAGAAAGTTATTCTTATTTCTTTTTCAGCGTGGTATTACTTTAGATCTAATATTTGTAATCTAATGAATGATTTATTCCAATTAGGATATATTCTATATCAGAGGAGTATGAACATTTTCTGATGTGCATTTATTCAATCATAGAAAAAAAGGTTTAGTAGAGAGATCTTTTATTTAAATTTATAATAATAGTAATAGCAAGAGGTGTTAGTGAGAGGTGCTTGGTTCATAATGTTAAACATCATAAAGCTCTAGTTAATCTTTATAATGAACAACATTCTTGCTATTAGTAGATATTATTCCCTAATAGTGGATCCTTATTTGGATCTGTATTTCCTATAGATGGATTCTTGTTATAGTCTTATGTGGAAATCTAAGTGTTAGAAGACTTCAAACATGTTGATTTAATTGTGTTTTTAGTTCCAATATACTCTATCTCTTACTCGTCATTTCTTGTTATATATAAATGGCCCTATAGAAGAATTAACATATTTTCGTGTGTTTAACTAACCCAAGGGTTATTTGGGTATAAAAATAAGGAATATGTATAAAGGAAATTCTATAGATCAAGGAAAATATAAAAAATATAAAATATAAAGAGCAGCTATCTAAAATGCAGGCATCTATCTAAATTGCTTAACATATTGTTAGAATAATTATACTTATACTTAAGAGTGGACTAGGGAATATGTATACTCACTGTGAATTTTATCTCTAGAGGGAACAGTGTATATAATATCTGTGGAGGAGAAATAATCCATATAAAGATATGGTTTTACGATCCATAAACCAATTTATGGAAGAGATATCTGATATAAGTAGGGGGGGGGGGGATAGCTTAATGGTACCTTTGGTTTGAAAAATGGTACCTGGTTTAATAGTAGTTGTTTTTGTAAGCGTGAGGTAGATATACCTCTGTATCTGTTTTCATGAGACCACCTAATGGTACCTCTAGTGTAAGGAATGATAGCTAGTCTAATAGTAAATCCTTATATAAGTGTGGGATAGATATTTATTGTAAATATATATCACTAGGCATATATATATATATATATATATATATATATATATATATAAAATATATGTACAAACCACACAGATTTATGTGTATGCGGATACATGTTCTAAAAGAGGGGCACGATCTTGATATTATTTAATTCTTCATATAAACATCGATGGGAGTGGTCCTTGAATTATTCTTTGTCTTTAGAGAGGGTTGATGTAATGTTTAGTGATGATCTATAATAATTAAGAGTCAAGTATCAGGAGTTTGTCTTGATGCTTGGTGATGGCCCATAACGGTTGAAAGTCAGATATAGTGAGGTAATGTAGTGTGGATTTGGCAGGTCAAACTCACCATATAGTAATTATTTGTTGAGTATTGGCCTCTTTCTGCTTGTGCTTATAACTCATTTATGAAAGTATCAGATGATGTTGAACAAGTGTGAAAGATCTTCTTTATTATTTAGACCTTTTTGGTACAGACAGTCTAAATTAAAGATCCATTTGGATTCGGCAATACGTAATTTCTTATTATAATTGCCACCTCTCCAACATTTTGTTACTTTTTGTATTCCCATGGATAATAGATCTTTCGTATTTTCTTGATGTTTAGTCGAGAAATGACGATATAAGGCTGTATCCATATTTAGTTTCTCGATGAGGAGAAGGTGTTCACGGATTCTAGCCTTCAAGGTCCTCGATGTTTGGCCTACATATTGTAGCCCACAGGAGCATTGTAACATGTAGATGACCCCGCTGTCCTGGCATCTGATCAGATCTTGGACATTATATTTTTCTTTTGTATGATAACAATGGAAAATTGCAGATTTGATACCATGCTTACAGGCTTTACATGATGGGCAGGGGAAGAAACCTTTTATATTATTTCCATATACATCTTTAACTCCTGTTTTCTTCTTTTTTTGTAGACTAGGGGCTAGCCTACTCTTTAGATTCTTGGTCTTCCTATAGATGAATCTTGGGTTGGATGGTAGTTTCTCACCTATGATCTCATCGTCCTTCAATAGTGACCAGTGTTTACGAAATATGTTTTCAATAATTTTTTTGTTCTCACTATATTCTGTTATCATACTGATGTTGATAGTGTCTTCTTCCATTGATTTCTCTTTCTTTTTATATTTCATCAATTATTTCCTCTCAACTTGGCTTATTTCTTGTACTTTTTGCTCCAGTTTATCCTCATCATACCCTCTATCCAGGAATTTGTTCTTAATCAGTTCTGCTTGTTGTTCCCATTTTTCGTTAGTCGAGCAGTTTTTCTTTATTCTTAAGAGCTGCCCAGTTGGAATGTTGTCTTTCCAAGACTTGTGGTGGCAGCTCATCCTATGAATAAAATTATTACTGTCCACTTTTTTAAAGTAAGTAGACGTCTCTATTCTGCCTTGTTCTATTTCGATTTTGAGATCCAAGAAGACCAATTCGGTCCTGCTCCAAGTGTAGGTGAATTTTAGGTTGGTGGTACTCCTATTCATCACTTCAATGGTGTAATCAAGATCTTCCTGTGTCCCCTTCCATATAATGATGATATCATCTATGTATCGATGATAGAGGACCAGGTCCGCACTAGCTGGGCACGAGTCCCAGAAGATGTCTTCCCATTTACCCATATATAGGTTGGCGTAACTGGGTGCGAACCTGGTCCCCATCGCCGTACCGCATAACTGTTGGTAATAGATTCCTTCATCATAGAAGTAATTGTGGGTCAGAATATATCTGATCCCGTCTAGGATGAATGACTTTTGTCCATCTTGTAGTTCTACATCTTTATCCAAGAAGAATTCCACCGCTTTGAGACCGTCTTCGTGTGGGATGCATGTATATAGAGACGTGACATCGCACGTTGCTAAAATGTATCCATCTTCCCAGGTTATTTCATCTAGAAGGTTCAGTACCTGCGTAGAATCCTTTAAGTAGGAAGGTAATTGTCTTACATATTTTTGGAGGTTCAGGTCGATATACTCTGATAGATTTGAGCTTAAGGAGCCAATGCCTGAGATGATCGGTCTTCCGGGTGGTTTCTGCATCGATTTGTGGATTTTGGGCAGGTGGTATAGTATTGGAGTTATGGAGTGATCGATGTTAATATAGTCATACTCTTTGTTGGTGAGTATCCCCTCTTCCTTGGCCTGGTCCAGAATCGTCATTAGTTCCTTTTTGTATGATGTTACTGGATTGGGATTGACTTTATCTTTGGGACTTTTCCTTTTTCATTTTTTCAAATATACCAGTACCAGGACTTTTAGGACACTTTATCCGGATATAAGTTGTTATTGCTATTATTATCACTTTGCTAACCAGTGTCATATCTGTTACCTACCCAGCTCTAAACAGCATTTATGTTTTTATTCCTATAAGCCTTTGATCACACTTAGGCTATTCAAGCATATTTTTTTCATTTTAATTTTTATGTGTTATGCCTGTTTTTATACTGTACCTTCATGGATCCATGAATTAGATGTAACTCTCTGATTATAATTGTTTTTATTATCGATTCGTTCAATTTTATGATTATTAGCTACACTGTTTATTAAAATCTACTTTTATCACATTCTTGGCACACCTAGCCTTTGTTTATTGGCGTCTGGAAATCCCTTTGATTGTTAGGTTTATTTTAGCAGATCGCGGTTGACAGGGAGATAG
This sequence comes from Bombina bombina, assembly GCF_027579735.1. NCBI lineage: Eukaryota > Metazoa > Chordata > Amphibia > Anura > Bombinatoridae > Bombina > Bombina bombina. The sequence goes on along the minus strand of NC_069500.1, from coordinate 565,026,048 downwards.
ACATTGTGCATGCGTTAGGTGTTAGGTTTATTTTCTAGCTAGTTTAGGGAGTTACGGGGCTCCAATAGTCAGCGTAAGGCTTCTTACGGCTGCTTTTTGTGGCGAGGTGAAAATGGAGTAAGATTTCTCCATTTTCGCCACGTAAGTCCTTACCCTGCATATTGGATACCAAACTGCACTGGTTTGGTATACCTGCCTATGGCCCAAAAAACTACGGGCGACGGCAGAAATATACGGGCGTAACTTCTAGGTTACGCCGTATATAGGATACCAAACCAGCGCAAATATTGGCGTCGCCGGCTTTTGCAGGCGACGATTTTTATTGGATCGACCCCCAAGTTGGTACTTTGAAAAACTGATTAACTGAAGCTTCATTCTTAAAAGCCCACAAAGTGGAGACTGATCTAGTAGAATGAGCTGTGATTCTGTGAGGCGGGGCCTGACCCAACTCCAAATAAGTCTTATGAATCAAAAGCTTTAACCAAGATGCCAAGGAAATGGCAGAAGCTTTCTGACCTTTCCTAGAACCAGAAAAGACAACAAATAGAGTAGAAGTCTTCCTGAAATCTTTAGTAACTTCAACATAATATTTCAAAGCTCTTACAACATCCAGAGAATGTAAGGATCTTTCCAAAGAATTCTTAGGATAAGGACACAAAGAGGGGACAACAATTTCCCTATTAATGTTGTTAGAATTCATAACTTTAGGTTAAAAATGTAAATGAACTGCCTTATCTTGATGAAAATTCAGAAAAAGTGACTCACAAGAAAGAGTAGATAATTCAGAAACTATTCTAGCAGAAGAGATAGCCAAAAGGAACAACACTTTCCAAGAAAGTAGTTTAATATCCAAAGAATGCATAGGCTCAAAAGGAGGAGCCTGTAAAGCTTTCAAATCCAAATTTAGACTCCAAGGAGGAGAGATTGATTTAATGATAGGCTTGATACGGACCAAAGCCTGAACAAAACTGTGAATATCAAAAAGCTTAGCAATCATTCTGTGAAATAAAACAGAAAGAGCAGAGATTTGTCCCTTCAATTAATTTGCAGACAAACCTTTATCCAAACCATCCTGAAGAAACTGTAAAATTCTAGGAATTCTAAAAGAAAACATGAAATATGTCTTCCAAACTCGATAATAAATCTTCCTAGAAACAGATTTATGAGCCTGTAACATAGTCTCACTGAGTCAGAGAAACCTCTATGACTAAGCACTAAGCGTTCAATTTCCATACCTTCAAATTTAATGATTTGAGATCCTGATCAAAAAACGGTCCTTGAGACAGAAGGTCTGGTCTTAAAGAAAGTGGCCAAGGTTGACAACTGGACATCCGGACAAGTTCCGCATACCAGAACCTGTGAGGCCATGCTGGTGCTACCAGAAACACAAACGAATGTTCCATGATGATCTTGGAGATCACTCTTGGAAGAAGAACTAGAGGTGGAAAGATATAAGCAGGTTGGTAAAACCAAGGAACTGCTAACGCATCCACCGACTCTGCCTGAGGATCCCTGGACCTGGACAGGTACCTGAGAAGTTTCTTGTTTAGATGGGAAGCCATCAGATCTATTTCTGGAAGACCCCACATCTGAATAATCTGAAAAAACACATCTGAATGGAGCGACCACTCCCCCGGATGTAAAGTCTGACGTCTGAGATAATCCGCTTCCCAATTGTCTACACCTGGGATATGTACTGCAGAAATTAGACAGGAGCTGGATTCCACCCAAGCAAGTATCCGAGATACTTTTTCCATAGCTAGGGGACTGCAAGTCCCATCCTGATGATTGACATATGCCACAGTTGTGATATTGACTGTCTGAAATCAAATGAATGCTTTTCTCTTCAACAGAGTCCAAGCCTGAAGAGTCCTGAAAATAGCATGGAGTTCTAAAATATTGATTGGTAACCTCACCTCTTGAGATTTCCAAACCCCTTGTGCTGTCAGAGATCCCCAGATTGCTCCCAAACCTGAAAGACTTGCATCTGTTGTGATTACAGTCCACGTTGGAAGAACAAAAGAGGCCCCTTGAATTATACAGTGGTGATCTAATCACCAAGTCAGAGAAAGTTGAACATTGGGATTTAAAGATATTAATTGTGATATATTTGTATAAGTCCTGCACCATTGCTTCAGCAAACAAAACTGGAGAGGTCTCATATGAAAATGAGCAAAGGGGATCGCGTCCGATGCTGCAGTCTTGAGACCTATCTGGAAACCTAAAAAGGTGACCCTTGTCTGAGGAATCAAGGAAGTTTTTGGTAAATTGATCCTCCAACCATGTCTTTGAAGAAACAACACTAGATGATTCGTGTGAGATTCAGCAAAATGTAAAGACTGAGCTAGTACCAAAATATCATCCAAATAAGGAAACACTGCAATACCCTGTTCTCTGATTACAGAGAGTAGGGCACCGAGAACTTTTGAAAAAATTCTTGGAGCCGTCACTAGGCCAAATGTAAGAGCGACAAATTGGTAATGCTTGTCTAGAAAAGAGAATCTCAGAAATCTATAGTAGTCTGGATGAATCGGAATATGAAGATATGCATACTGTAAGTCTATCGTGGACATATAATGACCTTGCTGAACAAAAGGCAGAATAGTCTTTATAGTCACCATTTTGAAAGTTGGCACTCTTACAAAACGGTTCAAAATTTTCAGATCCAGAACTGGCCTGAAAGAGTTTTCTTTCTTTTGGACAATGAATAGATTTGAATAAAACCCTAGACCCTGTTCCTGAAACAGAACTGGCATAATTACCCCTGAAAGCTCAAGATCTGAAACATACTTCAGAAAGGCCTGAGTCTTCACTGGATTTGCTGGAACACGTGAGAGAAAAAATCTTCTCACAGGAGGTCTTACTCTGAATCCTTTTCAATACCCTTGAGAGACAATGCTCTGAATCCATTGATTTTGGACAGAATCTGCCCAAATGTTTTGAAAAAATTTTAATCTGCCACCCACCAGCTGAGCTGGAATGAGGGCCACACCTTCATGCAGACTTGGGGGCTGGCTTTGGTTTCTTAAAAGGCTTGGATTTATTCCAACTTGAAGAGGGTTTCCAATTGGAACCAGATTCTTTGGGGGAAGGATTTGCTTTCTGTTCCTTATTCTGTTGAAAAGAACGAAAACTATTAGAAGCCTTAGATTTACCCTTAGATCTTTTATCCTGAGATAAAAAAAACTCCCTTCCCCCCAGTAACAGTTGAAATAATTGAATCCAACTGAGAACCAAATAAATTGTTACCTTGGAAAGAAAGAAATAGTAATCTAGACTTAGATACCATGTCAGCATACCAATATTTAAGCCACAAAGCTCTTCTAGCTAAGATAGTTAAAGACATAGATTTAACATCAGTTTTGAGGATATAAAATATCATCACAGATATCATCACAGATAAAATGATTAGCATGTTGAAGCAAGCGAAAAATGCTAGACAAATCAGAATCTGTTTCCTGTTGTGCTAAATTTTCCAACCAACCAAAAAGTTGATGCAGCTGCAACATCAGCCATAGCAGAAGGAATAAAAGAAGTACCAGGCCTATACCATTTATACTATACACTTCTCTTTGGTAGAACTGTTATCATGCAGCAGGAATACAACAGTGGTTTCTGAGACAGGATCAGATTGAGACATCTTGCAAATGTAAGAGAAAAAACAACATATAAAGCAAAATTATCAAATTCCTTATATGGCAGTTTCAGGAATGGGAAAAAAATGCAAACAGCATAGCCCTCTGAGCATAGAAAAAGGCAAGAGGCATATAGGAAGTGGGGTTTAAATAATTAAATTATTTGGCACCAAGTATGACGCGCAACGTAAAATTAATTTTTTTTGGTGCTAACAACATTCAGAAATGACGCAACTCGCGTCATGGGAGACGCAACCTTGTGCAAGGAACTAAGACGCCGGAAATGGCAAATTTGCGTCACCGAATGTAACTTCGCGGCAAAATAATTCTTGCGCCAAAAATGACGCAATAAATATTAGCATTTTGCTCACAAGCCTAATTTTGCCCGTGAAAATGAATGAAAACAGTCAATTTTTAGGAAAAGACTATACCCCAGGTAAGAAAAACTTCCTAAATATGTTTTCCCAATTTTGAAACTGATAGTCTGCAAAATGAAATGTATATAAACCTGACTCATGGCAAATATAAGTACAATACATATATTTAGAACTTTACATTAATACATCAAGTGCCAAACCATAGCTGAGAGTGTCTTAAGTAATGAAAACATACTTACCGAAAGACACCTATCAACATATAGCAGATAGCCAAACCAGTACTGAAACAGTTATCAGTAGAGGCAATGGAATATGGGAGTATATCGTCAATCTGAAAAGGGAGGTAGGAGATGAATCTCTACGACAGATAACAGAGAAGCTATGAAAAGATTTCCCATGAGGAAAACCATAGAACTCAATAGGTGATACTCCCTTCACATCCCTCTGACATTCATTGTACTCTGAGAGGAATCCGGCTTCAAAATGCTGATAAGCGCATATCACAGAATAAAAACAAGCACAAACTTACTTCACACCTCCATAGGGAGGCAAAGTTTGTAAAAACTGAATTGTGGGTGTGGTGAGGGGTATATTTATAGGCATTTTGGGGTTTGGGAAACTTTGCCCCTCCTGGTAGGATTGTATATCCCATACGTCACTAGCTCATGGACTCTTGCCAATTACATGAAAGAAAAATATAGTATATCGCCTACCTGCCAACAAAAGAGGTCTTTGCATCTCTAAAATATCCCATAACCTCCAAATTAACCTCCATGTGCAAAAATATTAATGATCTTGGTTCTAGAGTGGAGGATGTCGTAGATACCAAACCACTATCAACAAAATGATGGGGGCCTTTAATACCCATGCTACCATCCAAGCATCCCAAATAGAGAGCCTACAAGATAAACTTGAGGACTTAGAGAACCACAGCAGATGCAATAACCTCCATGTAAGGGGCTTTCCAGAATCTATTAAACCTACGGATCTACGGGACTATCTTCAGAAATTGTTCCAACACATTAAAGGTGACACTGATATCCCCCCATTAAATTACAAAGGGAGCATAGAGTACTGCGCCCACCTCCTCCTCCTAATGCACCACCCAGGGATGTTCTCTTTAAATTCCTGAGATTCACTGACAGAGAGGACATCTGGCTTAAAGCAAGAAAAGCTTTGAAGATATCCTTCATGGAGCATACCCTACAGATCTTCCAGACCTCTGTCCTAGCACCGTACAGAAGAGAAGGGACACAAAATTCATTACAGTGGTTCTTCAAGAATAAAATATAGATGGGATTTCCTATCTAGCCTGGTGATGACCCATGAGGGGCATACCTACATCTAAAGAGGTCTTCAAGATTTGGAGGCGATTTCAAAAGCTTGGGCCTAGTGCTAAAACCACCGCACCCACTGGACTCCTTTACCAAAAGTTCTACAGGTATCCAAGATGTATTGCTCCAGAAGAACCAAAAGACACAGTCTCACAAGGTTCAATCTAAAAAATGCAAGAACAGCGCTTGAACTTCATCTCATGGAGATATGCCCTACTTAAGTTGTCCCTGTCGAGTGAACTTTCAAATGTCTTACTTGTAATCCTGTTTATTATTTTCCTTAATCTTTTACGCAATAAAATCCACCCTCGTGGTTGTTTGTTCATAATATGCACTCCACAGTATGGCCCAATTATGGACATACTACTAGATTTGGTAGTTTTATATGCAATAGTTCAGCCCTTAAGGGCCTTATGTTTCCCCTATAATGTAATTTTGCTAATCTTCTTCTATGACGTACTCTATATTTTCTGGCACTGGCAGGCTTCATCATTTACTTTATATTCTGTGTTATAGTAATTAAGTATGGGTCCTTGTGCTTGGCAGACTCTCACTTATATTAGATCGATTTCTAATCTCTCTAAAGTTATTCTTACAGTATTCTTCAGTTATCTATTTGTGTTTGACTCTGTCTTAAAGTACAGTGTGTATTACCATCCTTTAGTACCCGTCACAATGCTGAACTTGTCTGCTCTCCCAATATGAGGCCCTTTAGCCCTTATTTTTACTGTTATACCAAGTCCCTGTTACATTTTTCATCCCTCTACCTCTTGCTCATTTACCTACCCCTCAATGACACCAAATAAAGCTTTTCTGAACCCAAAATCTATAAATACAAATTTGGTGATGCATATTATGCATCTAATTGTTTCAATATTAATCAAACATGGTATACAATTCACCATAATTAATTTGGTTAAGGACCACAAAGGCAGATTTTTAATTCTCGTGGCTAAACTGTACAACACCATAGTTACATTGGCATGTGTCTATGGCCCTAACTGTAATCAAGATACATTTTTAAACATTTTGTAAACTCTATTTTAGAGGTAAAGAAAGGGTTGCTTCTCATAGGTGGCGATTTTAATATTTCACTAAACCCTCTGATAGATAACTTAACTGGTACATCCTCTACCCTGCACCGAGTAATAAACAGACTTTAGCAATCACTGAAAGACCTAGCAATTCATAATGTTTGGATGTTACAACACCCAGATGACCGCCAATACAGATTTTCTCCTTTCCTCACTCTCAATTCTCCAGAATCGATTATATTTTCTTAGATGTAACTAGTTTTTCCCTGACATATCTATGATCTTACCATCTGGATGGACAGACCAATCAATAATACAATGTCTTATTGAATGGCCATTAGCCCCCCTTACATCTTATTCTTGGAAATTAGACAATGATTTATTAGACCACCCTTTATATCTAGAAAAAAATCAAACAGGGCCTACAGGAATATTTTTCACTAAATGTAGGCTCAATTTCAGATTTTAAACTTGTTTGAGAGGCACATAAAGCGACACTATGGGGGGAATTACTTAGTGTTAAAGCACATTATCAAACAAAAATGAAATGCACTCCAAGAAACCCTTGACTCTATTACAGAAATAGAAACCCAACTCATAAATCATACAACAGACGAGTCCCTTAAAACTAGACATGTGCAATTAGTTTCGTCCGAATTTAGTTTTTGCATGAATTTTGGCCGATTCCGAGATTCAGATGAACCTGAATTTCCGAATCGACACAATAACAAAAATTAAAAAAAATGAATAAATCTGTTTCCGAATTTTTGGATCCATTCTTTATTCATATTCGTAATTTTTCATTGTTCTAATATAAACCGCCATTCCCCAACATCGACAACACTAACTAAAACACTAAATAAAGCTATTAATCCCTAAAACCACCGTTCCCGACATCGCCAACACTAACTAAACCTATTAACCCTTAAACCACAGTTACCCAACATCACTGAAACTAACTAAACCTTTTAACCCCTAAATCGCAGGTTCCGACATTGCTGACTCTAACTAAACCTATTAACCCGTAAACTGCAGTTCCCCAACATTGTTGACACTAACTAAACCTATTAACCTCTAAACCACAGTTCGCCAACATCGCTAACACTAAATAAACCTATTAACCTCTAAACCACAGTTCCCCAACATCGCTGACACTAACTAAACCTATGAACCTCTAAACCGCAGTTCCCCGACATCGCTGACACTAAATAAATCTTGTGCAACACTGCTTATTAAATAAAATAATCACAGAATTTATATCCCAGGAATACAAATTCTCTAATGTGTCCAACTTCATCCATCTTTTCAGCATGAGCAAGATAAAAAAGAGAGAGAAATAGAGAGTGTTTCCAAATTTTATTCTCAATTCAAAGGGGTTTGGCCTATCACATGCCAGTCAAGGCTAATGGGAGTGTCTTTAGCTCACAAAGGTGTATCTGGGGGTGGAGGGGAAGGGACTCCAAAACCAGCTATGTTAATCCTCCAGGGACAAAACTCTGCAATCTATGTCACCACATTCCCTTACTTTTTCTTCTCCTATGTTGCCCTGTTTTCTAGTTATACCCACTAATACAGAAGAACACAGTGGAAAAAACCTTACAGGAAAAATTCTACCACCATCCCTTCGGAATATCATTCCCTCTGCGATATGAGCTCTTCTGTACTTTCCTAGGACTGTCAATTCCTAGTCTAACTTTATACAATTTATTTTTAAAATTATACATGGACACTAAATTCAATGCTATACCCCAATTGCAATATTTATACAATGGTCTAAAATTGGGAAAAAAATAAATTTATGCTTACCTGATAAATTTCTTTCTTTCTGGATATGGTGAGTCCACATCATCATCAATTACTGTTGGGAATATCACTCCTGGCCAGCAGGAGGAGGCAAAGAGCACCACAGTTAAACTGTTAAGTATCACTTCCCTTCCTACAAACCCGTCATTCGATCGAAGGTAATGGAGAAAAAGTAGTAATACAAAGGTGTAGAGGTGCCTGAGGTTTAGTCAAAAACACATCTAAAAATAATGGGCGGGGTCGTGGACTCACCATATCCGGAAATAAATAAATTTATTAGGTAAGCATAAATGTTGTTTTCTTTCCTAAGATATGGTGAGTCCACGACGTCATCAATTACTGTTGGGAACCAATACCCAAGCTAGAGGACATAGATGACTAGGGAGGGACAAGACAGGCAGATCTAAACAGAAGGCACCACCGCTTGAAGAAGAAACCTCAAATTGATAAAATTTGGCAAAAGTATGCAAAGAAGACTAAGTTGCAGTCTCGCCAAACCGATCCACAGAAGCTTCATCTGTGAAGGCCCAAGAAGAAGAGACAGCCCTTGTGTAATGAGCCATAACTCTCTCAGGAGACTGCAGCCCTGCAGTCTGAAAAGAAAATGAATAAAACTTCTCAACCAGAAAAAAAGAGAAGTAGCAGTAGCTTTCTGTTACAAAGAAAACAAACAAAAACAGAAGAAAAAATATTAAGCACGCACAACGTCCAATTGTGCACACACGTTCCTCAAGAGATAAGAATGAGGACACAGAGAGGGAACAACAAATTCCCAAACAGAATTTGCACTTAGGATAAATAACCGCCTTCTCCAAAATAAGATAAAGTGAATCACTCTGCACAGCCGAGAGTACCTAAACACCCCAAGCAGAAGATATAGCAAAAAAAGATAACTTCCAAGATTAAAATTTAAAATCTATGGAATGCTATGGCTCAAACTGAGCCTGCTACAAAACCTTAAAACAAGGTTAAAGCTCCCAGAGGAGCATTAAACACAGGCCTGATACAAACCAGGGTCTGACAAAAAGATTGCATGTCTGGCACATCTGCCAGACACTTGTGTAAAAAAGGGTAATGCAGAAATCTGACCCTTCAGAGAACTAACAAACCGTCACCAGACCTTTCCAGAGAAAAGGCAAAACCCCTAGGAATCCTGACCCTACTTTCAAGACTAGTCCTAGGATTCACACTAAACAGGGAATTTACGCCATAACTTATGGTAAAAGTTACCTACTTCCCAAGTTCCTAACTGCTTAAAAGCCATCACTGACTTACTGAAGAGACTAACGTGGAGTACGGCTAGACCCAATCTTGAGAGGAAAGATCCGAGTAAACCTACTCTGGCTTTCAAAATAATAAAATCTTGATTGAAGTGAAATAAACTTCACCTCCTCCATGCACCAAAGGCAAAGAGAATGACTGGGGTTTGTGGGAAGGGAAGTGATACTTAACAGTTTAACTATGGTTCTCTTTGCCTCCTCCTGCTGGCCAGGAGTGATATTCCCAGCAGAAATTGATGACGTTGTTGTAATGCTCGTGTGATACTCCTCTATCAGACCGAACTCAGCCAGTAGTCTTGTTATCCCGGCGTCAAGCCAAAATGATAGGGAATATCCCAGAGCAGAGAAGGTTTGCAAGATTAGATAAATGGCACACACCACAGGCAGGACAGTCCTTGGTGGCAACATGCTGGAAACCAGAGGCAAACCGCTAGGATGCTCAGGCAGGCAGGGTTTGGCAACAGTAAGGAAGTCCAGAGGTAAACCACTATGGTGGTCCGGCAGGCAGGGTTTGGCAACAGTAAGGCAGTCTAGAGGTAAACCACTAGAAAGGTCAGGCAGGCAGGGCTTGGCAACAGTAAGGCAATCCAGGGTAATAGGGGTTAACAGGAGAGTAGTCAGACAAGCAGAGTTCAGTAGCAGTATATCAATTCAGAAATTAAGGGGTAAACAGGCAGAGTGGTCAGACAAGCAGAGTTCAGCAGCAGTATATCAATCCAGCAGTTAAGGGGTAAACAGGCAGAGTGGTCAGACAAGCAGAGTTCAGAAACAGTATATCAATCCAGCAGTTAAGGGATAAAGAGGCAGAGTGGTCAGACAAGCAGAGTTCAGCAGCAAATTAACAGTCCAGCATACAAATTAATTACACCCAGGAGAACAGTATGTAACACCTGTACTTGGGCAGTGATAGGAATGACTGAGGTTACTTACATAGGTGCAGGATTCGTGCCACAGGAAATCCTTACCCAGCTTCTGAGGGAGAAAGCTTGTGGCGATGATGTCACCTCTGCACGCAGAGAGGAGCCGACTTCCCCTAGGCAACGAGCATACAGGTCACGCTGCATCACTAGCAATGGCTAGAGTGGCGCGGCGTGACAGTTGTGGACTCACCATATCTTAGGAAAGAAAATTAAAATTTCATGTATGAGTGCGTGAGTGTGTGTACACTAGATGGGTATGTGTGTAGTGTAGTACAATCTTTATTAATAAAGTGTGAATTGTGCCTGTAAAACAAAAGTTAGAATGGTTCACTGAAGTTCTTTGCTGTCATCTTTTGGCATCTGGTCCTTGCTTTTGGCATCTGGTCCTTGCTCTTGCTTTGCCAATCACCTCTCTTTGAACCCCTTAATTTTTTCGGGACCCTCAAAGGAATGAAAAGAGATTAAAACCAGGCATATATTTACTTCACACTACAACACTCCATCTGTAGTAGAAACCACATTCACAGTTATTGGCCTCTATTTAGCAAAGTCTGGCGGACCTGATCCGACAGTGCGGATCAGGTCCGCCAGATCTCACTGAATACGGAGAGCAATACGCTTTCAGTATTCAGCATTGCACCAGCAGCTCACAAGAGCTGCTGGTGCAACGCCGCCCCCTGCAGACTCGCAGCCAATGGGCTGCCAGCAGGGAGGTGTCAATCAACCCGATCGTACTCGATTGGGTTGAATTCCGGCGATGTCTGTCCGCCTGCTCAGAACAGACGGACAGGGTTATGGAGCAGCGGTCTTTGTGACCGCTGCTTTATAACTGCTGTTTCTGGCGAGCCTGCAGGCTCGCCAGAAACACGGGGCATCAAGCTCCATTCGGAGCTTGATAGATAGGCCCCATTAACTTCAAGTTGGGATGTGCCTCTATCATTGCATCATCCCACTCGCCCCCTTACTTAAACTTAAGTTTGCCCTATATGATTATTTACCCCTTAATGCCATATATTATTTTTGCCTAATTCTCCATTTTACATCTCCATTGTGATACATTTTATATTTATTTTATTTGTCCAACTCCACTATCATAGATTCTTGGTTGGATCAGTCCTGATGACACCTGAAAAACAACAATCTATAATATATGTTATTGGGGAAAGCTGGAAGGAAAGGTGAGAAGCTTCTGTCTTCATTGTTTTCTTCCTGTAAGATAAGACTTCAGACAGTTTACATGGAAATGTTCTTTCATGTGGCCTCCCAAAAGTAATCACAATGTCAGTATTGGTTATTTGTTTTTAGAAAGAAAATGCATCAATTAACTTTTGGCTAGATTACGACTTTTGCGGTAAGAGCTGCTCGGTACTAACTTGCAAGTTATTGTCAGCGCTCACTTCCCTACAGCGCTGGTATTACAGTTTTTCATAAAACCGGCGTTAGCAGGCAAGAAGTGAGCATAGAGGAAAATTGAGCTACATACCGTACTCCAATACCAGCGCTGCGGTGAGCTGAGGTAAGCTGGTTTTACGTGCTCATGCACGATTTCCCCATAGACATCAATGGGGAGAGCCGGCTGAAAAATAGCCTAACACCTGCAATAAAGGAGTTTAAAGCTCCGTAATGCAGCCCCATTGGTTCCTATGGGGAAACTAAATTTATCTTTACACCTAACACCCTAACATAAACTCCGAGTCTAAACACCTCTAATCTGCCGCCCCCGACATCGCCGAAACCTACATTACCCTTATTAACCCCTAATCTGCCGCCCCCGACATCGCCGACACCTACATTATACTTATTAACCCCTAATCTGCTGCCCCCAACATCGCTGACACCTACATTACACTTATTATCCCCTAATCTGCCGCCCCGACATCGCTGACACCTACATTATACTTATTAACTCCTAATCTGCTGCCCCCAACATCGCCGACACCTACATAATGTTAATAACCCCTAATCTCCCGTCCCCAATGTCGCCGCTACCTACCTACACTTATTAACCCCTAATCTGCCGTCCCCAACGCCACCACTATACTAAATTTATTAACCCCTAACACCCACTAACTTTAATGTAATTAAAATAAATCTAAATAAATCCTACTATTAATAACTAAATAATTCCTATTTAAAACTAAATACTTACCTATAAAATAAAACCTAAGCTAGCTACAATATAACTAATAGTTACATTGTATCTATCTTAGGTTTTATTTCTATTTCACAGCTAAGTTTGTATTTATTTTAACTAGGTAGACTAGTTAGTAAATAGTTATTAACTATTTACTAGCTACTTAGCTAAAATAAATACAAATTTACCTGTAAAATAAAACCTAACCTGTCTTACACTAACACCTAACCTTACACTACAATTAAATAAATTACATAAATTAAATACAATTCTAAATTACAAAAAAAAACAACTAAATTACACAAAATAAAAAAAGAAATTATCAGATATTTAAACTAATTACACCTAATCTAATAGCCCTATCAAAATAAAAAAGCCCCCCCCCCCCAAAAAAAAAACCTATCCTAAACTAAACTACCAATAGCCCTTAAAAGGGCCTTTTGCGGGGCATTGCCCCAAAGAAATCAGCTCTTTTACCTGTAAAAAAAATACAAACAACCCCCCAACAGTAAAACCCACCACCACACAACCAACCCCCCAAATAAAATCCTAACTAAAAAACCTAAGCTCCCCAATGTCCTGAAAAGGACATTTGGATGGGCATTGCACTTAAAAGGGCATTTAGCTCTTTTTCAAGTGCCCAAACCCTAATCTAAAAATAAAACCCACCCAATGAACCCTTAAAAAAGCCTAACACTAACCCCCGAAGATCCACTTACAGTTTTTGAAGACCCGACATCCATCCTCAATGAAGCCGGCAGGATTGAGCTCGCATTCTATTTGCTGTTCCAATCAGCCAATCGAATGCAAGCTCAATCCTATTGGCTGATTGGATCAGCCAATAGGATTGAAGCGCAATCCTATTGGCTGATTGCATCAGCCAATAGGATTTTTTTACCTTTAATTCCGATTGTCTGATGGAATTCTATAAGCCAATCGGAATTCAACGGACGCCATCTTTGATGACGTCATTTAAAGGAGAATTCATTGTTCAAGAAGACGTTGATTGAAGAGGATGCTCCGCACCGAATGTCTTAAAGATGGACCTGCTCCACGCAGGATGGATGAAGATAGAAGATGCGGTCTGGATGAAGACTTCTGCCCGATTGGATGGAGACTTCTGCCGGTTGGATGAAGACTTCTGCCGCTTCACTTAGGACTTCTGTCGGCTTCGTTGAGGATGGATGTCGGGTCTTCAAAAACTATAATTGGATCTTCAGGGGTTAGTGTTAGGCTTTTTTAAGGGTTTATTGGGTGGGTTTTATTTTTAGATTAAAATTGTTGTTTACATATACAGTAAGTGTAGAAAAGGTTTTGAATAAAAAACTAACATTTAGATTTAGAGTTCTGCGTTAGCCGTCAAAAGCAGCGTTAAGGGGTCCTAACACTGCTTTTGGCCGCCCGCTGGTATTTAGAGTCAGGCAAGAAAGGGTCTAACGCTCACTTTCAAGACTCAACTTTTCCATACCGCAGATCCCCTTACGCCAATTGTGTATCCTATCTTTTCAATGGGATCTTCCTAATACTGGTATTTGGAGTCTTGGCTGAAATGAGCGGTAGACCCTCTACCGACAAGACTCCTAACGCCAAAAAAAGTCAGTAGTTAAGAGCTTTATGGGCTAACGCCGGTTTATAAAGCTCTTAACTACAGTGCTCTAAAGTACACTAACACCCATAAACTACCTATGTAGCCCAAAACCAGGGTCCCCCCACATCACCGCCACTATAATAAATATTTTTAACCCCTAATCTGCCAACCGCACATCGCCGCCACCTACATTATCCCTATGAACCCCTAATCTGCTGCCCCTAACATCGACGACACCTACATAATATTTATTAACCCCTAATCTGCCCCCCCCGAACGTCGCCGCTACCTAACTACACTTATTAACCCCTAATCTGCCGACCGGACCTCGCCGCCACTGTAATAAATGTATTAACCCCTAAACCGCCGCACTCCTGTCTCACAAACCTTATAATAAATAGTATTAACCCCTAATCTGCCCTCCCTAACATCGCTGACACCTAACTTCAAGTATTAACCCCTAATCTGCCGACCGGACCTCGCCGCTACTCTAATAAATGTATTAACTCGTAAAGCTAAGTCTAACCCTAACACCCCCCTAAATTAAATATAATTTTAATCTAACGAAATAAATTAAATATTAACTAAAGTATTTTTTTTTAATACTAAATACTTAACTGTAAAATAAACCCTAATATAGCTACAATATAACTAATAGTTATATTGTAGCTATTTTAGGATTTAAATTTATTTTACAGGCAACTTTGTATTTATTTTAACTAGGTACAATAGCTATTAAATAATTATTTACAAATTAATAGCTACCTAGTTAAAATAATTACAAAATTACCTGTAAAATAAATCCTAACCTAAGTTACAATTAAACCTAACACTACACTATCAATAAAGAAATTAAATAAATTACCTACAATTACCTACAATTAAATAAACTAAACTAAATTACAAAAAGCCTGTAAAAAAAAATACACCCCCCCAACATTAAAACCCACTACACACATACCCCTACTCTAAACCAAACCCCCCTTAAATAAACCTAACACTACACCCCTGAAGATCTCCCTACCTTGAGTCGTGTTCACCCAGCCGGGCCGAAGTCTTCATCCGATGGGGCAGAAGAGGACATCCAGACCGGCAGAAGTCTTCATCCTATCCGGGCAGAAGAGGACATCCGGACCGGCAGACATTTTCATCCAAGTGGTATCTTCTATCTTCATCCATCCGACGAGGTGCGGCTCCATCTTCAAGACCTCCGGCGTGGAACATCCTCCTTCCCCGTCGACTAGCCAACGAATGAAGGTTCCTTTAAGTGACGTTATCCAAGATGGCATCCCTCGAATACCGATTGGCTGATAGGATTCTATCAGCCAATCGGAATTAAGGTAGAAAAAATCTGATTGAATCAGCCAATCAGATTCAAGTTCAATCCGATTGGCTGATCCAATCAGCCAATCAGATTGAGCTTGCATTCTATTGGCTGATCGGAACAGCCAATAGAATGCGAGCTCAATCTGATTGGCTGATTGAATCAGCCAATCGGATTCACAAATTTCACATTTTTACTGAATGAGAATCTACACTGATATATTTTTGGTCTATTACTGGTACACACAGGTACCCTGTTTGTCTTATCTTCTCCAGATTTGATGTCATTTTGTTTCTGCAATCAGTGAGCTGGATTGTTGTCAAACATCCAACCTGTTTCCAATAGCACTGTCTGAGTGCTCTTTGCAAATGTGAGTACCCTGATTAGGGCTCTTTGAAAATTATCATTTGGTTATCTACTAGTACACACAGGCGCCTCTCTTGTTTCTCTCATCTTCCAGATCTCTGAATGCCAACAGCATATGCTGTCGGCATTTAGCAATGCACAAACAGTTCTGGTGAACTGCTTGTGCAATGCCGCCCCCTGCAGATTTGCGTAAAGCAGGGGGTGTCAATCACTGGGACAGCCATTAATGCAACACTCTACCAATCTGGGCTTTATGGTAGAGTTACCAGACGGAAGCCTCTCCTTAGTGCAAGACACATGAAAGCCTTCTTGGATTTTGCAAAAAGGAACCTAAAGTACTCAGATTGTGAGAAAGATTATCTGGTGTGATGAAATGAAGACTGAGCTGTTTGTGCTCAATTTCAAATGTCATGTCTGGAGGAAACCAGGCACTGTTCATCACCTGATCAATATCATCCAAATAGGGGAGAATGGTGGTGGTAGCATGATGCTATGTTTTTCAGTCGCAAGGACTGTGGGAGTGGTCAGAGTTGAACACAGCAAAATACAGAGCTATCCTTAGTGAAAACCTGGTCCAGAGCTCTCAGGACCTCTGACTGAGCTGAAGGTTGACTTTTCAACAATGACAATGACCCTAAGCACACAGCCAAGACAACGCAAGAGTGGCTTAGGGGCACCTCTTTGAATGTCCTTGAGTGGCCCAGCTAGAGCCCGGTCTTGGACACAATCGAACATCTCTGGAGAGACCTGAAAATGGCTGTCTACTGACGGTCCCCATCCAACCTGAGCTTGAGAGAATCTGCAGAGAAGAATGGCAGAAAATTCCCAAATATAGGTGTGAAAAGCCTGTTGCATCATACCCAAAAAGACTTGAAGCTGTAATCACTGCCAAAAGGTGCTTCAACTAAGTACTAAGTTAAGGGTCTTAATACTTAAAGGGACAGTCTACTCAGGAATTTTTATTGTTTAAAAAGATAGATACCCCTTTATTACCCATTCCCCAGCTTTTCATAACCAACACTGTTATATTAATACACTTTCTTTTATTGAAACATGTATACAACATAATACTTTGCATATGATACAGAGCCACATACTTGTACATTTGTATACATTGTAAAGAAAAGATGTGCAATAAAACACAATAAAACAAAACAATACACTGGCCTCTAGTTATCAAGCTGTCTACTTACCTGCATTCGCCGGCCCCAATATACTCGCCTAAGCTCGCCTAACATCGCAGCCGCGGACCTGAATAAGTTCGCCAAATTTATCAAGAAAGCTGTCAAAAAGCCGGTGCGATGAGCAGAGGACTGTTGTTAACTAACAGTCATCAATCTCGCTGCTCATCGGCTTATTCGCAGCTTTCTTGCTAGCCTGTCACTAAGCACCCACACTATACTATACTGTTTACCTCCTATACTGCCGCTCCCGGAGCCCCCTGCACCTAAATAAACGTATTAACCCCTAAACCACCTCTCCTGTACCCCTCCACAACTATAATAAATATATTAACCCCTAAACCGTCGCTCCCGGAGCCCCCGGCAACTATAATATACTTATTAACCCCTAATCCGCCTTTCCTGGACCCCGCCACAACTATAATAAATATATGAACCCCTAAACCGCCGCTCCTGGAGCCCCCCGCAACTATAAAAACGTAACCCCTAATACGCCGCCCCTGGACCCGGCCGCAACTATAATAAATATATTAACCCCTAAACCGCCGCTCCCGGACCCCGCCGCAACTATAATAAATATATGAACCCCTAAACCGCCGCTCCCGGACCCCGCTGCAACTATAATAAATATATTAACCCTAAAGCGCCGCTCCCGGACCCCGCCACAACTATAATAAATATATGAATCCCTAAACCGCCGCTCCTGGACCCTGCCCCCACCTACATTATACCTATTAACCCCTAATCGTCCGCCCCATACCGTCGCCACCTACATAAAGTTATTAACCCCTATTCTGCCGATCCCGGACCCCGCCGCAACTAAATGAAATGTTTAACCCCTAACCCCCGCTACCTATATTACATTTATTAACCCCTAATCTGCCCCCCCTACACCGTCGCCACCTAAATTATATCTATTAACCCCTAAGCCTAAGTCTAACCCTAACACCCCCTAACTTAAATATTATTTAAATTAATCTAAATAAATATTCCTATAATTAAATAAATTATTCCTATTTAAAGCTAATTACTTAGGGGGTCCTAACGCTGGTTTTGGCCGCCCGCTGGTATTTGGAGTCAGTCAGGAAAGGGTCTAACGCTCACTTTCCAGCCGCTACTTTTCCATACCGCAGATCCCCTTACATCAATTGCGTATCCTATCTTTTCAATGGGATCTTTCTAACGCCGGTATTTAGAGTCGTGGCTGAAGTGAGCGTTAGAAATCTAACGACAAAACTCAAGCCGCAGAAAAAAACCAGGAGTTAAGAGCTTTTTGGGCTAACGCCGGTTCATAAAGCTCTTAACTACTGTGCTCTAAAGTACACTAACACCCATAAACTACCTATGCACCCCTAAACCGAGGTCCCCCCACATCGCCGCCACTCGATTAAATTTTTTTAACCCCTAATCTGCCGACCGCACACCGCCGCCAGCTACGTTATACTTATGTACCCCTAATCTGCTGCCCCTAACACCGCCGACCCGTATATTATATTTATTAACCCCTAATCTGCCCCCCTCAACGTCGCCGACACCTACCTACACTTATTAACCTAATCTGCCGACTGGACCGCGCCGCTACTATAATAAAATTAACCCCTAATCCGCCTCACTCCCGCCTCAATAACCCTATAATAAATAGTATTAACCCCTAATCTGCCCTCCCTAACCTCACCGACACCATACTTCAAGTATTAACCCCTAATCTGCCGACCGGACCTCACCGCTACTATAATAAATGTATTAACCCCTAAAGCTAAGTCTAACCCTAACACTAACACCCCCCTAAGTTAAATATAATTTAAATCTAACTAAATAAATTAACTCTTATTAAATAAATTATTCCTATTTAAAGCTAAATACTTACCTGTAAAATAAACCCTAATATAGCTACAATATAAATTATAATTATATTGTAGCTATTTTAGGATTAATATTTATTTTACAGGCAACTTTGTAATTATATTAACCAGGTACAATAGCTATTAAATAGTTAATAACTATTTAATAGCTACCTAGTTAAAATAATTACAAAATTACCTGTAAAATAAATCCTAACCTAAGTTACAATTAAACTTAACACTACACTAGCAATACATTAATTAAATAAATAAAATACCTACAATTATCTACAATTAAACCTAAAACTACACTATCAATAAATTAATTAAATAAAATACCTACATTTAAATACAATTAAATAAACTAACTAAAGTACAAAAAATAAAAAAGAACTAAGTTACAAAAAATAAAAAAATATTTACAAACATTAGAAAAATATTACAACAATTTTAAACTAATTACACCTACTCTAAGCCCCCTAATAAAATAACAAAGCCCCCCAAAATAAAAAAATGCCCTACCCTATTCTAAAATTAAAATAGAAAAGCTCTTTTACCTTACCAGCCCTTAAAAGGGCCATTTGCGGGGCATGCCCCAAAGAACCCCCCCCCAACATTACTACCCACCACCCACATACCCCTAATCTAACCCAAACCCCCCTTAAATAAACCTAACACTAAGCCCCTGAAGATCTTCCTACCTTATCTTCACCACACCGGGTATCAGCGATCCGTCCAGGCTCCGATGTCTTGATCCAAGCCCAAGCGGGGGGCTGAAGACATCCATCCTCCGGCTGAAGTCTTGATCCAAGCGGGCAGAAGAGGACATCCGGACCGGCAAACATCTTCATCCAAGCCGCATCTTCTATGTTCTTCCATCTGATGACGACCGGCTGATCTTCAAGACCTCCAGCGCGGATCCATCCTCTTCTTCCGATGACTAGACGACGAATGAAGGTTCCTTTAAGGGACGTCATCCAAGATGGCGTCCCTCAAATTCCGATTGGCTGATAGGATTCTATCAGCCAATCGGAATTAAGGTAGGAAAATTCTGATTGGCTGATGGAATCAGCCAATCAGATTCAAGTTCAATCCGATTGGCAGATCCAATCAGCCAATCAGATTGAGCTCGCATTCTATTGGCTGTTCCGATCAGCCAATAGAATGCGAGCTCAATCTGATTGGCTGATCGGATCAGCCAATCGGATTGAACTTGAATCTGATTGGCTGATTCCATCAGACAATCAGAATTTTCCTACCTTAATTCCGATTGGCTGATAGAATCCTATCAGCCAATCGGAATTCGAGGGACGCCATCTTGGATGACGTCCCTTAAAGGAACCGTCAGTCGTCGGTGAACATGGATGTTCCGCGTCGGCGGGATGAACTACATGGATCCGGAAGAAAGAAGATTGAAGATGAAGCTTGATAGAAGACTTCAGTCGGATCATGGACCTCTTCAGCTCCCGCTTGGATGAAGACTTCAGCCGGATCATGGACATCTTCAGCCCCCCGCTTGGGCTTGGATCAAGACATCGGAGGCTCTTCTGGATCGATCGGTGAACCCGGCGTGGTGAAGACAAGGTAGGGAGATCTTCAGGGGCTTAGTGTTAGGTTTATTTAAGGGGGGTTTGGGTTAGATTAGGGGTATGTGGGTGGTGGGTTGTAATGTTGGGGGGGGTATTGTATGGGTTTTTTTACAGGCAAAAGAGCTGAATTCTTTGGGGCATGCCCCGCAAAGGGCCCTTTTCAGGGCTGATAAGGTAAAAGAGATTTTCTATTTTAATTTTAGAATAGGGTAGGGCATTTTTTTATTTTGGGGGGCTTTGTTATTTTATTAGGGGGCTTAGAGTAGGTGTAATTAGTTTAAAATTGTCGTAATATTTTTCTAATGTTTGTAAATATTTTTTTATTTTTTGTAACTTAGTTCTTTTTTATTTTTTGTACTTTAGTTAGTTTATTTCATTGTATTTATTTGTAGGTATTGTATTTAATTAATTTATTGATAGTGTAGTGTTAGGTTTAATTGTAGGTAATTGTAGGTATTTTATTTAATTTATTTATTGATAGTGTAGTGTTAGGTTTAATTGTAACTTAGGTTAGGATTTATTTTACAGGTAATTTTGTAATTATTTTAACTAGGTAACTATTAAATAGTTATTAACTATTTAATAGCTATTGTACCTGGTTAAAATAATTACAAAGTTGCCTGTAAAATAAATATTAATCCTAAAATAGCTACAATATAATTATAATTTATATTGTAGCTATATTAGGGTTTATTTTACAGGTAAGTATTTAGCTTTAAATAGGAATAATTTATTTAATAAGAGTTAATTTATTTCGTTAGATTTAAATTATATTTAACTTAGGGGGGTGTTAGTGTTAGGGTTAGACTTAGCTTTAGGGGTTAATACATTTATTAGAGTAGCGGTGGGATCCGGTCGGCAGATTAGGGGTTAATTATTGTAGGTAGGTGGAGGCGACGTTGGGGGCGGCAGATTAGGGGTTAATAAATATAATATAGGGGTCGGCGGTGTTAGGGGCAGCAGATTAGGGGTACATAGGGATAACGTAGGTTGCGGCGGTGTACGGAGCGGCAGATTAGGGGTTAATAATAATATGCAGGGTTCAGCGATAGCGGGGGCGGCAGACTAGGGGTTAATAAATATAATATAGGGGTCGGCGGTGTTAGGGGCAGCATATTAGGGGTACATAGGTATAATGTAGGTTGCGGCGGTGTACGGAGCGGCAGATTAGGGGTTAATAATAATATGCAGGGGTCAGCGATAGCGGGGTCAGCAGATTAGGGGTTAATAAGTGTAAGGTTAGGGGTGTTTAGACTCGGGGTACATGTTAGGGTGTTAGGTGCAGACTTAGGAAGTGTTTCCCCATAGGAAACAATGGGGCTGCGTTAGGAGCTTAACGCTGCTTTTTTGCAGGTGTTAGGTTTTTTTTCAGCTCAAACAGCCCCATTGTTTCCTATGGGGGAATCGCGCACGAGCACGTTTTTGAAGCTGGCCGCGTCCGTAAGGAATGCTGGTATTTAGAGTTGCAGTGGCGGTAAATATGCTCTACGCTCCCTTATTTGGAGACTAACGCAGCGATTCTGTGAACTCTAAATACCAGCGTTATTTAAAAGGTGCGGGGGGGAAAAAGCATGCGTAGCTAGCGCACCCCTTTGGCCGCAGAACTCTAAATCTAGCCGTAAGCTAGCTACAAAATAACTAATAGTTACATTGTAGCTAGCTTAGGGTTTATTTTTATTTTACAGGTACAAAAGCTATTAAATAGTTATTAACTATTTAATAGCTACCTAGTTAAAATAAATACAAATAAACCTGTAAAATAAAACCTAACCTAAGTTACAATTACACCTAACACTATACTACCATTAAATAAATTAATTAAATACAATTACCTACAATTAAATAAAAATAACTAAATTTAACTAAAGTACAAAAAAATTACAAAAAATAAAAAATACAAGAAGTTTAAACTAATTACACCTAATCTAAGCCCCCTAATAAAATAAAAATTTCCCTCAAAATAATAAAATTCCCTACCCTATACTAAATTACAAATAGCTCTTAAAAGGGCATTTTGCAGGGCATTGCCCCAAAGTAATCAGCTCTTTTATCCGAAAAAAAAGAAATACACCCCCTTAACATTAAAACACACCACCCACACCCAACCTTACTCTAGTGCAGAATTATTAGGCAAATTAGTATTTTGACCACATCATCCTCTTTATGCATGTTGTCTTACTCCAAGCTGTATAGGCTCGAAAGCCTACTACCAATTAAGCATATTATGTGATGTGCATCTCTGTAATGAGAAGGGGTGTGGTCTAATGACATCAACACCCTATATCAGGTGTGCATAATTATTAGGCAACTTCCTTTCCTTTGGCAAAATGGGTCAAAAGAAGGACTTGACAGGCTCAGAAAAGTCAAAAATAGTGAGATATCTTGCAGAGGGATGCAGCACTCTTAAAATTGCAAAGCTTCTGAAGCGTGATCATCGAACAATCAAGCGTTTCATTCAAAATAGTCAACAGGGTCGCAAGAAGCGTGTGGAAAAACCAAGGCGCAAAATAACTGCCCATGAACTGAGAAAAGTCAAGCGTGCAGCTGCCAAGATGCCACTTGCCACCAGTTTGGCCATATTTCAGAGCTGCAACATCACTGGAGTGCCCAAAAGCACAAGGTGTGCAATACTCAGAGACATGGCCAAGGTAAGAAAGGCTGAAAGATGACCACCACTGAACAAGACACACAAGCTGAAACGTCAAGACTGGGCCAAGAAATATCTCAAGACTGATTTTTCTAAGGTTTTATGGACTGATGAAATGAGAGTGAGTCTTGATGGGCCAGATGGATGGGCCCGTGGCTGGATTGGTAAAGGGCAGAGAGCTCCAGTCCGACTCAGATGCCAGCAAGGTGGAGATGGAGTACTGGTTTGGGCTGGTATCATCAAAGATGAGCTTGTGGGGCCTTTTCGGGTTGAGGATGGAGTCAAGCTCAACTCCCAGTCCTACTGCCAGTTTCTGGAAGACACCTTCTTCAAGCAGTGGTACAGGAAGGAGTCTGCATCCTTCAAGAAAAACATGATTTTCATGCAGGACAATGCTCCATCACACGCGTCCAAGTACTCCACAGCGTGGCTGGCAAGAAAGGGTATAAAAGAAGAAAATCTAATGACATGGCCTCCTTGTTCACCTGATCTGAACCCCATTGAGAACCTGTGGTCCATCATCAAATGTGAGATTTACAAGGAGGGAAAACAGTACACCTCTCTGAACAGTGTCTGGGAGGCTGTGGTTGCTGCTGCACGCAATGTTGATGGTGAACAGATCAAAACACTGACAGAATCCATGGATGGCAGGCTTTTGAGTGTCCTTGCAAAGAAAGATGGCTATATTGGTCACTGATTTGTTTTTGTTTTGTTTTTGAATGTCAGAAATGTATATTTGTGAATGTTGAGATGTTATATTGGTTTCACTGGTAAAAATAAATAATTGAAATGGGTATATATTTGTTTTTTGTTAAGTTGCCTAATAATTATGCACAGTAATAGTCACCTGCACACACAGATATCCCCTTAAAATAGCTATAACTAAAAACAAATTAAAAACTGCTTCCAAAACTATTCAGCTTTGATATTAATGAGTTTTTTGGGTTTATTGAGAACATGGTTGTTGTTCAATAATAAAATTAATCCTCAAAAATACAACTTGCCTAATAATTCTGCACTCCCTGTAAAACCCACCCAAACCCCCCTTAAAAAACCCTAACACTACCCCATTGAAGATACCTTGAGCCATCTTCACCCAGCCGGGCCTCAGTTCTCAACGAATTCGGGCAAAGTGGTCCTCCAGGTGGGCAGAAGTCTTCATCCAAAATGGCCAGAAGAGGTCCTCCAGATGGGCAGAAGTCTTCATCGAAGTGGCATCTTCTATCTTCTTCCATCCGGCGAAGAGCGGCACCGACTTGAAGACATTGACGCGGAGCAACCATCGATCCCGACGACTAAACAAAGAATGACGGTTCCTTTAAATTATGTCATCCAAGATGGCGTCCCTTGAATTCCGATTGGCTGATAGGATTCTATCGGAATTAAGGTAGGAAAAATCTGAATGGCTGATGAAACTGCCAATAGAATGCAAGGTCAATCCTATTGGCTGATTGGATCAGCCAATCGGATTGAAATTCAATCCGATTGGCTGATTTCATCAGCCAATCAGATTTTTCCTACCTTAATTCCAATTGGCTGATAGAATCCTATCTTCTTGTAAAAATTTTTTATTTTCTGTAATAAATTTTGTACTTTAGTTAATTTTAGTTATTTTGATTGAATTTTTCGGTAACTGTATTTAATTAATTTAATTTATTTAATGATAGTATAGTGTTAGGTGTAATTGTAACTTAGGTTAGGATTTATTTTACAGGTAATTTTGTATTTATTTTAGCTAGGTAGCTATTAAATAGTTAATAACTATTTAATAGCTATTGTACCTAGTTAAAATAAATACAAAGTTGCCTGTAAAATAAACATAAACCCTAAAAGAGCTACAATGTAACTATTAGTTATATTGTAGCTATTTTAGGGTTTATTTTATAGGTAAGTATTTAGTTTTAAATAGGATTAATTTATTTAATTATAGGAATATTTATTTAGATTAATTTAAATAATATTTAAGTTAGGGGGGTGTTAGGGTTAGGGTCAGACTTAGGTTTAGGGGTTAATTCATTTAATATAGTGGCGGCGGTGTAGGGGGGGACAGGATAGGGGTTAATAAATGTAATATAGGTGGCGGCGGACTCCGGGAGCGGCGGTTTAGGGGCTAAACAATTATTTTATTTGCAGCAGGGTCCGGGATCGGCAGGATAGGGGTTAATAACTTTATGTAGGTGGCGGCGGTATAGGGTGCGGCAGATTAGGGTTAATAGGTATATTGTAGGTGGCGCCGGGGTCCGGGAGCGGCGGTTTAGGGGTTAATAAATTTATTATAGTTGCCGCGGGGTCCGGGAGCGGCGGTTTAGGGGTTAATACATATAATGTAGGTGGCGGCGGTGGCGGGGTGGCGGTTTAGGGGTTAATAAGTATAATGTAGGTGGCGGCGGTGTAGGGGGGACAGATTAGGGGTGTTTAGACTCGGTTACATGTTAGGTGCAGACATTTCCCATAGAAATCAATGGGATATACGGCAGTAGCGAACATGAGCTCTCGCTGCTGTCAGACTCACATTGATTCCTATGGGATCCGCCGCCTCCAGGGCGGCGGATTGAAAACCAGGTACGCTGGGCCGGAATACTGGTGAGCATACCTGGTTGTTCTTTGATAAGTTCCAAAAGTAGTCAGATTGTGCCGAACTTGCGTTCGGAACATCTATAGTGACGTGAGCATCGATCTGTGTCGGAGTCCGGAGGATCGTATGTTACATCACTAGATTCTACTTTTGCCGGTCTGTAGGGCTTGATAACTATGGCGAATCAGCCACGCCACAAATACGCTGTTGAATTCCAGCGTATTTGCGGTTGACGACTTGATAAATAGAGGCCCACTGTGTACTTTGACTTATTTATTCGATTATGACAGAGATCACAATCGTATCCCATTAAAATAAAATTCTCTTACAACTCCCATCATGAAGATGGTCATATGAGAATACTTAAATAAAAGCGATTTAATAACCTTTGTGTTTATCACTTTACATTTGGGCTAGTTTCCATTGAGTTGGTAAAGTTTGGAAACTGGTGGTAACATTAAAATTCTCCATAGACTTTAATAGAGATACATATTATATCACCAGATTCCAAACGTTACCACCTCAATGGAAATGAACCCTTTGACGTGTAAAAAAGGACATTGGGACAACAAGGAGAGCTTGAGATGTTATTAGGTATTAGGTAACATGAACTTGCTAATGAGGCACATTAAACTTAGTCGACAAATACTTCTCCCAAGAGGCTGACATCAGTATATATGTATTTATACAGTGGTGTTTTATATATAAAAAATACTCCTCTAGGTGAATCAAGTGATTGCATTCTTGTAGCCACTGGGCATTTTATTAAATAGTCAAAGGCAGGGGTTGAGTAGTATAGGGATCCCCAATAGTTTTGAGGTTTCCAATGAGACTGCAGTCCATATTGGTACAATATTGTGGCGTTGCCACCATATATGGGCCACCATTGCATCTCCAACATCTCACAGATGGAAGCTTGCAATTTGACAACGGGCAGAAGTCATATACCATCTGTGAAGAATCTTAAGGTTTAGTTCTAAAAATGTACCAGAAATAGAGGATTTACTCACCGATTAGTAAATTTAAGAGGAATCAATATAGGAAATGTTTACATTTAGTTCTTCATTTCATCTGTCTATATAGTATGGTACAAAGCCTGGGTTAGGTTGTTTCAATAATGAATAGATAAGGGAGAGGGTATGCCTCGAGGGTGTGGGTTTGTGGCATAAGGATTCATATGGAGTTAATGGTCTGAGCATGCTCTGTTTTTGTGGATGGGAGGTTAGATATATGTAGCATTGATGATATAAAAACCAGTTTCTAAACATTAGGAAGCCACTGGGTCCTGTCTGCTAGTTAGTTAGATGGTTAGTAAAACCATCTGGGCCAGGTGCTTTGTCCGATGGTAATTTCTTAATTGCTAGCTGTAGTTCCTTATTTATAACTAAGTGTGGTCTGTTGTTCAGGGATGATCATCGGGATGTTATGTAGGAAAGACTTAACCCCTTAACAACCAACGACGTATGGGGTACGTCCTGCAAAAAAATGCAGTTAATGACCAAGGACGTACCCCATACGTCGTTGGTCTCTGAAAGCAGTGGAAGCGATCCTGATAGCTTCCAGCTGCTTTCATGTTATTGCAGTGATGCCTCAATATTGAGGCATCCTGCAATAACTGTTTTTAGCCATCTGATGCAGAGAGAGCCACTCTGTGGCCCTCTCTGCATCGGCTATCGATAGCCGTTACCGTTGGTGGGTGGGTGGGCAGTTATTGGTGGAGGAGGGATCTTGTGCGGGCGCGTGCACGGGCGCATGCACGAGAGCCGTGCACCCGCGTGCACGGGCGCGCGCGTGCACGTGAGATCTATGCAAACAGCATCAATATGCTGTAGATCTGGTGGGTGGAAGAGAGGACTGGGGAGGGTGGGATTTTCAAATCAAGGCATCTGGGAGAGGGTGGGGGTTGGATGTTGAGGGGGGGGGCAGCTACACTACAAAAATATTTAATAAAATAAAAAAATTTAAATACATTATTATTTTTCAAACTGGGTACTGGCAGACAGCTGCCAGTACCCAATATGGTGCACAATAAAGGCAGAGGGGGGGGGGGGTTAAAGAGCTGTTTAAGGGGGGGATCAGGGAGGTTGGGGGCTAAGGGGGGTCCTACACAGCAGAAGAATTATTTTTATTTATTTTTTTAAAAAAACCTAAAACCCCCCAAAAAACTTTTATTTTAGTACTGGCAGACTTTCTGCCAGTACTTAAGATGGCGGGGACAATTGTGGGGTGGGGGAGGGAAGAGAGCTGTTTGGAAGGGATCAGGTGGTGGGATGTGTCAGGTGGGAGGTTGATCTCTACACTAAAGCTAAAATTAACCCTGCAAGCTCCCTACAAGCTACCTAATTAACTCCTTCACTGCTAGACATAATATACGTGTGATGCGCAGCGGCATTTAGCGACCTTCTAACTACCAAAAAGCAACGCCAAAGCCATATATGTCTGCTATTTCTGAACAAAGGGGATCCCAGAGAAGCATTTACAACAATTTGTGCCATAATTGCACAAGCTGTTTGTAAATAATTTCAGTGAGAAACCTAAAATTGTGAAATATTTAAAGTTTTTTTTAATTTGATCGCATTTGGCGGTGAAATGGTGGCATGAAATATACCAAAATGGGCCTAGATCAATACTTGGGGTTGTTTACTACACTACACTAAAGCTAAAATTAACCCTACAAGCTCCCTACATGCTCCCTAATTAACCCCTTCACTGCTGCGCATAATACACGTGTGGTGCGCAGTGGCATTTAGCGGCCTTCTAATTACCAAAAAGCAACGTAAAAGCAATATATTTCTGCTATTTCTCAACAAAGGGGATCCCAGAGAAGCATTTAAAACCATTTGTGCAATAATTGCACAAGCTGTTTGTAAATAATTTCAGTGAGAAACCTAAAGTTTGTGAAAAAATTTGTGAAAAAGTGAACATTTTATTTTATTTGATCGCATTTGGCGGTGAAATGGTGGCATGAAATATACCAAAATGGGCCTAGATCAATACTTTGGGTTGACTTCTAAATATATATATATATATATATATATATATATATATATATATATATATATATATATATATATATATATATACATGTTAAAGGATATTCAGGGATTCCTGACAGATATCAGTGTCCCAATGTAACTAGCGCTAATTTTGAAAAAAAGTGGTTTGGAAATAGCAAAGTGCTACTTTTATTTAGTGCCCTATAACTTGCAAAAAAAGCAAGGAACATGTAAATATTGTGTATTTCTAAACTCAGGACAAAATTTAGAAACTATTTAGCATGGGTGTTTTTGGGTGGTTGTAGATGTGCAACAGATTTTGGGGTCAAAGTTTGAAAAAAAAAAATTCAATTTTTTCCTCATATTTTATAATTTTTTTAATAGTAAATTATAAGATATGATGAAAATAATATCTTATTATCTTTCATAGAGAAAGCTATAGAGTTATTCGACTTAGTGATGGACAAGACATAAGACCTGTTAATTTTACGTTTAAGTTTGCGGGCAAAGTCTCTGCTGCATTTATTATCTCCTTTGTAAAGTGTCTGTTGTAGTTTAAGAGTGATTTGTTTACAGTCTTTGTCTAGGAGATTGTTTACAGTGTCCTGCAATTTTGATTTAAGTAGACATGTGCAACGTGAAAAATATTGTTTGGTTTTGTTTTCATTTATTAAATACATAATTTTGTTTCGGGAAATTAGTTTTGTTTAAGGGACAGTCTACACCAGAATTTGTATTATTTAAAAAGATAGATAATTCTTTTACCCATTACCCGGTTCTGCATTACCAACACAGTTATATTAATATATGTTTTACCTCTATGATTACCTTGTATCTAAGCCTCTGCAGACTGCCCCCTTATCTAAGTGCTTTTGACAGACATGCAGTGCAGCCAATCAGTACAAACTCACGAATAACTCCACAGGAGTGAGCACAATGTTATCTATATGACACACATGAACTAGTACTGTCTAACTGTGAAAAACTTTCAAAATGCTCTGAACTAAGAGGCGGTTTTCAACGGTTTAGAAATCAGTTTGAGCCTAGCTTTTCAAAAATACCACCAAGGGAACAAAGAAAAATGAATGATAAAAGTAAATTGGAAAGTGGTTTAAAATTGCATGTCCTATCTGAATCATGAAAGTTTAATTTTGACTAGACTGTCCCTTTAAGTTATAAAAAAAAATTGTTTTGGCAAATTAGTTATGTTAAGTTAAATCGTTATTTCGAATCCGTTCGTTATTTCAAATCTATTCTTTATTCATATTCATTATTCTATTCTGAAATGTACCACCTTCACGCACATCAGAGTCCGCCGACACTAAATAAACCTATAGACCCCTAAAGCGCTGCCCCCCCACATCGCCAACACTAACTAAACCTATTAAGCCCTAAAGCGCTGCCCCCCCAAATCTCCGACACTAACTAAACATATTAACCCCTAAAATGCTACCCCCACATCGCTGACACTAATTAAACTTATTGACCCCTAAAACACCTCCCTCCACATTGCCAACACTAACTAAACCTATTAACCCCTAAAGCGCCGCTCCCCCACATCGCCAACACTAACTAAACCTATTGACCCCTAAAATGCCACCCCCTACATCGCTGACACTAAGTAAACCTATTAACCCCTTAAGGGCCACACCCCACATCGCCAACACTAACGAAACCTTATAACCCCTAAAACGCCGCCCCCCACATTGCCAACATTAACTAAACCTATTAACCCCTAAAGCGCTGCCCCCCTCATCGCCGACACTAACTAAACCTATTAACCCCTAAAAAGCCCCCCCCCACATCGCCAACACTAACTAAACCTATTAAGCCATAAAGCGCCAACCCCCATCATCACAGACACTTACTAAACCTATTAACCCCTAAAGCGCCGCCTCCCCACATCGCCGACACTAACTTAACCTATTAACCCCTAAAACGCCGCCCCACCACATTGCCTAAACTATCTAAACCTATTAACCCCTAAAACACTGACCCCCACATCACCTACACTAACTAAACCTATTAACCCCTAAAGTGCCGCCCCCACATCACCAACACTAACTAAAGCTATTAACCTCTAAACCGCCACAGCCCATATCGCAACAACCTAAATTAAACTATATGAACCCATAAACCTAATACCCCCTAACTTTAACATAATTAAAATACACCTAAATTAAAGTTACAATTACAGGGAGTGCAGAATTATTAGGCAAGTTGTATTTTTGAGGATTAATTTTATTATTGAACAACAACCATGTTCTCAATGAACCCAAAAAACTCATTAATATCAAAGCTGAATAGTTTTGGAAGTAGTTTTTAGTTTGTTTTTAGTTATAGCTATTTTAGGGGGATATATGTGTGTGCAGGTGACTATTACTGTGCATAATTATTAGGCAACTTAACAAAAAACAAATATATACCCATTTCAATTATTTATTTTTACCAGTGAAACCAATATAACATCTCAACATTCACAAATATACATTTCTGACATTCAAAAACAAAACAAAAACAAATCAGTGACCAATATAGCCACCTTTCTTTGCAAGGACACTCAAAAGCCTGCCATCCATGGATTCTGTCAGTGTTTTGATCTGTTCACCATCAACATTGCGTGCAGCAGCAACCACAGCCTCCCAGACACTGTTCAGAGAGGTGTACTGTTTTCCCTCCTTGTAAATCTCACATTTGATGATGGACCACAGGTTCTCAATGGGGTTCAGATCAGGTGAACAAGGAGGCCATGTCATTAGATTTTCTTCTTTTATACCCTTTCTTGCCAGCCACGCTGTGGAGTACTTGGACGCGTGTGATGGAGCATTGTCCTGCATGAAAATCATGTTTTTCTTGAAGGATACAGACTTCTTCCTGTACCACTGCTTGAAGAAGGTGTCTTCCAAAAACTGGCAGTAGGACTGGGAGTTGAGCTTGACTCCATCCTCAACCCGAAAAGGCCCCACAAGCTCATCTTTGATGATACCAGCCCAAACCAGTACTCCACCTCCACCTTGCTGGCGTCTGAGTCGGACTGGAGCTCTCTGCCCTTTACCAATCCAGCCACGGGCCCATCCATCTGGCCCATCAAGACTCACTCTCATTTCATCAGTCCATAAAACCTTAGAAAAATCAGTCTTGAGATATTTCTTGGCCCAGTCTTGACGTTTCAGCTTGTGTGTCTTGTTCAGTGGTGGTCGTCTTTCAGCCTTTCTTACCTTGGCCATGTCTCTGAGTATTGCACACCTTGTGCTTTTGGGCACTCCAGTGATGTTGCAGCTCTGAAATATGGCCAAACTGGTGGCAAGTGGCATCTTGGCAGCTGCACGCTTGACTTTTCTCAGTTCATGGGCAGTTATTTTGCGCCTTGGTTTTTCCACACACTTCTTGCGACCCTGTTGACTATTTTGAATGAAACGCTTGATTGTTCGATGATCACGCTTCAGAAGCTTTGCAATTTTAAGAGTGCTGCATCCCTCTGCAAGATATCTCACTATTTTTGACTTTTCTGAGCCTGTCAAGTCCTTCTTTTGACCCATTTTGCCAAAGGAAAGGAAGTTGCCTAATAATTATGCACACCTGATATAGGGTGTTGATGTCATTAGACCACACCCCTTCTCATTACATAGATGCACATCACCTAATATGCTTAATTGGTAGTAGGCTTTCGAGCCTATACAGCTTGGAGTAAGACAACATGCATAAAGAGGATGATGTGGTCAAAATACTCATTTGCCTAATAATTCTGCACTCCCTGTATTAACTAACTACCTATTTAAAAATATATGCAAACTTACCTTTGAAATAAAAATAAAACTTAAGCTAGTTACAATATTACTATTTACTAACTACCTAGTTAAAATAAATACAAACTTACCTGTGAAATAAAAATAAAACCTAAGCTTAAACTAAAAAACTTAACATTACTAAAAATAAAAAACCTAAGATTAGTAAAAATAAAAAAAACTAACATTACAAAAAAAATAAAACTACAATTACAAAAAATAATAAAGACTAAAATTACTAAAAATAAAAAAACTACCATTACAAAAAATAACAAACAAAATCATCCAAAATAATACAAAATATAGCTACAAGCAGCAATAGAGGTGGCCACGCGCATTGCCTTTGCAATGGCATAAAAGCTGCTAAGTCACAATACATAGCTATACAGCAAATTTCACAGCTTTAACATTAGCGGTTGCAAAGAAATCACATTTTAGAAATTTCCGCGTAAACCAATATGGCTGCCATAGCTTCTGACCAATTCCTTCAACATGAAAAAATGTGACTCTATATCACAAAATAAGGTTATACTACAGCTAGTTTCACATTTCTAACATAAGCAGTTGCAGAGAAAATAGATTTTCGAAATTTTTGCATAAAAAAAATGGCTGTCAGATCATATGATATATAGCCTCTATATTATGCAGAATAATTCTCACCATAGATGTCAATAAATATGGCAAAAAGAAAGCATTTTTGTAAAAAGGTTTTTGTTTTATTATTAAATAAAAAATATTGTTAAGCATTTTTGAACAATTCAAAATGGCTGCCAAACCACATGACCTATCAACTTCTCTTGAACAAATCTGAATGTTAGTCATAAGATAACTCTATAAACAAAATTCCAAGTCTGTCCCATAAGCGGTTTCGGAAAAGAAGATTTTTTTAGTTTTTAAAAACAGTGCATACGAAACAAAATGGCCACCAAGTGACCAAGTGAAAATATGGCTTTCAAATTGCACATAATAATGCTCACTATAGACCTCTACAAATTGCAGAAGTTTCATGAAAATTTGCAAATGTTTTATTTCACGAAGGCGACTGCGCAGTGCGAATTTTAACTGCAATATTGTCTTTGAGAGTTATGACTATGTGTAATCATGTGTCTATTACACTGTAATATTGTTAAATATTGTAAAACTAATGCATAAAGTGCAAAATTACACAATTAAATGTCGATAAAAAGGTAAATGTCTCACAGCAGCGATGTTGTTTATAGAAAAATTGCAGCAAATCAAAAGAGGCAGTATTGAATTACAAATAATTACGATAAACATACAATTAATATTACTGCCACATCATGTGACTGATTCTCTCCTAACGAGCAATTTTTAATCTAGGTAACCATATAAGATTATACAGCAAATTTCACAGTTCTTACATAAGCAGATGCAGAGAAAATAGACTTTCGATATTTTCACGTAAACCAAGATGGCTGCCCGATCATAAGATATACAGCCTCCATATAACGCACAATAATGCTCACCATAGATGTCAATAAGCATGGCAAAAATAAAGCATTTTTGTCAGTTTTTGTTTTATTTTTAATTAAAAAATATTGTTAAAGGGACATTATACACTCAAAACAAGATGGGGTATTTCAATAAAGGATATAAAGATAATAAACTTTGTCATTGACATGTATTATCAATTTTGCCTCTAAAGCTGCTAAAAATTATAATAAAGTTGTAAGTAAGGTAACTACATAAGAATACGTCCGTAATACGGCTAGGCTATTGAGCAAGCATTTGTCCCTCACTCCCTAACAAGTACAAGCCCTGCAGGGACAGCTGTGACCTATACAGTGCAGTATAGGGCTATATTATGTGTGCTCTAAATATCCCAGCATAACGCTCACAGCTCTCCCTGCAGGGCTTGTACATGCCTCTGCTTTATCGCCAGCGTCTCCCTAAGCGGGTTGTCTGCTCTCACTAGACGGGAGCTCGGCTGCACCGCCATCAATCAGCTGGGATTAGCTTGCTTGCCCATGCTGTGTTCTGTGTATGCTCAATTATTTTATAGGCTATTTGTGATGTGATTTTACATCTTCAACGGTAAATGCTGGTTGGGCTGATGATGGATTCTGCAATAGTGTTATGAAATGACGTAACAAACACAAACCAATGGCTATGTTTTCACTTTCAAGACGGACTAAAAAAAACTATAATTTTTCAGCTCAGACTTTGAACTATTTGCAGGATGGAATTACGTGATTGCATTAGTATGACGTTTCAACAATATCCTGCAACTAGTTCATAGTCTGAACTGAAAAATTATAGTTTTTTTTAGTCCGTCTTGAAAGTGAAAACATAGACATTGGTTTATGTTTGTTACGTCATTTCATAACACTATTGCAGAATCCATCATAAGCCGCAACCAGCATTTACCGTTGCAGATGTAAAATAACAACACAAATAGCCTATAAAATAATTGAGCAAATACAGCATGGGCAAGCAAGCTAATCCCAGCTGATTGATGGCGGTGCAGCCAAGCTCCCACCTAGTGAGAGCAGACAACCCGCTTAGGGAGACGCTGGCGATAAAGCAGAGGCATGTACAAGCCCTGCAGGGAGAGCTGTGAGCGTTATGCTGGGATATTTCGAGCGCACATAATATAGCCCTATACTGCACTGTAAACTGCTGCTCGGTGTGATGTGTCAGTCCCACACATTACATATAGGTATAGGCTTTTATTATCCCTATGAATCACGTATAGCGCTCAGCTCACAGCTGTCCCTGCAGGGCTTGTACTTGTTAGGGAGTGAGGGACAAATGCTTGCTCAATAGCCTAGCCGTATTACGGACGTATTCTTATGTAGTTACCTTACTTCCAACTTTATTATAATTTTTAGCAGCTTTAGAGGCAAAATTGATAATACATGTCAATGACAAAGTTTATTATCTTGATATCCTTTATTGAAATACCACATCTTGTTTTGAGTGTATAATGTCCCTTTAAGCAATTTTGAACAATTCAAAATGGCTGCCAAACCACATGACCAATTGACTTCTCTTGAACAAATCTGAATATTGGTCATAAGATAACTCTAAAAACCAAGCTTCATGTCTGTCTCATAAGTGGTTTCGGAGACTAAGATTTTTGTAGTTTTTAAAAACAGCGCATACGAAACAAAATGGCCACCACACTATGTAATGTATGTCTTTCATATTGCACACACTAATGCTCACCATAGACCTCTACAATTTGCAGAAGTTTCATAAAAATTTGCAAATGTTTTATTTTATGAAGGCGACTGCGCAGTGTGAATTTTAACTGCAATATTGTCTTTGAGTGTTATGACTATGTGCAATGAAGTGTCTATTACACTGTAATATTGTAAAATATTGTAAAATTAATGCATAAAGTGCAAATTTACGCAATTAAATGTCGATAAAAAGGCCCTAGGGCGAACGAGAGAGTCTCTTCTCAAAAGAGAAGAAAATGATATGAGAGAACGAAGTAACTTTAATGTTAAATATAATAAGGATCACATCAGGTTTATCACAACCTTCAATGAAGGACATAATATTATCAAAGAGGTTTTCAACAAACATTGGGGTATTTTAAAATCAGACAGTCTGTTAGCACCCTCACTACCTGAACATCCATCTATCACCTTCAGGAAAGGGAAAAACTTGAGGAACTTATTAGCTCCTAGTAAATTAAAAACGGTTAAAACAAATATATCGACATCACAGAAAAGCAATTGGCTAAGCCTAAAAGAGGGCACTTATAAATGTGGCAAACATAACTGTGGTATGTGCAAACATGTGAAGAAAGAACCCAATTTTAGAAATAGTGATCAATCACATGATTTCCTAATTAAGTGCCGTTGTACCTGTGATTCAACATATGTAATATATTTATTAACATGTGGGTGTGACCTTATGTATGTAGGTCGCACCAAAAGGAAAATCAGGCGGAGAGTCTCTGAACATCTTAATAATATTAAAAATGAAATAGAGAACCACAGTGTGCCACGACATTATAGAGATGTACATGGTGGAGATTCTAAATCTTTGAAGGTACAGGTCATTGATTGGATACCCCCATCCACCCAAAATAGACTGTTAACTCTATGTAAACATGAGACTTACTGGATACAGAAATTAAATTGTTTGTGTCCAGGGGGTCTCAACGTTGATTTAGACCTGGCTGCCTTTATGTAATGTAATATTGTGCAGTATCTGTAACAACTGTTAGCTCAATAGACCAGTAGTGATAGGGCTAGCTGTGAGACATATTGTTTTAATAATAATTATTTATTTTTTAATCTTTGGATTTTTTAATCCCCTTAATTCCTAATTTAAACCCTTAATACAATAATTTTATATCTCTAGTAAGAGAATGGCTGTTCCTCCTTATATATGTTAGTCTAGTGAATTAACTTAGTGATTTAGATTCATATCTATTCTCCTGGTAATAAAGTTTTGTTCTTTTTACATATTATTATATATATAGTGTATTTTATTTTTATTTATCTATATAATATATATTTTATATATGTTTATATATGAAGTTTCTAAAAATGATTTTTACGTTTTTCTATGTATTTTTTTTATGTTTTTTATGTTTTGAGTTCACATATTTATATATATATTTATTTTTTATAATATCAATACATAGTCCAATTATAATTGCATTTATTATTTCATTTACTTTTCATTCATTTATTAGTTTTTTGTTTTTATACTAACTATTGAATGCCAATATATTAAATTAAATTAAATATCGATCCTGTGTTTATTTTTAGTATGCTTTTAGAATGTAATTCATATTTAGCATGAAATTCTGTTTTTACTTTCATTTTTCACATATCATCAAGTTACGCCTTTCAGTTTCATACGAATGCAAGTAGAAAATATTTAGAGACCTTGGAAACACCCAGCCGATATGGGACCAATGAAATAAGATTATGTGCTATAAATACACTTGCATCGTAGGACTCACTATTCATCCTACCTCTTGAGAAAGACCGCACGTTAGCGGTTGAAACGCGTTGGGGTCAATTTTGGACTATCTGAGGACCCGTAGTGCTCTGTGGGAGAATTCACTGACACCTGATACTTTGTTACGGACATTGCTACCAGAGCCGCGACTACGGAAGCCAGCAAGGAATTGAACCATCCTGTTCTGTGACGATTATCCTGAGGGACTCGCACAGTTTTATGGACTGACATTGTTCTTATTGTGTTTGCTGATACATCTGGAACCTTGATGTTTTTTAATAAACGCCTGATTAAACCTTCAACACTGTAAGTGTAATACATTAGCGTGGTACTTTGCGCCATATCTATCTACACTTGAGTCTGTTTGCGCTTTGTTTTTTCACAGATCTTTGGGAAAAAGGTTAATGTCTCACCGCAGCCATGTTGATTATGGAAAAATTGCAGTTTTAACAAACTTGGTAGAGGGGAACTTGCAAGGAGCATATGTGCTAAATTGCGCATCATTGCACTAAGCGGTTTAAGAGAAGAAGGTGTCTGAAGATTTTCACAAAATGCAAGATGGCTGCCACATCATGTGACCAAGGCACTTCTCTTGAGCAATAGCAAATCTAGGTCATAGTAGCACTAAGCACAGCAAATTTCGAAGTTGTAACATAAGTAGTTCCAGAGCTAAAGATTTTTAAGCGATTGTTGAAATTTGTCGCAAAAAGCAATATGGCTGCCAGAGCATGTGACCTATGAGTTCAATTTTGCATGAGATGTAGCAGAGCAATAGGCTGTACAAGCATACCTGATTTCAAGAGCTTTGCACAAACAGTTAAGCAGTTATGGGCAATTGAATAAAAAGCTTGGCGGAATAAAAGGAAAAATAATAATAATAATAATAATAATAATAATCCGAACAATAACAATAGGTTGTCCTGCAACTTTGTTGCATGGCCATCTAATTATTCCTATTCTAATACCCACGTAAAAAAAAACACCCCAAAATAAAAAAAAAACTTCTGTATGGCAATGCCCTAAAGTTAACAGCTCTTTTGCAAAAAAATTAAATAAAACAAACCCCCCCTAACACTACACACACCCCTAAACCCACAAAATAAAAATAACCTAATCTACCCATTGCCTCGAAAATGGTATTTGTATGGACATTGCCCCGAAAATGGTAAAAATCACATTACAAAACATAACAAACTATCACCTAGATTACGAGTTTTGCGTTAACAGGGGTGCGGTGCTAACGAGCAGTTTATGCTCACCGCTAACTTGCAGACAGCGCTGGTATTGCAGGTTTTTACAAACCCGGCGTTAGCCGCAAAAAAGTGAGCGAAGAGCAAAATTTTGCTCCACATCTCACCTCAATACCAGCGCTGGTTACGTTAGCAGTAAGCAGGTAAAACGTGCTCGTGCACGATTTCCCCATAGGAATCAATGGGGGAGAGCCGGCTGAAAAAAAAACCTAGCACCTGCAAAAAAAGCAGCGTAAAGCTCCTAACGCAGCCCCATTGATTCCTATGGGGAAATAAAATTTATGTCTACACCTAACACCCTAACATGAACCCCAAGTCTAAACACCCCTAATCTTACACTTATTAACTCCTAATCTGCCGCCCCCAACATCGCCGACACCTGCATTATATTATTAACCCCTAATCTGCCGCTCCGGACACCGCCGCCACCTACATTATACTTATTATCCCCTAATCTGCTGCCCCCAACATCGCCGACACCTACATTATACTTATGAACCCCTAATCTGCTGCTCCCAACATTGCCGACACCTACATTATATTTATTAACCCCTAATCTGCCACCCCCATGTCGCTGCAACCTACCTACATTTATTAACCCCTAATCTGCCGCCACTATAATAAAGTTATTAACCCCTAAATATATGTCTAACCCTAACACCACCTAACTTAAAGATAATAAATCTAAATAAAATTACTACAATTAACTAAATAATTCCTATCTAAAACAAAATACTTAACTATAAAATAAACCATAAGCTAGCTACAATATAACTAATAGTTACATTGTAGCTAGCTTAGGGTTTATTTTTATTTTACAGGCAACTTTGTATTTATTTTAACTAGGTAGAATAGTTATTAAATAGTTATTAACTATTTAATAACTACCTAGTTAAAATAAAGACAAAAGTACCTGTAAAATAAAACCTAACCTAAGTTGATGCACTAACCCAAACTATTAGGGAGTTACAAACTGACAACCAAAAACTTAGGGAGTGCATATCTGATTTATATGCTTCAAAACCTAACCTGACTAAAAATAACCCAGAACCCCAGGTTTCAATCCCTGATACATTTTCAGGGAATAGATCATTGTTTAAAGAATTTAGAAATGCCTGTCTTTTTCTCTTTGAGCTTAAACCTAAAACATACTCCTCTGATAGGATAAAGGTTCTCACCATTATATCATATCTCAGGGATGAACCACGTGCTTGGGCAGATTCCTACTATGAAACCCAGAATCCAGCCCTAAATTCACTGGAAAATTTTCTGAATGCTTTATCTTCCATTTACGACGACCCATTCAAACAAAATTCAGCTGAGAATTGCCTTAGAGCATTAAAACAGGGAAAACATCCTGTCGAGGACTATATCGCTCAGTTTAAAATACATGCGATAGACTCTCAATGGAATGAGGTGTCATTACGTAACCAGTTTAGATATGGTTTAGGGGATGATATTAAGGACGAATTGTCCAGAATCGGCATTCCAGATAGACAAGAAGATCTGTAAACCCTCTGCACCAGCACTGAAAGGAGACTACGCGAGCGCAAATTTGAGAAGTCTAACTTAACTCCACCATACCAAAGAACCACTCCGACTACAGCTTTAACCAGGGAGACTGAGACCCTTATGGAGATAGGCTTTATGAAAGGGCCACTCTCCACTGAAGAAAAACAGAGAAGAAGAGCGATGAATCGCTGTATGTACTGCGCCTCAAGTGAGCATGAGGTCAGGAGCTGTCCTATTTTGAGGAAAACAAAATCTGGTAAGCCATCTCAGACTTCTCTAGGCCTTACTGTAAACAGAACTACTGTTCCTTACTTTACCTTGTCTTCCTCCCTACAGTGGGACCAGTTCAAACTAAATACTGAGGCAATTGCTGATACCGGACCCAGTGGTAACTACGTGGGAAAAAAAATACCTACCCAAGCAAAGCAACACCCTGTGTCTGTTTCTTTAATTGATGGCACACCAATATCTTCAGGCCCTATCACACACCAAACTATTCCATTACTCTTCACTACTAACACCGGGCATAGGGAGGTAATCTCTTTTGATATTATATCTAGTCCTATATATCTCATCATTCTGGGTTTAACATGGTTAAACCTCCACCAACCCACATTCTTGTGGGAAGATAGGACCCTCTCCCTTACATCACATTAGTGCAAGAAGACTTGTTGCTCTTCCATCAGTATATAAAGATTTTTCTGATGTATTTAACAAAAAAGAAGCCAAACATCGCCCCCCTCACAGGTCATATGACTGTCCCATAGATTTACTACCAGGTTCCAGTAAACCCTATGGGCACATATACCCACTCTAGAATTTCGATGGGGTATAGCGCCAAAGACGGACACCTATAGCTCTGAACAGTGAGCTAACTAGCTAGCTTAGAAGATATACTAAGAAAATAAATATGTTCAGAGGGCCTCAAAATGTGTTGTACAATGTATAGAGTGTGTGTTTAGAAATATTTTAATTGTAGATCTAGTAATTTACACGAGAATGAAACATGCCATGATGGGTACAGTGGTAATAAATGACAAAAAAACTATAAGATGTGGATCCACTCTTGTACAAATTGAATATTGAATATATCTATATAAAAACACTGAATAATGAATTGATGTAGAGGCAATGATAGAACCTGCAATGAAATATAAGAAAATTAAAATTCAAACAATGTCTGAAAGAAATCAATCCAAAGTGTGGATTTAAAAAATAAATACAATAAAGTCAAATGCATGGATTGCTGATATTGACTAGGAAGAGGATACTGTAAGAGATATTGTGTACCAGTGCTAGTGGTGATAATGTGTACAAAATTATAAGAGTGGTCAAAAGAGGGTGAAAAATTATCCTTTGTGATTGCAAATATCAAAAAAACAAACAGTGTCAACTTGCTTATTCAAAAATGAAAAAATGATGTGAAAAATTAAAAAAATTAAAAAAATTGCAAAGGAAAAATTGAAGAAATGTTGCGCAAAAAATTAAAAAAGAGAATAAAGTCAGTGATCAAAAAAAAAGGAAAAAAGAGAACAAAGTCAGTGATTGTAATCCAACAAACAATATCCTATAAAAGTCTAACTGTGATGATCGAAATAGAAATCAAAAGTTAATAATGTGTTCCTGATGGTGAGAACCCTTGGTGGTTGGGAGAAACTCCAATCCAAAAAAATTAAATAAACCTAAAAGTAAATCAGACATTGTTTGAATTTTAATTTTCTTATATTTTCATTGGAGGTTCTATCATTGCCTCTACATCAATTCATTATTCAGTGTTTTTATATAGATATATTCAATATTCAATTTGTACAAGAGTGTATCCACATCTTATTGTTTTTATTGTCACATATACCCACTCTCTAAGCCTGAATTAGACCATTTAAAAACCTATTTACAAGACAATTTATCCAAAGGATTTATAAGACCTACCACCTCTCCAGCTGGAGCGAGAATATTCTTTGTTAAAAATAAGGATAAATCACTAAGGCCTAGATTTGGAGTTCGGCGGTAAATGGGCTGCTAACGCTCCGCGGGCTTTTTTCTGGCCGCACCATAAATTTAACTCTGGTATCGAGAGTTCAAACAAATGCTGCGTTAGGCTCCAAAAAAGGAGCGTAGAGCATTTTTACCGCAAATGCAACTCTCGATACCAGAGTTGCTTACGGACGCGGCCGGCCTCAAAAACGTGCTCGTGCACGATTCCCCCATAGGAAACAATGGGGCTGTTTGAGCTTAAAAAAAACCTAACACCTGCAAAAAAGCAGCGTTCAGCTCCTAACGCAGCCCCATTGTTTCCTATGGGGAAACACTTCCTACGTCTGCACCTAACACTCTAACATGTACCCCGAGTCTAAACACCCCTAGCCTTACACTTATTAACCCCTAATCTGCCGCCCCCGCTATCGCTGACCCCTGCATATTTTTTTAAACCCCTAATCTGCCGCTCCGTAAACCGCCGCAACCTACGTTATCCCTATGTACCCCTAATCTGCTGCCCTAACATCGCCGACCCCTATATTATATTTATTAACCCCTAATCTGCCCCCCTCAACGTCGCCGACACCTGCCTATACTTATTAACCCCTAATCTGCTGAGCGGACCTGAGCGCTACTATAATAAAGTTATTAACCCCTAATCCGCCTCACTAACCCTATCATAAATAGTATTAACCCCTAATCTGCCCTCCCTAACATCGCCGACACCTAACTTCAATTATTAACCCCTAATCTGCCGACCGGAGCTCACCGCTATTCTAATAAATGTATTAACCCCTAAAGCTAAGTCTAACCCTAACACTAACACCCCCCTAAGTTAAATATAATTTTTATCTAACGAAATAAATTAACTCTTATTAAATAAATGATTCCTATTTAAAGCTAAATACTTACCTGTAAAATACATCCTAATATAGCTACAATATAAATTATAATTATATTATAGATATTTTAGGATTAATATTTATTTTACAGGCAACTTTGTAATTATTTTAACCAGGTACAATAGCTATTAAATAGTTAAGAACTATTTAATAGTTACCTAGTTAAAATAATAACAAAATTACCTGTAAAATAAGTCCTAACCTAAGTTATAATTAAACCTAACACTACCCTATCAATAAAATAATTAAATAAACTACCTACAATTACCTACAATTAACCTAACACTACACTATCAATAAATTAATTAAACACAATTCCTACAAATAAATACAATTAAATAAACTAGCTAAAGTACAAAAAATAAAAAAGATCTAAGTTACAGAAAATAAAAAAATATTTACAAACATAATAAAAATATTACAACAATTTTAAACTAATTACACCTACTCTAAGCCCCCTAATAAAATAACAAAGCCCCCCAAAATAAAAAATTCCCTACCCTATTCTAAATTAAAAAAGTTACAAGCTCTTTTACCTTACCAGCCCTGAACAGGGCCCTTTGCGGGGCATGCCCCAAGAATTTCAGCTCTTTTGCCTGTAAAAAAACACATACAATACCCCCCCAACATTACAACCCACCACCCACATACCCCTAATCTAACCCAAACCCCCCTTAAATAAACCTAACACTAAGCCCCTGAAGATCTTCCTACCTTGTCTTCACCATACCAGGTTCACCGATCCGTCCTGAAGAGCTCCTCCGATGTCCTGATCCAAGCCCAAGCGGGGGCTGAAGAGGTCCATGATCCGGTCAAAGTCTTCATCCAAGCGGGGCAGAAGAGGATCTTCCATCCGATTGAAGTCATCATCCAGGCGGCATCTTCGATCTTCTTCCATCCGGAGCGAAGCGGCAGGATCCTGAAGACATCCAGCGCGGAACATCCATCCGGACCGACGACTGAACGACGAATGACTGTTCCTTTAAGGGACGTCATCCAAGATGGCGTCCCTCGAATTCCGATTGGCTGATAGGATTCTATCAGCCAATCGGAATTAAGGTAGGAATTTTCTGATTGGCTGATGGAATCAGCCAATCAGAATCTAGTTCAATCCGATTGGCCGATCCAATCAGCCAATCAGATTGAGCTCGCATTCTATTGGCTGATCGGAACAGCCAATAGAATGCGAGCTCAATCTAGAATAGGGTAGGGAATTTTTTATTTTGGGGGGCTTTGTTATTTTATTAGGGGGCTTAGAGTAGGTGTAATTAGTTTAAAATTGTTGTAATATTTTTATTATGTTTGTAAATATTTTTTTATTTTCTGTAACTTAGATCTTTTTTATTTTTTGTACTTTAGCTAGTTTATTTAATTGTATTTATTTGTAGGAATTGTGTTTAATTAATTTATTGATAGTGTAGTGTTAGGTTAATTGTAGGTAATTGTAGGTAGTTTATTTAATTATTTTATTGATAGGGTAGTGTTAGGTTTAATTATAACTTAGGTTAGGATTTATTTTACAGGTAAATTTGTTATTATTTTAACTAGGTAACTATTAAATAGTTCTTAACTATTTAATAGCTATTGTACCTGGTTAAAATAATAACAAAGTTGCCTGTAAAATAAATATTAATCCTAAAATAGCTATAATATAATTATAATTTATATTGTAGCTATATTAGGATTTATTTTACAGGTAAGTATTTAGCTTTAAATAGGAATCATTTATTTAATAAGAGTTAATTTATTTCGTTAGATTTAAATTATATTTAACTTAGGGGGGTGTTAGTGTTAGGGTTAGACTTAGCTTTAGGGGTTAATACATTTATTAGAATAGCGGTGAGCTCCGGTCGGCATATTAGGGGTTAATAATTGAAGGTAGGTGTCGGCGA
Source organism: Bombina bombina (assembly GCF_027579735.1). NCBI lineage: Eukaryota > Metazoa > Chordata > Amphibia > Anura > Bombinatoridae > Bombina > Bombina bombina. The sequence goes on along the minus strand of NC_069500.1, from coordinate 564,981,156 downwards.
TGTTAGGGAGGGCAGATTAGGGGTTAATACTTTTATGATAGGGTTAGTGAGGCGGGTTAGGGGTTAATAACTTTATTATAGTAGCGCTCAGGTCCGCTCGGCAGATTAGGGGTTAATAAGTGTAGGCAGGTGTCGGCGACGTTGAGGGGGGCAGATTAGGGGTTAATAAATATAATATAGGGGTCGGCGATGTTAGGGGCAGCAGATTAGGGGTACATAGGGATAACGTAGGTGGCGGCGATTTGCGGTCGGAAGATTAGGGGTTAATTATTTTAAGTAGCTGGCGGCGACGTTGTGGGGGGCAAGTTAGGGGTTAATAAATGTAATACAGGGGTCGGCGGGGTTAGGGGCAGCAGATTAGGGGTACATAAATATAACGTAGGTGGCGGTCGGCAGATTAGGGGTTAAAAATTTTAATCGAGTGGCGGCGGTGTGGGGGGAGCTCGGTTTAGGGGTACATAGGTAGTTTATGGGTGTTAGTGTACTTTAGGGTACAGTAGTTAAGAGCTTTATAAACCGGCGTTAGCCAGAAAGCTCTTAACTCCTGCTATTTTCAGGCGGCTGGAATTTTGTCGTTAGAGCTCTAACGCTCACTTCAGAAACGACTCTAAATACCAGCGTTAGAAAGATCCCATTGAAAAGATAGGCTACGCAAATGGCGTAGGGGGATCTGCGGTATGGAAAAGTCGCGGCTGAAAAGTGAGCGTTAGACCCTTTAATCACTGACTCCAAATACCAGCGGGCGGCCAAAACCAGCGTTAGGAGCCTCTAACGCTGGTTTTGACGGCTACCGCCGAACTCCAAATCTAGGCCTAAGAGCCATAATAGATTATAGAGAGTTAAACAAACATACCAAGAAAAATCATTACCCCTTACCCCTCATATCCGAATTAATTGAGAGGTTACGCACTGCTAAGATCGTTACTAAATTAGATCTTAGGGGTGCCTACAATCTCATTAGAATTAAAGACGGACATGAATGGCTGACAGCCTTTCGGACCCGCTACGGTCTATATGAATACACTGTCATGCTGTTTGGGTTATGCAATGCCCCGGCTACATTAGATCTATTTATTGGAGTGTACTTAGATGATATCCTCATATTTTCGGAATCACTTTTAACATGACTAATGAACATATTAGTCATGTTAAAACTGTTTTAACACGGTTGCGCACCTACATGGTATATGCAACGTTGGAGAAATGCACTTTTCACACTACTGAAGTCTCTTTTCTGGGCTACCATATTTCAAATTTAGGTATTAAAATGGAAGACACTAAAATCACTGCCATTAAAGATTGGCCAGTTCCCAATTGCAGAAAAGATGTACAGCGTTTTCTCGGCTTTGCAAACTATTATCGTAAGTTTATACAAAACTTTGCCCTATTGGCAAAACCACTTACTGACCTCACTAAAGCTAACTCCAAATTCTTTTGGAACAAAGAAACGCAAAAGGTTTTTGACCAACTCAAAAGTTTTGCAATTCCCAGATAGCAATTTGCAGTTTATACTTGAGGTTGATGCTTCAGAATTTGCCTTAGGTGCTATCCTCTCCCAGAAACGCATTCCCACTAAAACCATGCATCCAGTAGAGTTTTTCTCTAGGGTTATGACCTCAGCGGAGAGGAATTACCCTGTGGGTGAAAAAGAACTGCTCGCCATTAAATGCTCCTTTGACCATTGGCGTCACCTCCTCGAGGGTGCTACTCTACCCATAGTCATAATAACTGATCATAAAAATTTACAGTATAGCAGAACCTTATCAAACAGACAAATGCATTGGAGTTTATATTTTTCACAATTTGATTATGTGATTACTTACCGTCCAGGAAGCATGAATGGAAAGGCAGACGCGCTTTCCAGGCGCGACACCAAACCAACCTTGGACAACCCCCCATCCACTGTCATTCCAACTACTAACTTCCATGCCATGTTACACACTCTAGACTTCAGAGTGGAACAGAGCTCAGACACCACTAAACCAATACAAGACTTACAAAAACATCAAGATGGGTTGTTCTACCACAACAACTCCTTATACGTACCCCCATCACTTAGGAATCAGGTTCTTTCCATGATTCACCTCTTTCAGGCCATATGGGCCTCCACAACACTCAGAAGCTATTACAACGGCAATGTTGGTGGCTGTCTTTAACTAAATCTGTAAAGGATTACATTGTCAATTGTGCAGTCTGTTCTACATCAAAAGTTTCACATCACCTACCAGTTGGTCTTTTACAACCATATGCACCACCTACCTCTCCATGGACAGATTTATCTATGGACTTCATTGTTGACCTTCCTAAATCATCTGGATTTACTACCATTTTTGTAGTGGTGGGCATTTTTTCCAAAATGGCACACTTCATACCCACGACTGCTCTGCCCACAGCCTTGCAGACCTCGGAATTATTCATCAAGGAAATTGTTCGACTCCATGGTTTATCTACCACTGTCTTAAGTGACAGGGGGTTGCAGTTTACATCCAAGTTCTGGAGATAACTCTGCAAATCGCTATATATCTCACAAAAACTCAGTACAGCTTACATCCACAAACAAATGGACAAACCGAGAGGACCAACCAGTGGTTGGAGCAGTACCTCCGTTGTTATTGTTTAAACCGACAAAACAACTGGTCCACTTACCTACCCTTAGCAGAGTTTGCATAGAATAACACCATCAACTGTTCCACCACTCACAGTCCGTTTTTTATCAACTATGAGTTACATCCACGTTCTAACTATTTGCCGCAAATTCTTAGCCCTTGTCCTCAGGTCAATGATACCGTCAACAGTATTTCAGACGCTTTCTCCGCTATACTTAACAACATCAAGCATGCACAGGTATCATATAAGAAATACTATGAACTCCGTCATAGGCCACAACCTATGTATCAGGTTGGACAAAGGGTTTGGCTCTCAACAAAGAACTTACACCTCCAAACACCTTGTAAAAACTTAGCAAACTTTTCATCGGACCCTTCCGGATCGTCGCTCTACCTAATCCAGTTACTGTTACTCTCAGTCTCCCTGATACTTATAAACTACATCCTACTTTTCATGTCTCTCTGGTTAAGTCATGTCCCGACACCGTTCCTATAGCTTCTGTCACCTCTAACAACATCCAACCTGTATCAGAAGTGGAATACGATGTGCACAGCATCCTTGATTCTAGACTACATAAAGGTGTGCTTGAATATCTCGTCCACTGGACTGGCTATGATCACACCGAGGATTCATGGGAGCCAGCATCTAACATATGTGCTCCGAAGCTGGTGTCTCTTTTCCACAGCCGCAACCCTGAGCATCCTTGTCCTTGACCCACGCAGTGGGTTCCTTTTTGGGGGGCCTATGTCAGGTTTCTTCCACTCTGTCCCTTTAAACCTAACCACTCCCCTTATGGCTATTTCAGCCTCTTCCTTTCAACACACATTGCTGGTTTAATTTGTTCTTGCTGGTACTTCCTGCCGTTAAAGAACCTTGTTGCTAGCCTACCTGCTGTTCCAAACTTTAGTGTTTACAGCCTGCTTTCCTGTCAGCTTCATCCGTGTTGGCAGCACGCAGCTATTCCAGCTGATCCTCCACTGTGAGACCCACAGCCTGACGTCATCATCGGCTGCCTCCGCAGCTTTCCTGTTTACTCGTCGCTGAAGTGTGTGAGTGTGTTACGCTCTGCTCCACAGCTCTTACCGGAGGACAGCTTAAACAGTTAAACGGACTTCTTACTGACCCTGGAGCTGTACAGGTCGTATGAAAACCTTCAGTCTAAGTTATATTGTATAATATATAATTGAAGTTCTGCGCTTGTCTGAAACAAAGCCTGGTTATTTCTGCTGACTTCTGAATTACGCTGTTTGTCACTAAACCATTTGTATCTAATACATTTTTTCGCCACATTACGTATTTTAGTCATTGCTTCTATCTGTGACTTTACAATTTGTGGCTAAAATATGACACTCTGATAACTATTGCTACAATTTTGGTAGTTGTTAATCGGATTGCCACAAAACCATATTTTACAATTTGACTTATGAGCAGCACATCACAAAGCCACATTGCAATCAGGATTGCTTTCTAACCAGCTTTATAGCAGTCTGTGACATGGATACAATCAGCCAATAGAATGCCAGTTCAATCCTATTGGCTGATTAGATACAACTAAGATTTTAATCCACTCTCTCATTCTTTCCCACCTTGATTACTGCAACTCTGTCCTCTCTGGTCTCCCCACCTGCCGCCTAGCTCCTTTACAATCCATAATGAATGCCTCTGCCAGACTCATCTTCCTTACACGTCGCTCTTCATCTGCTGCACCTTTCTGCCAATCCCTTCACTGGCTTCCTCTTGCCTCTAGGATCAAACACAAAATTCTCATTCTGACATACAAAGCCCTCAACTGCACTGCTCCCCCCTATATCTCAGACCTTGTCTCCAGATACTCTCCCTTCCGTCTCCTTCACTCTGCTCACGACCTCCTACTTTCCTCCTCTCTTGTCACCTCATCACACTCCCGTTTACAGGACTTCTCAAGACTGGCTCCAATCTTGTGGAACTCTCTGCCTCGCTCCACAAGACTCTCTTCTAGTTTTAAAAGCTTCAAGTGCTCCCTAAAGACTCTACTGTTCAGGGATGCATACAACCTATGCTAACCTTTCTTTATACCAGTTCCTCTCTTTCATTGCTATCCCCTGAACCCCCTTAGCATGTAATCCTAAGAGTCCAGCTGTTTGTAGATCACCTTCTTAAGAGCTGACTACAACAGTGCAACTCTTGGCTTGATAATAATAATAATAATAAGTATTTCATTTTAAATAGGAATTATTTAGTGAATTGTAGTAATTTTATTTAGATTTATTTAAATTATATTTAAGTTAGGGGGTGTTAGGGTTAATAACTTTATTATAGTGGCAGCGACGTTGGGGGTGGCAGATTAGGGGTTAATAAATGTAGGTAGGTGTCGGTGATGTTAGGGCTGGCAGATTAGGGGTTGATAATATTTAACTAGTGTTTGCGATGCGGGAGTGCGGCGGTTTAGGGGTTAATATATTTATTATAGTGGCGGCGGTGTCCGGTTTGGCAGATTAGGGGTTAAAATATTTATTTTATTGTTTGCGATGCGGGGGGGGGGGGGCTCGGTTTAGGGGATTATAGGTAGTTTATGGGTGTTAGTGTACTTTTTAGCACTTAAGTTAAGAGTTTTATGCTACGGTGTTGTAGTGTAAAACTACTGACTTTAAAATGCGGTATCAGTCTTGACATGAGAGGCTGTACCACTCATTTTTTGGAAGACTCGTAATATCGGCGCTACGCAAGTCCCAATGAAAATATAGGATATTGACATAAGTTTTGCGGTATTTCCGAGTCTCGCCAAAAAAGTGAGCGGTACACCTGTACCATCAAGAATCGTAATACCAGCGGGCGTTAAAAAGCAGCGTTGGGACTTCTCAATGCTGCTTTTTAACCCTAACGCAAGACTCGTAATCTAGCCGTGAATTATCCAAAATAATAAAAATTATTCCTATTCTAATAATTATTGTATAAACACACATGTTAATTTATTGTGATGAACACACACACTACAGAAAACGAGGTTCCAGAGGCAGAGCCCTTGCCGCCAAGAAAAAGGAACTATCCAGACTAGACCAGGGTATTTTTAATCTTTCCACTTATCAACTATCTATCCCAGAAAAAAGAGTCTTAAAACGAGGGCTTTCCTTTTGTCCACAAAACACGCCCAAAATGTTTGACATCTTTGTGGATTTAAATAATTTCACACGTAAACTTAGTTTACAAAAATACTTTGCAAATAAAAAACTCAAAACTGATCATATCAATTCTCCAATGACCCAAACTATTTTGACAGATTCCATGCCACCTAACAGTAATCTAGTTTGCCTTTACTCTGAAACTAGTGATCTCACCAACCACCTTTTCGATGGATTCATACATACTGATGTAAAAAACAAATCCAATTTTAATCCTACCAACATAGGAAAGGATCACATAGATTTGTATCACAGTATGGTCTTAGAAGATTTTGACAATTTATTGAAAACTAAGAACAAAAAAAGAAACTATTGCCTTATGAGCCAACAAAAGGCCATCTCCAGTCTCAAAAATAACCCCTACATCATTATCCCTAATGCCGACAAAGGCGGCGGAATAGTTATCCAGGATTTGGCAGATTACATTAGGGAAGCAGACAGGATTTTAGGAGACCAAGTATATTACCAAATTCTACAAGAAGATCCCACCGATAAATTTCTAAAATCTTACACAGAATTGATAGAAAAAGGGTTCAGTTCTAAAATTTTGAATAAAAATGAAAGAGATTTCCTAAAAGTACAAAATCCCAGTATTGCCCACTATTATCATCTACCCAAAATCCACAAAAACAAAACAAATCCCCCAGGACGTCCAATCATTACTGGAATTGGAAACTTAACCTATAATTTATCATTTTTATAGACAAATATTTGCAAAAACATGTAGTCACTTTACCATCATACATTAAAGACAGTACTCACTTACTACAACATTTACAAAAAATCAATATTAACAATAGAAATCTATCTTGGATCACTTGTGATGTCAGCTCCTTATATTCAAACATTTCGCACGATTTAGGTCTCTTAGCCATTTCACACTACCTCCATAAGGATATTTATTTGCCTAGGACACAATGTGATTACATTTTAGAGAGTATTTTGTTTATTTTACAGCACAATTATTTTATATATCAAGACAATTTTTACTTAGAGATTAAAGGAACGGCCATGGGGACCAGGTTCGCCCCCAGTTTTGCAAACCTATTTATGGGTTTCTTTGAAGAAAAATATATCTACTCAGCAAACTTTGGGGCGAGCCTGGTCTTCTATGGCCGTTATATAGATGATTTGATTTTCCTATGGGAAGGAGATCTATCTTTGGCAAAAAATTTCATAGAACATCTTAATTGCAATAACATGGGCCTTAAATTCACGGCCAATATCCAGACACAAAATATTGAATATCTAGATCTCATCCTTAGTATAGAAGAACATAATATTACATCTAAGACATATTTCAAAGATGTCGACAGTAATAGCTTTTTAAATTATCACAGCAATCATCACAGGAATTGGATACATAATGTACCCTACAGTCAATTTCGCAGGATGAGACGAAATTGCAGCGATTTTGATACTTTTTTGCAACAAAGTCAAATATTATACAATAGGTTCATTGAAAAGGAATACCCCCCTATTTTATTAGACAGGGCCCTGGAAAGAGCGAGGAACTTAAACAGGGAGGATATCCTATCAGATAGAAAAATCAATAAAACAGATACACCTTTTGGTGAGAAAGATACCTTTTTCATAACACAATACAATTCTGATTTTCATAAAATACAACACATAATAAAGAAACATTGGTATATAATACAAAGGGACCCCATTCTCAAACATTTAGTAAAAGAAACACCCAAAATCATATACAGAAGAGCACCTACTCTTAGAAACCAGCTAGCTCCCAGTAAGAAAGTGAAACATAAATCTTCCAATAGAACACTACAAAACCCCAACCAAAACAAAGGATTATTTGGTCTTCGGGGTATATACAAATGCGGCAAAACAGGATGTGGCACTTGCAAAATTATCAAATCAGGAATTAAAAACTTTAAATGTACAACCACTGGCGAGTGTTTCCAAATTCCCATTTTTTTCAACTGTAATTCATCTTTTACCATTTACCTTATGGAGTGTTTATGCGGGCTTCAGTATGTAGGCCGCACCTCCAGAAAACTGAGAAACAGATGGGGTGAACATCACCACAACTGTAAAAATTCCAGAAAAAACAAAATCAAACACAGTATACCGAATCATTGTTCAAACAAACACAATGGAAATCCATACATTTTCAAATACATTCCCATTGATTTCATTCCTAAGAGTCCTGATTACAACAGACTTACCAGACTCAGACAGCGTGAAGACTCTTCATCCACAAGGGTTGAATGCCAACCTGGATCTAGCAGCCTTCAATTGATAGATATCAACAGCCGTCATATATATTTATTTTGTCAGATACAGAATATCCATACATTCTGTAACATCTACAAGCCAGACACACTAGGGTAAAAAAACAATACTTTCAGATGGTAATATCATTGTCTTCACTTTGATCTCATCCACCAAATGTGAGAAGAGTGAAACTAGGTACCGATTAATAAGTTTTCTATTTTTCTATATTAAACACCATATTTCACCAATGAAACTTCAGATACGGTCCATTTATTAACCATTATTTATATTTTACACACATCATACACCCAAAGAGAGATATTCATTTCTTCACTTTTTGACATTTCCTGAACAAACACATATGAACATTTTATTACAAGCCTGTGTACATAGACATATGCACATAGTTATTTCACAAGGGGGGGGGGGGATCCTACAATATGTGTACATGGGTATGCATGTATATAGACTTTTCTGCTCATTGAACAGTTTATTTTGTTTTCAATTTTTAGATTCACAATGCAAACAACAAGCTAGAAGTTCAGACTCCTATTTAGATGCTGACTATCCAATGAACCATGTCTTTTTCACACATACACATCTCTTCCATTTTTATGAATAATTTTAAATATATATTATTCACAAGTATTGTGTTCATCACAATAAATTAACATGTGTGTTTATACAATAATTATTGATGAAAACAAAGTGACAATCCATACAATCATTTATCTTATATAAAAACTTAATAACAAAATAGCAAAATTCTCCAACCTTCACATGCACAATACAAACAATAGGTTTGTAATTCAGACTTCCATTCAGATTCTCATTATACACTTTTTAATGAATTATTTTATTTTCCACGTACACACTTTTTTTTTTTTTTTTTTCCTGATACTATTATTATTTTTAAATATCTTTTCTGTAAATTCAAAGGCAAAGTGCCTATTACACCAAACTATTTAGTGAGGTTATATATGCAACTATTTGTAGTGAATGCAAGGTGATAAGATTGCTTTATTCACTTTTTTACATTTGGCAACCAACAGGTTAAAAGTTCAGATTCCTACATATACACACATTCTATTTGAACCCTGTTAATCAGTCTAATTTTTAAATTGTAACAGCTGGGATCCTGTGTAGGCTCCACAGCTGAATGCACACAAATGTTTTTCTATTGGATCACACATCTGATGACAACTTCCTTTTTTGATATACAAATGTGTATAAATTGCTAACAATTGGTAATGATGACATTCACTTTTTTATCTGATGAAACAACCCCTGGAGGTTGAGAAACGCGTCATAAGTATTAAAAGTCATTTTTATTTGAAGTTGTCTGTGTTGTGGTTTATCAAATACCAACTGAACAACACATAAAAGATCACACCTTTGCAGCACCTGAAGTCCAGCCAACAGGAGATATTCACAGAGTTGCAGCCAGGTCAAGTGCCTTTGGAACCTGGCTTCCACAGTGTACTAGCCACTGATAAGTGCTAGCCTGCTTTTTTGCACTGGTCACAGCACAGTGCCATACTATTTGGTAAGCATAATACTTACTTTTATCTGTACCTGCATTCCAGACGATATCACGCTATTGTGGCGCCCTCTCTCCTTCTTTTATCTACAGTTGTTCCACACTCTCTGGGATCAAGAGGAGCAGCCTGACCCACCATTCCCATTAGGAGGATATCCATATTCCTTTATTTTACTACCAGCTTATGGACAGTAAATAGGACTAACACGGTAGATCTGATCTACTATATTTTAAGTGTATTATTTGGTTTTACATTTTATATTGTTCTCTCTTTCAAAAATCAGCGCTCTTTTATATCCCTTTATTGGGATATTTCCATTTTTTTCCTATTCTAATACCCTGTTTAAAAAAACAATCTATAATAAACTACCAATAGCTCTTAAAAGGGCTATATGTAGGGCATTGCCTTAAAGGAAACAGCTCTTTTGCAAAAACATTTAAACAGACACCCCCTAACTTTACAAACCCCCCCAAACCCACAAAATAAAAAACCAAACTAAAAAAATAATAATCTACCCATTGCCTTGAAAAGGGCATTTGTATGGGCATTGCCCTTAAAAGGGCATTCAGTTCTTTTACTGCCCTTAAAAGGGCATTCAGCTCTTTTACAAGCCCATTAAAACGCTACTCTAGAACCTCCCAAAAAAAACTAACACTAACCCCAAAATTGGTACTCAGAGTTGCTGAAGTCCGGTGAAAGATCTTCATACCAGCTGTGAAGCATCTTGATCCAGAGGGCTCCATCTTCATCCATCGCGGGACCAGCATCTTCTATCTTCTTCATCCCTGCGGAGGCGGAGCGGTCTGTTCGACATGGAGGTGTTTTTTATGCGATCATCCGCCGCACACTGAAGATTCAATGCAAGGTACACCTTTTATATTGGGGTACCGTTGCTGAAAAATTTAAATCAGCCAATAGGAATGAGAGCTGCTTAAATCCTATTGGCTGATTTGAACAGCCAAGGATTTAGGCAGCTCTTATTCCTATTGGCTGATTTGAATTTTTCAGCCAATAGGAATGCAACTGTACCCCAATATAAAAGAGGTACCTTGCATTGAATCCTCAGTGTGCGGCGGACGATCACATAAAGAGGACCTCCATGTCGGACAGATGGACCTCCGCCTGGTCCTCTGCCTGGACCTCCACCTCCACGCATCCACCGACTGCTCCGTCTCCACAGGGATGAAGAAGATGGAAGATGCTAGTCCCGCGATGGATAAAGATGGAGCCACCTGGATGACAATGCCTCGCCGCTGGGATGAAGATCTTTCGCCGGACTTCAGCAACTGTGAGTACTGATTTTGGGGTTAGTGTTAGTTTTTTTTTTAGATTAGATTTTTAATGAGCTTGTAAAAGAGCTGAATGCCCTTTTAATGGCAGTAAAAGAGCTGAATGCCCTTTTAAGGGCAATGCCCATACATATGCCCTTTTTCAGGGCAATGGGTAGATTAGTTTTTTTACTTAGGTTTTTTTATTTTGTGGGTTTGGGGGGGTAGATGTTTGTAATGTTAGGGGGTGTTTGTTTTAATTTTTTTGCAATAGAGCTGTTAACTTAAGGGCAATGTCTACAAAAGGCCCTTTTAAGGGCCATTGGTAGTTTATTATAGATTAGGGGGGTTTTTTTAATTTGGGGTGGGTTGTTTGTTTTTAAACAGGGTATTAGAATAGGAATAATTTTTATTATTTTGAATAATTTTCAGCTACATTACGAGTTTTGTATTTTCACTACCGCTGCTATTACGAGTCTTGTAAAAAAAACCTGTACTGCAAACTTTTTTGGCCGTAATGCAAATTAACTTATGCAATTTGCGTAAAGTCTTTTTTCAATGGGACTTCCATAGCGTCGATATTACAAACTTTTTCTGGGAGGCCAAAAAGTGATCGGTACAGCCTATCCCGCAAGATTCGTAATGCAATCTAAAGTCAGTAGTTATGAGTTTTACGCTACAAAGCTGTAGCATAAAACTCATAACTAAAGTGCTAAAAAGTACACTTCCACCCATAAACTACCTATTAACCCATAAACCTAGGCCCTCCCGCATCACAACACTAAAATATTGATTGGAACAGCCAATAGAATGCAAGCTCAATCCTATTGGCTGATTGGATCAAAAAAAATAGAATGCAAGCTTCAATCCTATTGGCTGATTGCATCAGCCAATAGGATTTTTTCACCTTTAATTCCGATTGGCTGATAGAATTCTATCAGCCAATTGGAATTCAAGGGATCTATCTATCTATCTATTGGGTTCTTGTAAAGCACGGCTATTCACCCGTAAGGGTCTCAAGGCGCTGAGGGTTGCAGTTCAGTCGAAGAGCCAGGTCTTGAGGTCCTTTCTGAACTTAGTTAGGGTGGTAGCTTGTCTAAGGTGCAGCGGGAGGGTGTTCCAAGTCTTGGCAGCAAGGTGAGAGAAGGATCTGCCTCCCGCTGTGGTTTTCCTGATGCGGGGGATGACAGCGAGGGCTTGGTCGGCTGATCGAAGTTGTCTGGCAATGGTGTAGAAGGTGGTTCAAGTATTCGGGACCGATGTTGTGGAGGGCCTTGAATGTGTGGGTGAGAAGTTTGAAGGTTATTCTTTTGTTGATGGGGAGCCAGTGCAGGTCCCGCAGGTATTTGGTGATGTGGCATTGACGAGGGATGTCAAGGATTAGTCTGGCCGAGGAGTTCTGGATGCACTGTAGTCTCTTTTGGAGCTTGATGGTGGTGCCGGCGTAGAGTGCGTTACCATAGTCCAGTCGGCTGCTGACGAGGGCGTGAGTGACAGTCTTCCTGGTCTCGGTTGGGATCCATTTGAAGATCTTTCGCAGCAGGTGAAGTGTGTGGAAGCATGCAGAAGAGACGGCGTTGTTTTGCCGGTCCATGGAGAACGATGAGTCCAGGATGACGCCTAGATTTCTTGCATGGTCGGTGGAGGTTGGAGGGTGTCCGAGGGCTGTGGGCCACCAGGAGTTATTCCAGGCAGATGTGGTGGGACCGAGGAGGAGGACTTCGGTCTTGTCTGCGTTCAGCTTTAGGCAGTTGTAGTTCATCCAGGTGGCGACTGCTGTCAGCCGTTCGTGGACGTTTCTCTTGGCGGTGGTGGGGTCACTGGTGAGTGAGATGATTAGCTGGGTGTCATCGGCGTAGGAGACGATGTTGAGGTCGTGTCATCGGGCGATGGGGGAGAGAGGGGCCATGTAGATGTTGAATAGGGTGGGGCTCAGAGAAGAGCCTTGGGGTACACCGCAGCTGTTTTCTGTGGGCTTGGAGGTGAAGGGTGGGAGTCTAACTTTCTGGGTTCTGCCGGTGAGGAAGGAGATGATCCATTCCAGGGCTTTGTCGCGTATGCCGGCATCGTGTAGTCAGTTGCGGAGGGTGAGGTGGGAGACAATGTTGAATGCTGCTGAAAGGTCTAGGAGAATGAGGGCGGTGGTCTCTCATCGGTAGAGTAGGGCGAGGATGTCGTCTGTGGCGGCGAGGAGGGCGGTCTCGGTGCTGTGTTTGCTCCTGATTGAGAGGGGTCCAGGGTGTGATTGGCTTCGATGTAGTCAACGAGTTGCACGTTGATGGACTTCTCGATGACTTTGGCCGCAAAGGGGAGCAGAGAGATTGGGCGGTAGTTCTTCGGATCATTGGGGTCAGCCGTGGGTTTTTTCAATAGGGGTTTTAATTCTGCGTGCTTCCAGTCATCCGGGAAGGTGACGGTTTCGATGGAGCAGTTGATGGTGCTGCTGAGCTCGGGGGCGATGGTGTCACCCGCTTTGTTGAAAATGTGATGCGGGCATGGGTCCGAGGGTGCTCCGGAGTGGATCGATCTCATGATCCTGATGGTGTCCTCTGTGGTGAGGGGGCTCCAAATGGTCAGTGGGGGGTAGGCGGTGGTGTATTTGGGTGAGGTAACGGTGGGAGTAGGTGGGTAGGTGGTGGTGGGTGAGTTCTGGGGCGCGAAGCTGTCATAGATGTCGATGATCTTGCGGTGGAAGTACATTGCGAGGTTATCGCAGAGGTCCTGGGCGGGCGGAATTGCTGTTGGGATTGGAGAATTCCTTGATGACTGTGAACAGCTCCTTGCTGTTGTGGACATTGGCATTGATTCTATCTTGGATGGCTGTCTTCTTGGTGGTTTTGATGAGGTGGTGGTGGGTAGTGATAGCTTCTTTGTAGGCTGTTTTATTTGAGGGGGTCTTGCTGGATCTCCAGGTCTTTTCCAATCGCCTGCAGTGGCGTTTGGAGTCCTGGAGGGCAGGGGTGAACCAACTAGCCTTATTGGTGGGTTGGAGGTTGGACGGTTTCTTGAGAGGGGTGAGGGTGTTGGCGCAGTCGGTGAGCCAGTGGTGGAGGTTGCGGGTGGAGGAGTTGGCATCTGTGGAGGTAGCTGGGGGGCACTTGTTCAGGGTGGAGTGCAGTTGGTCTTTGGTGATGTTGTTCCAGTTTCTGCAGGGGTGGGTGGTGCTGCCTCGAGGTGTGCGGTGTGTTTGTTGAAGGAAAAATGTATGCAATGGTGGTCGGTCCAATGGAGTTCTGTGATGTGGTTGACTTGAGATGTGGTTGCCTGCAGAGAAGATAGGGTTGAGTGTGTGTCCGGCTGAGTGGGTTGGGGATTTGACGAGTTGCTTTAGACCGATGGTTCCAAGGTTTTCTAAGAAGTTGGCAGTGTTGTGGTCATTGGGGTTGTCTAGGTGGAAGTTGAGGTCACCGAGGAGGATGTAGTCTGTTGAGGGGAGAGCGTGGGGTGCGATGAGGTTGGTGATGGAGTCAAAGAAGGCAGGACGAGGTCCAGGAGGTCTGTAGATGAGGGTGCCCCGGAGGGTAGTGTTGGGATGCCATCTTGGATGACGTCATTTAAAGGAACCTTAATTCTGGAAGAAGACTTTGATTGAAGAGGATGCTCCGCGCCTCATGTCTTGAAGATGGAGACCCCCGTGCCGGATGGATGAAGATAGAAGATGCCGTCTGGATGAAGACTTCTGCCCGTCTGGAGGACCACTTCTGCCTGCTTGGATGAAGACTTCTCCCGGCTTCGTTGTGGATGGATGTCCGGTCTTCAAAACTGTAAGTGGACCTTTGGGGGTTAGTGTTAGGCTTTTTTAAGGGTTTATTGGGTGGGTTTTATTTTTAGGTTAGGGTTTGGGTAGAAATAGAGCTAAATGGCCTTTTAAGGGCAATGCCCATCCAAATGCCCTTTTCAGGGCAATGGGGAGCTTAGGTTTTTTTAGTTAGGGTTTTATTTGGGGGGTTGGTTGTGTGGGTGGTGGGTTTTAATGTTGGGGGCTTGTTTGTATTTTTTTTACAGGTAAAAGAGCTGATTTCTTTGGGACAATGCCCCCCAAAAGGCCCTTTAAGGGCAATTGGTAGTTTAGTTTAGGCTAGGGTTTTTTTTTTATTTTGGGGGGGCTTTTTTATTTTGATAGGGCTATTAGATTAGGTGTAATTAGTTTAAATATCTTATAATTTTTTGTGTAATATAGTGTTTGTTGGTTTTTGTAATTTAGGTAATTGTATTTAATTAATGTAATTTATTTAATTGTAGTGTAAGGTTAGGTGTTAGTGTAAGACAGGTTAGGTTTTATTTTACAGGTAAATGTGTATTTATTTTAACTAGGTAGTTAATTTAGTAACTATTCTACCTAGTTAAAATAAATACAAACTTTCCTGTGAAATAAAAATAAAACCTAAGATAGCTACAATGTAACTATTAGTTATATTGTAGCTAGCTTAGGGTTTATTTTACAGGTAAGTATTTAGTTTTAAATAGGAATTATTTAGTTATTAATAGTAGGTTTTATTTTGATTTATTTGAATTATATTTAAGGTAGGGGGTGTTAGGGTTAGACTTTAGGGGTTAATAAATTTAGTATAGTGGCAGTGACATTGGGGGTGGCAGATTAGGGGTTAATAAATGTAGGTAGGTGGCGGCGATGTTAGGGGCGGCAGATTAGGGGTTAATAATATTTAACTAGTGTTTGCGATGCAGGAGTACGGCGGTTTGGGGGTTAATATGTTTATTATAGTGGCGGCGACAGATTAGGGGTTAATAAGTGTAGGTAGGTTGCAGTGACATTGGGGGCAGGAGATTAGGGGTTAATAAATATCATGTAGGTGTCGGAAATGTTGGGGGCAGCAGATCAGTGGTTAATAAGTATAATGTAGGTGTCGGCGATGTCGGGGGCGGCAGATTAGGGGTTAATAAGTGTAAGATTAGGGCTGTTTAGACTCAGGGTTCATGTTAGAGTGTTAGGTGTAAACATTAAATCAATGGGGCTGCGTTACGGAGCCTTACGCTGCTTTTTTGCAGGTGTTAGGCATTTTTTCAGCCGGCTCTCCCCATTGATGTCTATGAGGAAATCGTGCACAAGCACGTAAAACCAGCTCACTGCAGCTTTCAGCAGCGCTGGTATTGGAGTGCAGTATGGAGCACAATTTTGCTCTACGCTCACTTCTTGCCTGCTAACACCGGGTTTATGAAAACCTGTAATACCCGCGCTGCAGGGAAGTGAGCGGTGACAATAACTTGCAAGTTAGCACCACACCCCTCATAACGCAAAACTCGTAATCTAGCCGCAAGTTTGTTATTTTTTGTAATGGTAGTTTTTTTATTTTTTGTAATTTTAGTCTTTATTATTTTTTGTAATTGTAGTTTTAATTTTTTTGTCATGTTTTATTTTTAGTAATCTTATTATTTTTTTTTATTTGTTTTAGTAATTGGGTCTTTTTAGTTTAAGCTTAGGTTTTATTTTTATTTCATAGGTAAGTTTGTATTTCTTTTAACTAGGTAGTCAAAAGTAATATTGTAACTAGCTTAGGTTTTATTTTTATTTCAGTGGTAAGTTTGTATTTATTTTTAAATAGGTAGTTAGTTAATAATTGTAACTTTACTTAGGTGTATTTTAATTATGTTAAGGGGGTACTAGGTTTAGGAGTTAATATAGTTTAATTTAGGTAGTTGCAATGTGGCGGGCGGTTGAGTGGTTAGTAGGTTAAGTTAGTGTTGGCGATGTTTGGGAACTGCGGTTTAGGTGTTAATAGCTTTATTTAGTGTCTCAGTTAGTGTCGGCGATGTCGGAGAACTGCGGTTTAGGGGTTAATAGGTTTAGTTAGTGTCTGTGATGTGGGGGGGAGGTTTAGGGGTTAATAGGTTTAGTTAGTGTTGCCGATGTTTGGGAACTGCTGTTTAGGGGTTAATATCTTTATTTAGTGTTTCAGTTAGTGTCAGCGATGTTGGAGAGCTGCGGTTTAGGGGATAATAGGTTTAGTTAGTGTTGCCGATGTTTGGGAACTGCGGTTTAGGGGTTAATATCTTTATTTAGTGTTTCAGTTAGTGCCAGCGATGTTGGAGAACTGCGGTTTAGGGGATAATAGGTTTAGTTAGTGTGAGCGATGTCAGAGAACTGTGGTTTAGGGGTTGTGGTGACACAGCTTGCAGAGTTTTGTCCCTGGAGGCTTCACATTGCTGGTTTTGGAGTCCTTTCCCCTAGTGGCGTCACTAGGGTTGGTTTCACCCAGTGCGGTATCTCATGGTGTCACCGCCCTCCCCCGTTATCATACATTTATCATAAAATGTAAGAAAGTTAGCTTTGTAAGGTTTATTTGTGTATATTATAGATCAGATTTTGTGTTTTGAAGCCACAACCTAATAAAATGGGTTGTAAAAAATTAATAATTTATCCTAAACACTCAATTCATCACATTATTTCATTCAGCTTCACAGCACTGTTCTTAAATCATGTTTCTCTTCAGAAACCTGTCATATTGTATTTTTAATTTCTCATTTAACACCTATTTATAGTTTTTTAACACTGTAGTCATTGTTTTTTTAAACCAATCCCAACTTACTATTTTAGATTCACTTCTCACCTTTCACTCACCATCCTTTCGTAATATGTCCAACACAATTCATACCCACCCTTCACTCACTATCTTCTTGTTATATGCTTAATACACTTTACACTATTGTTGTATTCAAATTATACATTCTCATTCCCACAACAATAATCACATTCGTCTGTTATGTTGGCAGATGAGATTGTTTCACTAATATCACAAAGAAATATTCACTCTGTAAATATATTATCATCGTCCTTCTTTTTATATATTATTCCATGATTTATTTAGCATTCAATGAAATACCATTAAAATCCCAGCGTCACAATCCTTAGAGATGTAGTCCATGTTATGGTATATATATATATATATATATATATATATACAACTGTCACAAATTGTAGCTTTAGACTGTTACATAAACCCTTCATGCCAAGAATAATGGTATAATCCTAACAAGCCCATTCCCAGGATGATGTCATCATCAAACTGAACGTCATAAATAGAGGCGGAGCGTGACACTCGCGATACCCTTTGAAAAAGCCGCGCTAGACGGCGAAACATGTTAGGGACTTGGTGGGGAGTCAATGGGAACTCCTGTGTTTTAAAGCCACCCTGCCTACTTTTTGCTATATACTGTGCTAATATTAATTCACATATTCAGTGCATCAGCAGTGCTGTGGGAGACTTGAGTTAATTCTAATGGGGATCTGGTAACGAGATACAAACCAGTTACCAACCAAATAGCTGAGTTAAAATATTGGGGCAATTAGTATACTTAGAATAATAACACTGTAAGATAATGTTGATTCAAGCTGACTTGAGCTAATCATTGTGATTGTACAATTTAATTGTAGCCAAATCCTGTTTATTTGTGCAAAAACTATCAAGACATTTAACTGTTATCAAATATCTAGAAACGCTCAATACAAACTATGGTTTGCACAAACGTACAAGTAACCATTTATCCGCAAAACATTTAAGAGATCACATTAGACTAAAGAACCAATCAATTGTACAACCAGGAAGTGTATGAAGGTATAGGAACGCTTTATTGTGATCATATAATTCAATCCAAGTTAAACTTTGTCTCTTTGTGTTAACACTATCAAGATAATCAACTATTAGTAAACATCCAGAAACGATAAACACCAACTACAGTGTGCACAAACGGACAAGTAACTATCTATCTGCACCAAAATATTCAAAAGATCACATTAAACTAAAGAGTCATTTAACCGCACTATTAATGAGTGTACCAAGATTTATGTAAAACCAGAAAACACTACATAGTGTCTATTGCCTTCTTATGTGTTGCAATTGAATTACAATAATGTCGCTGATTGCAAGTGGCTGAAATTTGCCACTGTTGAGCAACATTATACCTAGATTGATATCTCTCTGTTACTATTTAGTAACATTGTGTTTATATTGACACTTTTTTCCTGTGCCACCAACCGTATATACAGATTTAAAGCTATAGTCCTTGTTATTTACACCACCAATGAATTAGACAAGATCATTTTAAATCAATGAATTATTAAGAGACAGTCTCTGTTATTATACAACCTACAAATGAGATAAGATTATATTAAGATATTAAATTATTTACTATATTAAGACTGATAATTTATTTATTTATTTTCTGACTTAACCAAAATACAAGTCTGAATATATATCTTTTTGCAATATATTACTGATAATTAACTATATGGATTTGCATTTGCAAGTAGTCTATATTTAGTATTAAGAATTAAAGATCCATACAGATATAATCTCAGGCCAGTAATAAAATATATGTACAAACCATAATTGATTTTTTACTTTTTCATATTTAAAGAGACAGTGTCCGCATACACAAATATCAGCATTTCAGAAATATTGCCCAAATGTTTTTAGTGATTATTCATGATCACTATATTACCTACTGACCCCCACATGAATTATATACTACTATTGTTAATGATAAGCAAACAATACTTTATACCTATATGGTTTTAACACAAGTAGTCTTGTGTGTGTTTTTATGTAAATGTTTCCCTTTATTTTTAAACTAAATCAATTATTAAAAGTTATATTTTAAAATATTCATTTCCAACCACCTTTTTTTCTCCCTTTGAGATTTGATTTATATTATCAATAAGTTCACAATTAGTGACCACAGTTAATACATGTGTTCACAATTGATGACCACAGTTCAGAATATATCCTTTTTCTTCTGAGTGCTATATGTGTATTCGATTATAGGAGAACTTTTTATCTTTTAAGTGTTTTTCCAAGATCTGAATGAAACACTGGGATTGATTTCCCCAACCGGTATTCCATATAAGTCTGTTAAGACAGATTCAACAACACCATGCCAAAGTCACAGCCTCGGCTGTATATATCACTCTCCATCCCCGCTTCAACAAAGACCAGAAGGGGGATGGAGGGCATAACCCAATGGGTAAATTTGCAAGATCTCAGGAAAAATCCCTGTCCTTAAGACAAAACAGCATCCAGATCCACCCTGGTGTCGACACCAGCAACTCAGGTCTAGATCCAACTCTGAGGATTGAAAATCCTTAAAGGTCTATTAGCAGGCGAAGGTAAGAAAACCAGAAAGGCCAAGACCTGGGAACTACTGTAAAATCTGGAAGCAGGATACTGCCACCTTAAACCCCAGATCCCAAGAAGGATCAGAACAAGGTTTACTGTAAGATACGGTTCCCAATGACCGGATTTGCTCAAAAAGGATAAAAC
Organism: Bombina bombina; assembly: GCF_027579735.1. Taxonomy (NCBI): domain Eukaryota; kingdom Metazoa; phylum Chordata; class Amphibia; order Anura; family Bombinatoridae; genus Bombina; species Bombina bombina. The sequence goes on along the minus strand of NC_069500.1, from coordinate 564,961,069 downwards.
AGGAAAGACATCCTTCTTCCTCACAAAGGAAGGTAGAACCTTACATTCCCCAGCGAAAAGAACTAAAAAGCTCTGCTTAAAAATCACAGAACCCATTTAGGACGGGCAGACCCTCCCCCTATTAGGGCACTTGAACAACTTCCCCTCTGACAAGACAATTGCACAGAAAAGAAATCTAGTTCCGGCCGCTAGGACCCCTAGATCCATATGATCCAGTATCAAGCACCCATCCCAGATAATAACTAAACCGGTCCAACCTGTTAACTAGGATAGATGGGCCTGCTGTACCAGGACCGGAAATCTAGAAAAAAAACTCCTCTTGAGTAGAAAGAAGAAACAGACCTAACTAGTATCAACAAACTGCCTGTCATCTAGGATACGACGTATCTTCCAGGACACTCCAGGGCTAAAACAAAACTTCTTAAGTTCCAGCAAAGCTAGAACAACTGAATAATCAAATTAAATAAATTAAGCTCTGAGGCTTACATTTTTTCTCGAAAATATCGGGGGAACTTTCACCCCGAACAGAAATCTATAAGCTTCCACTGGAAGTCTCCAACAATCTCGACCATCAAAGTCGATAGTATCAAAAATCCCATGTGACGAAACATCTTTCTAAGAAGAGTTTCTAAAACAACCCAGAGCTCTAAAAACAAAAAAACTATCCGGAACGGAATAGCAAAGTAAAAGAAAATAGGCAAGTGCCCACAAGTGATAAGATTAAAATTTAGTGCGCAAACAAAAACAGGTCCGGCCTGTCATACGACACAACCCCCCATAGAGCTCGGAGCTGTTATTCTAAATAAACAATAAAACAAATCTATCTATCTATCTATCTATCTATCGGGTATTTATAAAGCGCAAACTAATCACCCGTGAGGGTCTCAAGGCGCTATTGGAGGGGGGCTAAGGGAAGACGATTCAGTCGAAGAGCCAGGTCTTGAGGTCCTTCCTGAAGTTTGTAAGGGAGGTGGATTGTCTGAGGTGCAACGGGAGGGAGTTCCATGATCTTGCTGCCATATAGGAGAAGGATTTTCCTCCAGCTGTTTATTTCTTGATGCGGGGGATGACTGCGAGTTCTTGGTCGGCAGAGCGGAGTTGTCTGGAGGGGGTATAGAAATTGACACAGTGGTTGATGTATTCAGGGCCGATATTGTGGAGGGCCTTGAATGCATGGTTACGAGCTTGAAGGTGATTCTCTTGTTGACGGGGAGCCAGTGTAGGTTCCTTAGGTGTTTGGTGATGTGGTTTTGGCGAGGGATGTCGAGGATGAGTCTGGCCGAGGTGTTCTGGATGCGTTGGAGTCGTTTCTGGAGTTTGATGGTGGACCCGGTGTAGAGTGCATTGCCGTAGTCCAGTCGACTACTGACGAGGGCGTGGGTGACAGATTTTCTAGTTTCGGTGGGGAGGCAGATTTTTCGCAGTAGGTGGAGTATGTGAAAACAAGTCGAAGAGACAGCATTGACTTGGCGGTCCATGGAAAGTGATGAGTCGAGGATGATGCCTAGATTTCGTGCGTGGTGTGTTGGAGTTGGAGGGTGTCCGAGGGCTGTGGGCCACCAGGAGTCATCCCATGCAGATTTGGTGGGTCCAAAGAGGAGGATTTCGGTCTTGTCAGTGTTGAGTTTGAGACGGTTGTTGTTCATCCAGGTGGCGATTGCTGTAAGTCCTTCGTGGATGTTTTTCTTGGTGGTGGCGGGGTCTTGGGTGAGTGAGATGATTAAAGGGCCACTGTAAGTAAATATTTTCTATGGCTGTTACTAACTAACTACCCCAAATACGCTTTTTATCAATAGCATTTCATTAACATATCTCTACCGTATATCAGAAATCTTGTCTGCAAATTTAATTGTTTTCCAAACCCACTCTGTGGGTATCCTTTGCTCTGTACCAATCCGTTTACAATACCTAGGTTTCAAAATGGCGCTTTAAACACAAAGTTATTGGTTTAAGTATTTTGAACATGCAGTGCTGAAAATAGTGGGCAGGATAAAGTGACATCATCGGCGAATAAAAGATATAACTTTTAGAACGTTATGAAACTTCGTTTTGGAGAAAATATAGGTCAGTAGGTTTTAATTAATGTTTATTAACTTTAATATGTTAGTTGTTTAGCTTAAAAATTATAACAGAAAGTAATCATTTAACTGGGTGTCATCAGCGTAGGAGATGATGTTGAGGTTGTGTTGTCGGACGATGGCGATGAGGGGGGCCATATAGATGTTGAAGAGGGTGTGGCTAAGAGAAGAGCCTTGGGGTACGCCGCAGCTGATTGCTGTGGTATTGGAGGAGAAGGGTGGGAGTCTGACTTTCTGGGTTCTGCCGCTGAGGAAGGAGGTGATCCATTCCAGGGCCTTATTGCGGATTCCGGGAATCATGTAGGTGCGTGAGGAGGGTGCTGTGGTCTACAGTGTCGAAAGCGGCTGAGAGGTCTAGAAGGATGAGGGCGGCAGTCTCTCCTTGGTCGAGCAGGGCACGGATGTCGTCTGTGGCGGCGAGGAGGGTGGTCTCGGTGCTGTGATTGCTCCTGAAACCGGATTGGGAGGGGTCCAAGATGTGGTTGGTCTCAATGTGGTCAACAAGTTGTGCGTTGATGGCCTTCTCGATTACTTTGGCTGGAAAGGGGAGTAGAGAGATGGGACGGTAGATTTTAGGATCTATGGGGTCAGCTGTGGGTTTCTTCAGCAGAGTTTTCAGTTCTGCATGCTTCCAGTCATCTGGGAAGGTACCAGTTTTGATGGAGCAGTTTATGGTAAGGCAGAGTTTGTGGGCGAGGGTAAAACCCGCTTTGTTGAATATGTGGTGCGGGCATGGGTCAGAGGGTGCTCCGGAGTGGATAGATTTCATGATTCTGAGTGTGTCCTCCATGGTAAGGGGGATCCAGGTAGTCCGTAAACAGTGGCGGGTGGTGGGTTTGGGTGAGGTGGGGGTGGGTGGGTCGGTGGTGAGTTCTGGAGCTCGAGGCTGTCGTAGATGTTGATGATCTTGCGGTGGAAGTAAGTAGCGATGTTGTTGCAGAGGTCCTGGGAGTGTGGGATGTTGTTAGTGTCACTGTTGGGTTTGGAGAATTCCTTGATGACTGTGAACAGCTCCTTGCTGTTGTGGGTTTTGGTGTGGATTCTGTCTAGGATAGCGGTTTTCTTTGTGGTTTTTATGAGGTGGTGGTGGGTGGTGACGGCTTCTTTGTAGGCGGATTTGTCCGAGGGGGACTTGCTGGATCTCCATGTTCTCTCTAATCGTCTGCAGTGGCGTTTGGAGTCCTGGAGGGTGGGGGTGAACCAGCTGGCTTTGTTGGTGGGCTGGCGGCTGGACGGTTTCTTGAGGGGGGCAAGGGTATTTGCGCAGTCTGTGATCCAGCGATGTAGGTGGCGGGCGGAGGAGTTGGCATCAGTGGAGGTCACTGGGGCAGACTTGATCAGGGTGGAGTGCAGTTGTTCTTGGGTGATGTTGTTCCAGTTTCTGCGGGGCGGGTGGTGATGCTGGAGGTGTGTGGTGGGTTTGTTGAAGGAGAAGTGTATACAGTGATGGTCAGTCCAGTGGAGTTTGTTTATGTGGTTGACTGAGATGTGGTTGCCTGCGGAGAAAATCGGGTTGAGGGTGTGTCAGGCTATGTGGGTTGGGGCGTTTACAAGTTGCTTCAGTCCAATGGTTCCAAGGTTTTCCAGGAGGTTGGTGGTGTTGTGGTCATTGGGGTTGTCTAGATGGAAGTTGAGGTCGCCAAGTAGGATGTAGTCCTTTGAGGCGAGGGAGTGGGGTGCAAGGTGGTCGGTGATGGAGTCACAGAAGGCGGGACGTGGTCCTGGAGGTCTGTAGATGAGGGTGCCACGGAGGGTGGTGTAGTTAACCTTGATTTTGAAGTGTAGATGTTCATAGTCTGGTGAGTGATCATCGGAGGTGGTTGTGACTTGGATGGAGTGTTTGTGGATGATGGCGATGCCTCCTCCAGGTCGGTTGCTGCGGTCTTTGTGGGAGATTTTATAGCCATCGGGGATGGCGATGGCAATGTCCGGCGCTGATGTGGGGTTGAGCCAGGTTTCGGTGAGGAAGGCGACGTCTGGGGAGGTGGAGTTGAGCAGGTTCCAGATTTCGATGGTGTGCTTGTGGATGGAGCAGGTGTTGAGGAGGATGCAGTTGAGGTTCTCGTGGCTATTTGAGTGAGGGATGTTTAGTAGGTTTGTGGTTGGGAGGGTGGTGAAAGAGCAGCTGTGGCAGGTGAATGGTCCTCTGGTGTTCGTCGGGGATGTGAGGTGGCATGCTGATGATTTACGGATGTTGAGAGAGTGAAGGGTACTGGTGTTATAGCGGTTGTTGGTGCTGAGGTCATGGTTTGTGGTGCTGGGTGCGGTCCAGGCGTGGACTGGCGCTGACTGGCTTACCTTTGGCGCGCCCACTGCGCAGTCACAGAGCGACTGCAAGTATATAGAGGTGGGAGGGGGGAAGGGTTGGAGCAGGAAGTCAGAACAATGCAGCAGGGAGTCCCAGAAGGGACTGAGCAGAGAGCAGAGAATGCAAGTATATAGAGGTGGGAGGGGGGAAGGGTTGGAGCAGGAAGTCAGAACAATGCAGCAGGGAGTCCCAGAAGGGACTGAGCAGAGAGCAGAGAATGCAAGTATATAGAGGTGGGAAGTGGGAAGGGTTGGAGCAGGAAGTCAGAACAATGCAGCAGGGAGTCCCAGAAGGGACTGAGCAGAGAGCAGAGAATGCAAGTATATAGAGGTGGGAGGGGGGAAGGGTTGGAGCAGGAAGTCAGAACAATGCAGCAGGGAGTCCCAGAGGGGACTGAGCAGAGAGCAGAGAATGCAAGTATATAGAGGTTGGAGGGGGGAAGGGTTGGAGCAGGAAGTCAGAACAATGCAGCAGGGAGTCCCAGAAGGGACTGAGCAGAGAGCAGAAAATGCAAGTATATAGAGGTGGGAGGGGGGAAGGGTTGGAGCAGGAAGTCAGAACAATGCAGCAGTTGTAAAACAGGACAACAAGGAATGTCGCCATCCTCTCCGCCTTTAGTTAAGATCATTATATGATTTAGAGGACTGAGATTCAACTGACGGATCAGTACTGGAAACCTCCAACATCGCCAAAATCTCTCTCAGAGGTAAACATAGGTGTGCCGATCTAAATTTAAATGCTAAGCCCTCCGCAGTCGGAGGACCCAAGTCAGCAGACTCTGACCCTGGAGGTTCTCCATCTGAAACCTCAGAGGGAACCGCATCCCCAGAGGACTGATCGGACACAATGGTTATTTTACATGAATGTCCAGGAGAGCCTGGATTAACCCTTCGCTTATGCGTAGCGGGAATAGGTAACATCGCTAAGGACATAGAGATGGCCATGCGGGACTGCGTAGTAACCTCTTATGGAAACAAACCCCTTACAGGCAAAGGAGGACCGAAACTCGGGAAAACTACATATGTAGGAACAGAATCTAGGGAACACACCTCAATGGACGAAGAGTCCTCAGAGGCGGATGGCTCAGTGGTCTCTAACATCTCAACATTGGTTGATGAGAACACTCTATTGTGGCATACGGAACATAATTGAGAGGGCCTCCTCACAATATACACAGGTATCAAATTCTGTATCGGAGAGATCCCCCTCTAAAATATCAGAATCCTCCATAACTCATCTATATCAAATTATAGAAAAGGAAAAACAACTGGCACCTTATACCTCCAATAGCTGGGGCACTCGCCACCTCCTATGACCAGTCAGATAGAGAAGATGCTCCTCTCCGCAGACATCCGGTCAGGAATCGGGGCAAAAATTTGACCATTCCGGTCACATGGTGCTCATGCAGGACCTGCCTCTGCTAAGGAATAAGCGTGCCAGCTTAAAGGGACAGTTCACCCAAAAACTTTCTCCCCTTTAAATTATTCCCAATGATCCTTTTTACCTGCTAGAGTGTATTAAATTGGTTGCAAGTAGCTCCTTTACTCATATTTCAGCATTTGAAATAGCTGATTTAGCTTGTGGTTTCCCAACCTATACTGAAAGTTTTGATACTGGCGTATACGCTATTGACAAGCCTAAGTAAACACAGCCAGCAGAAGAGATTACACCTTCAGTGGGGGGCATGATAGTTAAGTAATAAAATGATAATTTTCCATTGTTCTCTCTATGTATTGAGCTTTGGTGTTCCAGACAAATATAAGATAAGGAAGCAAGTCTGTGTACATAAAAGTGATAACATAATGAGATCTGATATTACCTGAAGCTCAACCCATTGTAATAGGCTGTGGTTTCAAAGCACAAAACCAGCTAGTTCAGATACACAAATAAACCCGAAAATGTAATTTCTCAAATATTTTATACTCTGCAGTTGGTATAACAAGTCATTTAAAATACATTTATGGAAAAACAATTTTACAGTATACTGTCCCTTTAATATAAAGAAACTGCACAGCTCTTAAAATGAAAATAACATGTACGTTCCATATCAGCCTAAGAGCCCAAACGTTCTTACACATAAGCAGTCGAAATCATATAACAAATATGATTTAAAAAAACAAAACACTGTTCAATAATCCTTGATTCCATAAAGATAATGGAGTCCCACTGTGACCCTGTCTTCTATCGTTAACATGTGTGTAAAATAATGAAACAATCTTAACGGAATCTATGCCGTGGAACAGTGACACGGTCCTTAAAGTTTGACAGATTGTAGCAGCACTTCTGAATTGTGCTTCACAAATGGGTAGGCTGTGGAGGTGAGGAGGTTATGTGAGAGGACCTGATCTGTGCTTACTCTTCTGCCAGAAGTAAGCTGAAGTAAGGCGGTGTAAGGCTGTTACTGTGTTTAAATGGGGACTATTTAAGTATTATTTAAATTAAATAAAATGTGTAAATATATGTATGTGTGTATATATACACACACACACAGAGTAGGGAAATAGGCATTTTAATGGCTAATGTTATGCTTTTTAACAACCAACCAATATTTTTAAAACAATTAAATATTGTTTAACATGTAATGCAGTGGCATCTTACTTAAAAAGTGTATATATTCTTTTCTTTATAGTGCCCGCTGATTTAAAAACAAACAAAAAAAATGATCTCTCTTCTGTATATCCCCTCTCTCATTTTTCCTATCTCTTCTTATCTCCCCTCCTAGCTTTTCACTTTTAATTTCCTCCTCTCTTCTCTATTTATGCCCACTCTTCTATGCCCTCTCTCCATCTCTGGATTTTCTCCTTTTTTTTTCTCTTCCTTCTTCTGTGTGAATGTGTTTGTTTGAGAGTGTGTGATGTGTGTTGTATGAGAGTGTGTGATGCTGTGTGTGTGTTGTATGAGAATGTCTTGTGGTGAGTGTTGTATGAGACTGTGTGGTGGTGTGTGTGTTGTATGAGAGTGTGGTGTTTGTGTGTTGTATGAGAGAGTGTGTGGTGTGTGTGTGTTGTATGAGTGTGTGGTGTTTGTGTGTTGTATGAGAGTGTGGTGTGTTGTGTTTTGAGAATGTTGTATGACAATGTGTGGTGTGTGTTTTACTACATTTTACAACACTAAAGTTTGACTATAATCAGGAATAAAGCACACACAGATTTTAGTCACTTTGCAAAAAATTGCAGCTATCTTGTATATTAAGACATTTTCAGACCAAGGATAAAATTAGGGTCGCAAAGATATGTGGTATCATTACACTGGGTCTTGGGGGAAAAAGTTTGAAGAACCCTGGTATAGAAAACTAAAAACATAATTTATGCTTACCTGATAAATTTATTTCTCTTGTAGTGTATCCAGTCCACGAATCATCCATTACTTGTGGGATATTCTCCTTCCCAACAGGAAGTTGCAAGAGGATCACCCACAGCAGAGCTGCTATATAGCTCCTCCCCTCACTGCCATATCCAGTCATTCGACCGAAACAAGACGAGAAAGGAGAAACCATAGGGTGCAGTGGTGACTGTAGTTTAATTAAAATTTAGACCTGCCTTAAAAGGACAGGGCGGGCCGTGGACTGGATACACCACAAGAGAAATAAATTTATCAGGTAAGCATAAATTATGTTTTCTCTTGTTAAGTGTATCCAGTCCACGGATCATCCATTACTTGTGGGATACCAATACCAAAGCTAAAGTACACGGATGATGGGAGGGAAAAGGCAGGAACTTAAATGGAAGGAACCACTGCCTGTAGAACCTTTCTCCCAAAAACAGCCTCCGAAGAAGCAAAAGTATCAAATTTGTAAAATTTTGAAAAGGTGTGAAGCGAAGACCAAGTCGCAGCCTTGCAAATCTGTTCAACAGAGGCCTCATTTTTAAAGGCCCAGGTGGAAGCCACAGCTCTAGTAGAATGAGCTGTAATCCTTTCAGGGGGCTGCTGTCCAGCAGTCTCATAGGCTTATTATGCTCCGAAGCCAAAAGGAGAGAGAGGTTGTCAAAGCTTTTTGACCTCTCCTCTGTCCAGAGTAAACGACAAACAGGGCAGATGTTTGACGAAAATCTTTAGTAGCCTGTAAGTAAAACTTCAAGGCACGGACTACGTCCAGATTATGCAAAAGACGTTCCTTCTTTGAAGAAGGATTAGGACACAATGATGGAACAACAATCTCTTGATTGATATTCCTTTTAGAAACCACCTTAGGTAAAAACCCAGGTTTGGTACGCAGAACTACCTTGTCTGAATGAAAAATCAGATAAGGAGAATCACAATGTAAGGCAGATAACTCAGAGACTCTTCGAGCCGAGGAAATAGCCATCAAAAACAGAACTTTCCAAGATAAAAGTTTAATATCAATGGAATGAAGGGGTTCAAACAAAACTCCCTGAAGAACTTTAAGAACCAAGTTTAAGCTCCACGGGGGAGCAACAGTTTTAAACACAGGCTTAATCCTAACCAAAGCCTGACAAAATGCCTGGACGTCTGGAACTTCTGCCAGACGCTTGTGCAAAGAATAGACAGAGCAGAGATCTGTCCTTTTAAAGAACTAGCTGATAAGCCTTTGTCCAAACCCTCTTGGAGAAAGGACAATATCCTAGGAATCCTAACCTTACTCCATGAGTAACTCTTGGATTCACACCAATAAAGATATTTACGCCATATCTTATGGTAGATTTTCCTGGTGACAGGCTTCCGAGCCTGTATTAAGGTATCAATGACTGACTTGGAGAAGCCATGCCTTGATAGAATCAAGCATTCAATCTCCATGCAGTCAGTCTCAGAGAAATTAGATTTGGATGATTGAAAGGACCTTGTATTAGAAGGTCCTGCCTCAGAGGCAGAGTCCATGATGGAAGAGATGACATGTCCACTAGGTCTGCATACCAGGTCCTGCGTGGCCACGCAGGCGCTATCAGAATCACTGATACTCTCTCCTGTTTGATTTTGGCAATCAGTCGAGGGAGCAGAGGAAATGGTGGAAACACATAGGCCAGGTTGAAGAACCAAGGAGCTGCTAGAGCATCTATCAGCGTTGCTCCCGGGACCCTGGACCTGGATCCGTAACAAGGAAGCTTGGCGTTCTGGCGAGACATCATGAGATCCAGTTCTGGTTTGCCCCAACGATGGACCAGTTGAACAAACACCTCCGGATGGAGTTCCCACTCCCCCGGATGAAAAGTCTGACGACTTAGAAAATCCGCCTCCCAGTTCTCTACGCCTGGGATGTGGATCGCTGACAGGTGGCAAGAGTGAGACTCTGCCCAGCGAATTATCTTTGAGACTTCTAACATCGCTAGGGAACTCCTGGTTCCCCCTTGATGGTTTATGTAAGCCACAGTCGTGATGTTGTCCGACTGAAATCTGATGAACCTCAGTGTTGCTAACTGAGGCCAAGCTAGAAGAGCATTGAATATTGCTCTTAACTCCAGAATATTTATTGGGAGGAGTTTCTCCTCCTGAGTCCACGATCCCTGAGCCTTCAGGGAGTTCCAGACTGCGCCCCAACCTAGAAGGCTGGCATCTGTTGTTACAATCGTCCAATCTGGCCTGCGAAAGGTCATACCCTTGGACAGATGGACCCGAGAAAGCCACCAGAGAAGAGAATCTCTGGTCTCTTGATCCAGATTTAGTAGAGGGGACAAATCTGAGTAATCCCCATTCCACTAATTTAGCATGCATAATTGCAGCGGTCTGAGATGCAGGCGCGCAAATGGCACTATGTCCATTGCCGCTACCATTAAGCCGATTACTTCCATGCACTGAGCCACTGACGGGCGTGGAATGGAATGAAGGACACTGCAAGCATTTAGACGTTTTGATAACCTGGACTCCGTCAGGTAAATTTTCATCTCTACAGAATCTATAAGAGTCCCTAGGAAGGAGACTCTTGTGAGTGGTGATAGAGAACTCTTTTCCACGTTCACTTTCCACCCATGTGACCTCAGAAATGCCAGAACTATCTCTGTATGAGACTTGGCAATTTGAAAGCTTGACGCCTGTATCAGGATGTCGTCTAGATACGGAGCCACCGCTATGCCTCGCGGTCTTAGAACCGCCAGAAGTGAGCCCAGAACCTTTGTAAAAATTCTCGGGGCAGTGGCCAACCCGAAGGGAAGAGCTACAAATTGGTAATGCCTGTCTAGAAAGGCAAACCTTAGGAACCGATGATGATCTTTGTGAATCGGTATGTGAAGGTAGGCATCCTTTAAGTCCACTGTGGTCATGTACTGACCCTCTTGGATCATGGGTAGGATGGTCCGAATAGTTTCCATTTTGAATGATGGAACTCTGCGGAATTTGTTTAAGATCTTTAGATCCAAGATTGGTCTGAAGGTTCCCTCTTTCTTGGGAACCACAAACAGATTTGAATAAAATCCCTGTCCTTGTTCCGTCCGCGGAACTGGATGGATCACTCCCATTACTAGGAGGTCTTGCACACAGCTTAGGAATGCCTCTTTCTTTATCTGGTTTGCTGATAACCTTGAAAGATGAAATCTCCCTTGTGGAGGAGAAGCTTTGAAGTCCAGAAGATATCCCTGAGATATGATCTCCAACGCCCAGGGATCCTGAACATCTCTTGCCCACGCCTGGGCGAAGAGAGAAAGTCTGCCCCCCACTAGATCCGTTTCCGGATAGGGGACCGTTCCTTCATGCTGTCTTGGGGGCAGCAGCAGGCTTTCTGGACTGCTTGCCCTTGTTCCAGGACTGGTTAGGTTTCCAGGCCTGTCTGGAATGAGCAACAGTTCCCTCTTGTTTTGAAGCGGAGGAAGTTGATGCTGCTCCTGCCTTGAAATTTCTTAAGGCACGAAAATTAGACTTTGATTTGGCCCTGTCCTGAGGAAGGGTATGACTCTTGCCTCCAGTAATGTCAGCAATAATTTCCTTCAAGCCAGGCCCGAATAAGGTCTGCCCCTTGAAAGGAATGTTGAGTAATTTAGACTTTGAAGTCACGTCAGCTGACCAGGATTTAAGCCATAGCGCCCTACGCGCCTGGATGGCGAATCCGGAATTCTTAGCCGTTAGTTTAGTCAAATGAACAATGGCATCAGAAACAAATGAGTTAGCTAGCTTAAGCGTTCTAAGCTTGTCAATAATTTCATTCAATGGAGCTGTCTGGATGGCCTCTTCCAGGGCCTCAAACCAGAATGCCGCCGCAGCAGTGACAGGCACAATGCATGCAAGGGGCTGTAAAATAAAACCTTGTTGAATAAACATTTTCTTAAGGTAACCCTCCAATTTGTTATCCATTGGATCTGAAAAAGCACAACTGTCCTCAACCGGGATAGTGGTACGCTTTGCTAAAGTAGAAACTGCTCCCTCCACCTTAGGGACCGTTTGCCATAAGTCCCGTGTAGTAGCGTCTATTGGAAACATTTTTCTAAATATAGGAGGTGGGGAAAAGGGCACACCGGGTCTATCCCACTCCTTGCTAATAATTTCTGTAAGCCTTTTAGGTATAGGAAAAACGTCAGTACACACCGGCACCGCATAGTATCTATCCAGCCTACACAATTTCTCTGGAATTGCAACTGTGTTACAGTCATTCAGAACAACTAATACCTCCCCAAGCAATACACAGAGGTTCTCAAGCTTAAATTTAAAATTAGAAATCTCTGAATCAGGTTTCCCCGAGTCAGAGATGTCACCCACAGACTGAAGCTCTCCGTCCTCATGTTCTACATACTGTGACGCAGTATCAGACATGGCTCTAACAGCATTTGCGCGCTCTGTAGCTCTCCTAACCCAAGAGCTATCGCGCTTGCCTCTTAATTCAGGCAATCTAGATAATACCTCTGACAGGGTATTATTCATGATTGCAGCCATGTCCTGCAAGGTAATCGCTATGGGCGTCCCTGATGTAATTGGCGCCATATTAGCGTGCGTCCCCTGAGCGGGAGGCGAAGGGTCTGACATGTGGGGAGAGTTAGTCGGCATAACTTCCCCCTCAACAGAACCCTCTGGTGATAATTCTTTTATAGATAAAGACTGATCTTTACTATTTGAGGTGAAATCAATACATTTAGTACACATTCTCCTAAGGGGCTCCACCATGGCTTTCAAACATAATGAACAAGTAGGTTCCTCTGTGTCAGACATGTTTAAACAGACTAGCAATGAGACTAGCAAGCTTGGAAAACACTTTAAAACAAGTTTACAAGCAATATAAAAAACGTTACTGCTCCTTTAAGAAACACAAATTTTCCCAAATTTTGAAATAACAGTGAAAAAATGCAGTTACACTAACGAAATTTTTACAGTGTATGTAATAAGTTAGCAGAGCATTGCACCCACTTGCAAATGGATGATTAACCCCTTAATACCAAAAACGGAATAACAAATGACAAAAACGTTTTTTAAACAGTCACAACTGCCACAGCTCTACTGTGGCTTTTTACCTCCCTCAATACGACTTTTGAAGCCTTTTGAGCCCTTCAGAGAAGTCCTGGATCATGCAGGAAGAAGCTGGATGTCTGTGTCTGTAATTTTTGCTGTGCAAAAAAACGCCAAAATAGGCCCCTCCCACTCATATTACAACAGTGGGAAGCCTCAGGGAACTGTTTCTAGGCAAAATTCAAGCCAGCCATGTGGAAAAACTAGGCCCCAATAAGTTTTATCACCAAACATATGTAAAAAACGATTAAACATGCCAGCAAACGTTTTAAAATACACTTTTATAAGAGTATGTATCTCTATTAATAAGCCTGATACCAGTCGCTATCACTGCATTTAAGGCTTTACTTACATTACTTCGGTATCAGCAGCATTTTCTAGCAAATTCCATCCCTAGAAAAATATTTTAACTGCACATACCTTATTACAGGAAAACCTGCACGCTATTCCCCCTCTGAAGTTACCTCACTCCTCAGAATATGTGAGAACAGCAAAGGATCTTAGTTACTTCTGCTAAGATCATAGAAAACGCAGACAGATTCTTCTTCTAAATACTGCCTGAGATAAACAGTACACTCCGGTACCATTTAAAAATAACAAACTTTTGATTGAAGAAATAAACTAAGTATAAAACACCACAGTCCTCTTACGACCTCCATCTTAGTTGAGAGTTGCAAGAGAATGACTGGATATGGCAGTGAGGGGAGGAGCTATATAGCAGCTCTGCTGTGGGTGATCCTCTTGCAACTTCCTGTTGGGAAGGAGAATATCCCACAAGTAATGGATGATCTGTGGACTGGATACACTTAACAAGAGAAATCAGTAGTTTCTAATATAACTGGAAAAATAATCTGAATAACTATTCTAAAAAAAAAGACAACCCCCCCCCCAAAAAACAAACAAACATTAATGTAGAAAACCATGATTTTAATTGAGTCTTGTTGCTAGAGAGTTAAATAAATTGGATTTAAATCAAACACACCTTGATTTTATTATTTTATTAAAGAGAACTTTGGCCTTGAATAAAGCATTACATTTTATTTATATGCATCAGCCTCCTAAAGAAGTTAGAATACGTCACTCTGCTATACCATTTATACCTTGGACTTGATTTATGTACCTTTAACCTCTGTGCATACCGAAGTGCTCATTAAATAAAGAAATAAAAAATGTGTGACAGGAAATGCTTTAATCAGAAGAAAGATATTCATATTTGAAACTAAGGAACCTCAGGAGCATTAGCTTCTTTTAAGGCTAAGCCTGCAGAACTATAACTCAAATTACTTGAGTGACATAGGAGAGTATAAAGAAATTAGATAAAAACAAGAAGACAATTGACAATTTTAAATCAGCTTTATTTTAAAATAAGACCAAAAAAAAAAAATATGCTACTGACTTTTACAAGATGTACATAGTAGATTTATATAAATCTAGTTGTGCGTTAAGGTTTTCAGGAATTCTCCATAAACGAAAAATAAAATTATACATATATCAGTGCCATCTTAAAATCGCAAAACATTTAACACAAGATCAAAGCTTTTAAATCTTTTACTAAAAATAGATGCCAGCTGATAAATAGGTAGTTGTGTAACTTGCTTACATTTAATACACAAGATAAAAAGCAGCACAGATTCAGATATCCTATGTATAGGTTAAGCCTTGATGGGACAGTAAAGTCAAAATAAAACATTTTTATGACTCAGAACATGTAATTCAAACAACTCTCCAACTTCTACTATTTAATTTGATTCACTTGCTTGGTATCCTTTGTTAAAAAGCATACTTAGATAGGCCTCAGAAGCAGCAATGCACTACTGGGAGTTGAACTGCTGATTGGTGACTACACAAATGTCTGTTGTCATTGGTTCCCTAGATGTATTCAGGTAGCTCACAATAGTCAATTACTGCTCCTTGAAGCAAGGATACCAAGAGAATGAAACAAATTTAAAAATAGAAGAAAAATGGAAAGTTGTTTAAAATTGTATGATCTATGTCAATCATGGAAGACGAAAAAAAATGGTTTCATGTCCCTTTACAAAAAAATAAAACAAAAAGCTTCACATATTGCTGAAAAGGAAAAATAAACTGTAACAAGCCATAAATAGTGAAAGAAAACTATAACTTTCCAATTTACCATAGGGCACAATGTTCATGGTTATTCTTTGTGATATTAATATGTATAATATAAAAGTACATTGTTAAAAAAAAAGTTTTAGAGCAAACAAGAACAACATTCATTTTAGGAAATTTAAGCATTTTTAAGGTAAATGATCTAGTTAAAGGGCCATGATACCCAAATGTTGAAACACTTGAAAGTGATGCAGCATAGCTGTAAAAAGTTGACTAGAAAATATCACCTGGACATCTCTATGTAAAAAAGAAAGATATTTTACCACAAAAGTTCCTCAGTAGCCACATCTCATTGTAAAGGATTTCTAAGCAGCAAATCCGTAAGTCTGTCCCAGGACAGCTAAGAGATTGAGCCTTGTGCACTCTCATGTTATTTCCCTATTTAGTTTAAGGAAGTTTACTATGATATCTCATGAGAGAGTGAAATTTAATGAGATCACAGTAAAAGAGTTCATGACCTCAGCACTGTTGATGCTGATTGGCTGGTGTTCATTTCTTCATTATTTTTATTTTTTTACCTGCAGCTGGACAACAGCTGAAGTATAACATTTAACACAGAACTTACTCTGCTGAGCTGAGGAAATTGTGAGGTAAAATATTTTCCTTTTTTACATAGAGATGCTCAGGTGATATTTTCCTGTCAGCTTTTTACAGTTATACTGCATCAGTTTCAAGTGATTTAGCATACAAGTATAATGTCCCTTTAGACTGCAGTTATAGAGATGGGAAACCCAAATTGTTTTCAAATGTTACTTTTTTATTTTATAAAAATAAACTCTTATGAACAGAAAAATAAATGACTAAATTAATTTTTTACATGGCCCCAAGGCAACTCAGATGACAGATGTGCTGAAACCAGCAATCATTTTAAATTGCTCTATTGTAAGATGGAAAAAACAACTAGGAGAATCTACAAAATTAAATGTAGTATACAATTTTTTATTCTTACATATTTTTTAGGATTCCAAATATTTAGCAAAAAAGGCATTTCAAGGATATCAGTTGGGTTTCAATTGAAACAAGCTTAAATGAACAGTGTACTAAACAACTGTTTCCCCCTTAATGATGTTTACAAAGACTTGTTATACCAGCTGCAGAGTTTATAAAAGTATGGGACAATGCTTCTTTATGTATATTTTTGAATATGAAATAGAAGTCTCTGCTAAATTAAACCAAAACCCAACCAAATGGGCCAAGCTTGCAGGGAAAGCAGACCTCATTCCCTTATTTCCATTTACGCAAAATTCTCCTATTCTTGTCTCATAAAGAGACAGTGGAAAATGAACATTTATTATCTCTCTGTCCAACCCCAAAACCCTTGTTTTTATAACCAATACTTAAAGGGACACTAAACCCAATTTTCTTCTATCGTGATTCAGATAAAGCATGCAATTTTAAGAAAATTTCTAATTTACTCCTATTATCAAATTCTTTTCATTATCTTGGTATCTTTATTTGAAATGCAAGAATGTGAGTTTAGATGCCGCCCCATTTGTGGTGAATACACTGTATTGTTCTTGCAGATTGGTGAGTAAATTCACCTACCAATAAACAAGTGCTTTCCATGGTCTGAACCAAAAACATAGCTTAGATGCCTTCTTTTTCAAATAAAGAAAGCAAGAGAACAAAGAAAAATTGATAATAGGAGTAAATTAGAAAGTTGTTTAAAATTGCATGCTTTATCTGAATCACGTAAAAAAAATGTGGGTTCAGTGTCCCTTTAAGTATCAAAATTTTTAGTAAAGGTGGGAACACATTTAAATGGGGGGGGGTTACAGTGCACTGTCCCTTTAAAATAAAAACTACTACTATCAAACTGAATTGATTGTGTAGACAGGGAACAAAGTGTGCAAATCTCCAGATTTTAGGAGAAAGTAGTCACTCAATCTTTCTAATGAAGCTGCTTCAAAAACTGGCTCATCTCTGCTCTCTTTTGCAAGCAGCATCTATGTGGATGCACCAACCATAGGGTCAGTTTATAATTGTTCACAATATATCCTGTACATGACATCAATATACGGTCATCAGAGAATTAAAAGGTAAGAACAAAGTTATTACGATCTACCAATTTAACCCTATATTAGTTTTCAGCACTAAGGCATTAAGACAGTGTTCCTCATCTATAAGCTGTAACAATAGTGTAGGGGACTGGCCAATGTCATGAATGAGAAAGTTCAGCTAACTATTAAATAACAAGACATTGTTCTAAACTTGATCATTACATACCAAAATTGAATTTGAAATTTAGAATAAAAGAGAATAGAAATGGAGTTGTTTAAACACAATGACTTATTTTTAGCCACCTGTAACGTTAGAATTACTTTTTTTTTTTTTTATCAACATTTCATTAAAACGGACAGTAAACAGGAAAAGAACATGCATTTAAAGCACATTTTGCAATCTTATTTTAAATGAAACTAAATTGACTACAATGTTCATTTAAAGAAGATCTTGGCACAATAAAAATGCGTTCACCAGGGCAAAGAAAAAAAATAATATATCTTTCCTAATAAATGTTGGACTAATTACATCATTTATGTTCTGACTAACCTTGGCACCCCTAATGTTTCAGAAATAAATTTCCCATGATGCTCAACTAGTGCCTAAGCATCATGGGAAATTTAGTACCAAAACATCTGTGGTGCTAAGGTTAGCCATCACTGCTCTAGCTGGACCATAAGAAGTCAACGAATCAAAGAGTATATTAAAAGGATATAAACAAAATAACCAGCAAAGTTAGAAGCACTATTTTAAAAATGTATCAAACTAAGATGCTTAATTTTGATTTCCCATTCCTGTAACAAATAACCCTAAAATTTAAGATGGAATATACAAATATAACCTAAAAACAAAGCTTACTAAGGGACTCCATTAAGAATTCAGTCTAACAATTAGTGCATGAGACATAATGCAATATGGATTTTGAGCACAATACACACTAATCTACTAATAAGTTAAATGGAGTAAGCAATATTTTATGAAGGCCAAGCATCAGACAAAAGTGCCCTTCAATACAACAATAGTTGAAAATGTTTTGTAGCATCATTTCAGGCAAAGCCTTAATGTTTCAAATGTTGAAGCTTTCTCCGCATCCACAGGTCCCTTTGATGTTTGGATTATTAAAAACAAACTCATTTGATAGTTTATTCTCTACATAGTCCATTTCCGTTCCTAAAAGAGACAGCTGAGCTTTCTTTTCGATAAATACTCGGACTCCTAAAAATGAAAAAATAAATAAAAATTATATAAATGTAAAAAGCTAGCAAAATTCCAAAGGAAACTCAGAAAAAGTAAAGAGATAGAGTGCATTTCACTTTCATGTAAACTATTTTATTAAATTGCAGGTATATTTTTAGTAAGTAGGCCCAGAAACTGGAGAATTAGCACAAACTATTATATTTATTTTCAGGTCTCTCTATATACCGCAAACAATAGCAAAGTACATGCTGTGTGTGCAATGAACTAGACAGTAACACACATGTACTGTGCCTTTTGTAGTAGCTGACAATAGGAACAAATGACTGTGTGGTCATTAGCAGTGAATGTTATTACAGGTATCAGGATGCGGCGAAGAGGGTCAGTCAGTTATGCTTTCTCCAACTGTAGCCAATCATTGCTCATTTCAAAACGCCACCACTAAGAGTATGCACAGCTCTGGTATATGGAGGTTTGTACATGCATAACACTTATGGCCATATTACTCAGCACACAATACATGTATAATGTATTAACTACTTACTTTATATGAAAGCTGCTTAATGCTTGCAAATGTTTTATACAGGTAAGCCTGATAAGCAATATACTTATAGAATATTACATTGCCCAACAAAAATGTTTAAAGTCTAGGAGCCAGTTCCAAAACCTGAAAGCTAGTTATTTAACCCCTTAATGACTGAGGACGTGCAGGGTACGTCCTCAGAAAAAAGGCAGTTAATGCCTGAGAACGTACCCTGCACGTCCTCAGTGTGGAAAGCAGCTGGAAGCGATCCTGCTCGCTTCCAGCTGCTTTCCGGTTATTGCAGTGATGCCTCAATATGGAGGCATCCTGCAATAACCTTTGTAAGTCATCCGGTGCAGAGAGAGCCACTCTGTGGCCCTCTCTGCACCGGAGATCGGTTGCTCCCTGTGTTGGTGGGTGGGAGCCGGACCGGGAGGCGGCCATCGATGGCCCTGTGGATGTGAAGGGGGGCGGGATCGTGGGCGGGGGTGGCTGGGGGCGCGCACGGGAGGGTGGGGGCGGGCGCGTGCACGGGGAGGGAACGGGTGGGAACCGCTACACTGCAGAAAATGTGGAAATAAAAAATAGAAAAAAATAGAAAATTTAAACAATCAGTAAGGTGGTGGGGGTTTGTCTGTGGGGGGTGGGGGGGGGGGGAAGCTACACTACAGAAAAAAAAAAAAAAAAAGTACTTTTTATTGTAAACTGGGTACCAGTACCCAAGATGGCCCCCAATAAGGCAGAGGGGAGGGTTAGAGAGCGGTTTTGGGGGGGGATCAGGGAGGTTGGGGGCTAAGGGGGGGATCCTACACAGTAGCATATGTAAATATGCTAAAAAAAATTCATTTTTTTTTTTAAAACCCTTTTATTTTAGTACTGGCAGACTTTCTGCCAGTACTTAAGATGGCGGGGACAATTGTGGGGTGGGGGAGGGAAGGGAGCTGTTTGGGAGGGATCAGGGGGTGGGATGTGTCAGATGGGAGGCTGATCTCTACACTAAAGCTAAAAACAGAATTTATGTTTACCTGATAAATTACTTTCTCCAACGGTGTGTCCGGTCCACGGCGTCATCCTTACTTGTGGGATATTCTCTTCCCCAACAGGAAATGGCAAAGAGCCCAGCAAAGCTGGTCACATGATCCCTCCTAGGCTCCGCCTTCCCCAGTCATTCGACCGACGTAAAGGAGGAATATTTGCATAGGAGAAACCATATGATACCGTGGTGACTGTAGTTAAAGAAAATAAATTATCAGACCTGATTAAAAAACCAGGGCGGGCCGTGGACCGGACACACCGTTGGAGAAAGTAATTTATCAGGTAAACATAAATTCTGTTTTCTCCAACATAGGTGTGTCCGGTCCACGGCGTCATCCTTACTTGTGGGAACCAATACCAAAGCTTTAGGACACGGATGAAGGGAGGGAGCAAATCAGGTCACCTAAATGGAAGGCACCACGGCTTGCAAAACCTTTCTCCCAAAAATAGCCTCAGAAGAAGCAAAAGTATCAAACTTGTAAAATTTAGTAAAAGTGTGCAGTGAAGACCAAGTCGCTGCCTTACATATCTGATCAACAGAAGCCTCGTTCTTGAAGGCCCATGTGGAAGCCACAGCCCTAGTGGAATGAGCTGTGATTCTTTCAGGAGGCTGCCGTCCGGCAGTCTCATAAGCCAATCTGATGATGCTTTTAATCCAAAAAGAGAGAGAGGTAGAAGTTGCCTTTTGACCTCTCCTTTTACCAGAATAAACAACAAACAAGGAAGATGTTTGTCTAAAATCCTTTGTAGCATCTAAATAGAATTTTAGAGCACGAACAACATCCAAATTGTGCAACAAACGTTCCTTCTTTGAAACTGGATTCGGACACAAAGAAGGCACGACTATCTCCTGGTTAATGTTTTTGTTAGAAACAACTTTCGGAAGAAAACCAGGTTTAGTACGCAAAACCACCTTATCTGCATGGAACACCAGATAAGGAGGAGAACACTGCAGAGCAGATAATTCTGAAACTCTTCTAGCAGAAGAAATTGCAACCAAAAACAAAACTTTCCAAGATAATAACTTAATATCAACAGAATGTAAGGGTTCAAACGGAACCCCCTGAAGAACTGAAAGAACTAAATTGAGACTCCAAGGAGGAGTCAAAGGTTTGTAAACAGGCTTGATTCTAACCAGAGCCTGAACAAAAGCTTGAACATCTGGCACAGCTGCCAGCTTTTTGTGAAGTAACACAGACAAGGAAGAAATCTGTCCCTTCAAGGAACTTGCAGATAATCCTTTCTCCAAACCTTCTTGAAGAAAGGATAGAATCTTAGGAATTTTTACCTTGTCCCAAGGGAATCCTTTAGATTCACACCAACAGATATATTTTTTCCATATTTTGTGGTAAATTTTTCTAGTTACAGGCTTTCTGGCCTGAACAAGAGTATCAATGACAGAATCTGAGAACCCTCGCTTTGATAAGATCAAGCGTTCAATCTCCAAGCAGTCAGTTGGAGTGAGACCAGATTCGGATGTTCGAACGGACCTTGAACAAGAAGGTCTCGTCTCAAAGGTAGCTTCCATGGTGGAGCCGATGACATATTCACCAGGTCTGCATACCAAGTCCTGCGTGGCCACGCAGGAGCTATCAAGATCACCGATGCCCTCTCCTGATTGATCCTGGCTACCAGCCTGGGGATGAGAGGAAACGGCGGGAATACATAAGCTAGTTTGAAGGTCCAAGGTGCTACTAGTGCATCTACTAGAGTCGCCTTGGGATCCCTGGATCTGGACCCGTAGCAAGGAACCTTGAAGTTCTGACGAGAGGCCATCAGATCCATGTCTGGAATGCCCCACAATTGAGTAATTTGGGCAAAGATTTCCGGATGGAGTTCCCACTCCCCCGGATGGAATGTCTGACGACTCAGAAAATCCGCTTCCCAATTTTCCACTCCTGGGATGTGGATTGCAGACAAGTGACAGGAGTGAGTCTCCGCCCATTGAATGATTTTGGTCACCTCTTCCAGCGCCAGGGAACTCCTTGTTCCCCCCTGATGGTTGATGTACGCAACAGTCGTCATGTTGTCTGATTGAAACCGTATGAACTTGGCCTTTGCTAGCTGAGGCCAAGCCTTGAGAGCATTGAATATCGCTCTCAGTTCCAGAATATTTATCGGGAGAAGAGATTCTTCCCGAGACCAAAGACCCTGAGCTTTCAGGGGTCCCCAGACCGCGCCCCAGCCCACCAGACTGGCGTCGGTCGTGACAATGACCCACTCTGGTCTGCGGAAGCTCATCCCCTGTGACAGGTTGTCCAGGACAGCCACCAACGGAGTGAATCTCTGGTCCTCTGATCTACTTGTATCGTCGGAGACAAGTCTGTATAGTCCCCATTCCACTGACTGAGCATGCACAGTTGTAATGGTCTTAGATGAATTCGCGCAAAAGGAACTATGTCCATTGCCGCTACCATCAAACCTATTACTTCCATGCACTGCGCTATGGAAGGAAGAGGAACAGAATGAAGTATTTGACAAGAGTTTAGAAGTTTTGATTTTCTGGCCTCTGTCAGAAAAATCCTCATTTCTAAGGAGTCTATTATTGTTCCCAAGAAGGGAACCCTTGTTGACGGAGATAGAGAACTTTTTTCTACGTTCACTTTCCACCCGTGAGATCTGAGAAAGGCCAGGACAATGTCCGTGTGAGCCTTTGCTTGAGGAAGGGACGACGCTTGAATCAGAATGTCGTCCAAGTAAGGTACTACTGCAATGCCCCTTGGTCTTAGCACCGCTAGAAGGGACCCTAGTACCTTTGTGAAAATCCTTGGAGCAGTGGCTAATCCGAACGGAAGTGCCACAAACTGGTAATGCTTGTCCAGGAATGCGAACCTTAGGAACCGATGATGTTCCTTGTGGATAGGAATATGTAGATACGCATCCTTTAAATCCACCGTGGTCATGAATTGACCTTCCTGGATGGAAGGAAGAATTGTTCGAATGGTTTCCATTTTGAACGATGGAACCTTGAGAAACTTGTTTAGGATCTTGAGATCTAAGATTGGTCTGAATGTTCCCTCTTTTTTGGGAACTACGAACAGATTGGAGTAGAACCCCATCCCTTGTTCTCCTAATGGAACAGGATGAATCACTCCCATTTTTAAACAGGTCTTCTACACAATGTAAGAATGCCTGTTTTTTTATGTGGTCTGAAGACAATTGTGACCTGTGGAACCTCCCCCTTGGGGGAAGCCCCTTGAATTCCAGAAGATAACCTTGGGAGACTATTTCTAGTGCCCAAGGATCCAGAACATCTCTTGCCCAAGCCTGAGCGAAGAGAGAGAGTCTGCCCCCCACCAGATCCGGTCCCGGATCGGGGGCCAACATCTCATGCTGTCTTGGTAGCAGTGGCAGGTTTCTTGGCCTGCTTTCCTTTGTTCCAGCCTTGCATTGGTCTCCAGGCTGGCTTGGCTTGAGAAGTATTACCCTCTTGCTTAGAGGACGTAGCACTTGGGGCTGGTCCGTTTCTGCGAAAGGGACGAAAATTAGGTTTATTTTTGGCCTTGAAAGACCTATCCTGAGGAAGGGCGTGGCCCTTGCCCCCAGTGATATCAGAGATAATCTCTTTCAAGTCAGGGCCAAACAGCGTTTTCCCCTTGAAAGGAATGTTAAGCAATTTGTTCTTGGAAGACGCATCCGCTGACCAAGATTTTAACCAAAGCGCTCTGCGCGCCACAATAGCAAAACCAGAATTTTTCGCCGCTAACCTAGCCAATTGCAAAGTGGCGTCTAGGGTGAAAGAATTAGCCAATTTGAGAGCATGAATTCTGTCCATAATCTCCTCATAAGAAGAAGAATTATTATTGAGCGCCTTTTCTAGCTCATCGAACCAGAAACACGCGGCTGTAGTGACAGGAACAATGCATGAAATTGGTTGTAGAAGGTAACCTTGCTGAACAAACATCTTTTTAAGCAAACCTTCTAATTTTTTATCCATAGGATCTTTGAAAGCACAACTATCTTCTATGGGTATAGTGGTGCGTTTGTTTAGAGTAGAAACCGCCCCCCTCGACCTTGGGGACTGTCTGCCATAAGTCCTTTCTGGGGTCGACCATAGGAAACAATTTTTTAAATATGGGGGGAGGGACGAAAGGTATACCGGGCCTTTCCCATCACAATCATCCAGAGTAGATAACACCTCCTTAAGCAGAGCGCGGAGATGTTCCAATTTAAATTTAAATGTAATCACATCAGGTTCAGCTTGTTGAGAAATTTTCCCTGAATCTGAAATTTCTCCCTCAGACAAAACCTCCCTGGCCCCCTCAGACTGGTGTAGGGGCCCTTCAGAACCAATATCATCAGCGTCCTCATGCTCTTCAGTATTTTCTAAAACAGAGCAGTCGCGCTTTCGCTGATAAGTGGGCATTTTGGCCTAAAATGTTTTTGATAGAATTATCCATTACAGCCGTTAGTTGTTGCATAGTAAGGAGTATTGGCGCGCTAGATGTACTAGGGGCCTCCCTGTGTGGGCAAGGACTGGTGTAGACGAAGGAGGGGATGATGCAGTACCATGCTTACTCCCCTCACTTGAGGAATCATCTTGGGCATCATTTTCTCTAAATTTTGTGTCACATAAATCACATCTATTTAAATGAGAAGGAACCTTGGCTTCCCCACATTCAGAACACAGTCTATCTGGTAGTTCAGACATGTTAAACAGGCAAAAACTTGATAACAAAGTACAAAAAACGTTTTAAAATAAACCGTTACTGTCACTTTAAATTTTAAACTGAACACACTTTATTACTGCAATTGCGAAAAAGTATGAAGGAATTGTTCAAAATTCACCAAAATTTCACCACAGTGTCTTAAAGCCTTAAAAGTATTGCACGCCAAATTTGGAAGCTTTAACCCTTAAAATAACGGAACCGGAGCCGTTTTTATATTTAACCCCTTTACAGTCCCTGGTATCTGCTTTGCTGAGACCCAACCAAGCCCAAAGGGGAATACGATACCAAATGACGCCTTCAGAAAGTCTTTTCTATGTATCAGAGCTCCTCACACATGCATCTGCATGTCATGCTTCTCAAAAACAAGTGCGCAATAGAGGCGCGGAAAATGAGACTCTGCCTATGATTAGGGAAAGCCCTAGAAAGTAAGGGTGTCCAATACAGTGCCCTGACGGTTATTTTACATAATTCCAAGATAAAATAATTCCTCAAGGCTATGGAGTATAAAATATGTTTATATATAAATCGATTTAGCCCAGAAAATGTCTACAGTCTTAAAAAGCCCTTGTGAAGCCCTTTTTTTCTATCTGTAATAAAAATGGCTTACCGGATCCATAGGGAAAATGACAGCTTCCAGCATTACATCGTCTTGTTAGAATGTGTCATACCTCAAGCAGCAAAAGTCTGCTCACTGTTCCCCCAACTGAAGTTAATTCCTCTCAACAGTCCTGTGTGGAAACAGCCATCGATTTTAGTAACGGTTGCTAAAATCATTTTCCTCTTACAAACAGAAATCTTCATCTCTTTTCTGTTTCAGAGTAAATAGTACATACAGCACTATTTTAAAATAACAAACTCTTGATTGAATAATAAAAACTACAGTTAAACACTAAAAAACTCTAAGCCATCTCCGTGGAGATGTTGCCTGTACAACGGCAAAGAGAATGACTGGGGAAGGCGGAGCCTAGGAGGGATCATGTGACCAGCTTTGCTGGGCTCTTTGCCATTTCCTGTTGGGGAAGAGAATATCCCACAAGTAAGGATGACGCCGTGGACCGGACACACCTATGTTGGAGAAATTAACCCTGCAAGCTCACTACAAACTCCCTAATTAACCCTTTCACTGCTAGCCATAATACACGTGTGAGGCGCAACAGGATTTAGTGGCCTTCTAATTACCAGAAAGCAACGCCAAAGTCATATATGTCTGCTATTTCTGAACAAAGGGGATCCCAGACAAGCATTTACAACCATTTGTGCCATAATTGCACAAGCTGTTTGTAAATGATTTCAGTGAGAAACCTAAAATTGTGAAAAATTTTACGTTTTTTTTTTAATTTGATCGCATTTGGCGGTGAAATGGTGGCATGAAATATACCCAAAATGTGCCTAGATCAATACTTGGGGTTGTCTACTACACTACACTAAAGCTAAAATTAACCCTACAAGCTACCTAAAAGCTCCCTAATTAACCCCTTAACTGCTGGGCATGATACACTTGTGGTGCGCAGTGGCATTTAGCGGCCTTCTAATTACCAAAAAGCAACGCCAAAGCCATATATGTGTGCTATTTCTGAACAAAGGGGATCCCAGAGAAGAATTTACAACCATTTATGCCATAATTGCACAAGTTGTTTGTAAATAATTTCAGTGAGAAACCAAAAGTTTGTGAAAAAATTTTGTGAAAAAAGTGAACAATTTTTTGTATTTGATCGCATTTGGGCGGTGAAATGGTGGTATGAAATATACCAAATTGGCCTAGATCAATACTTTGGGATGTCTACTAAAAAAAAATATATACATGTCAAGGGATATTCAGGGATTCCTGAAAGATATCAGTGTTCTAATGTAACTAGCGCTAATTTTGGAAAAAAATGGTTTGGAAATAGCAAAGTGCTTCTTGTATTTATGGCCCTATAACTTGCAAAAAAAGCAAAGAACATGTAAACATTGGGTATTTCTAAACTCAGGACAAAATTTAGAAAACTATTTAGCATGAGTGTTTTTTGGGTGGTTTTAGATATGTAACAGATTTTGGGGGTCAAAGTTAGAAAAAGTGTGTTTTTTTTCCATTTTTCCTCATATTTTATCATTTTTTTATTATAAGATATGATGAAAATAATGGTATCTTTAGAAAGTCCATTTAATGGCGAGAAAAACGGTATATAATATGTGTGGGCACAGTAAATGAGTAAGAAGAAAATTACAGCTAAACACAAACACCGCAAAAATGTAAAAATAGCCTTGGTCCCAAACGGACAGAAAATGGAAAAGTGCTCTGGTCACTAAGGGGTTAACAAGCAGTATGTGTAAAATAAATAAAAATGGTTTAAAAAGCAGATTGCAGGGTGCCATTAAATCTACAACAGGTGCTCTGGATTTTTGAACCTCAGCTTTACATACATAGAGTTGAAAAGTCTAACCACAGCTTTTCATCTGTACAATCTTTAAAGATTACACACACAAAATATAAAAAACACCTTACTATATATAGAGAAAGGAAGTTGTGTTCATCTGTTGTGCTTGTTACCCTTTAACACAACTATTAAAATGTATAATATTCCAGAGCTCTATTTTCCCCAGATACTTAAAGGGATACAAAACCTAATTTTAGTAAAATGTAGCCACCAATAAGCAAGCGCTATACAGGGTGCTGAACCTTAAATGGGCTGGATCCTAAGCTGTGCATTACTGTTATCAACCATGTGTTTCTCTCTTTGTGGTGAGAGAGACAGTAGTACTGCTGACGGGCACGGTACAGGCAGTACTGTGCAGGTATGTTATCTTTTGTTTCACATAACCAATGAAGTGCTTACATTAAGCCTGTACATGAAAATAGTAGGCTGAGGGAGCACACCAATGACAGCATTACTAAGAGGGATACATAGTAACTCACCATCTTGAATAACTTCTTCATCTGAAGCTCCTTTAGAATTTACATATTCTAAATAATAGATAAGCCATTGCAGCTCTTGTCTTAACTGCTACCCTTTAAACCAATCTGTTAAAACAAGAGAGATATTTAAGTAAAATAATACAGTTAATGTATGTCTAAGAATGACCTTTTATAACATCACCCGTCCCCAAGTTTAATCGTTAACCTACATATGAATTTCCAATTCAATAACAGACTACAACAGCTCCAAGATGGCTGGGCTGCCATGTTTTGATGTAAAATAGTGAAATTGTGAAAATGAAATTTAAGTATGCTGTAAAACGCGCCGGTTAAGCAAAACTAAATGTACTCTGTGTGTGCTGTAACTAACTGCAGTGGAACTATCTACATGATGCACAACCAAATGTAACCTTTATTCTGAATTTTTGATCAATAAGGAGTAGTAGTTTCAAGCACATGTTTAAAAGGGACTTATACAGATTTTAATATAAAATGCTTAATTATGCATAATAAAACAACTTTGCAACATACTCATTTATTTTGTCCCCTTTTTCTGCAATTTACCTCAGTAAATTGTATATTTTTCAGCCCTTAAAGGGCACACGGCAGTCTTCATACACCTAACCTTGCCAAACAGTTTTCCCTTATTGTATATAGTAATCTTTTCTGCCGATACCAAAAACAAAAAAACAAAACACACAATCTCATTGGCTAGCCTTGTCATCTCTACACTCAAGTTGAGAAAAACAATTGCAGAAAACAAGCTATCTGTTCCAATAATGCTCTGTTGGTCTAATGGAAGACTGCCAAAATATTCTGTACTTACTTAAGATATTTGATTTCCCCCATGAGACTTGTGTTTGGTTTATAACCTCTGGAAAAACTCAGTATACTGTGAATATTTACAAACTACACATGCTATATCAATCCATAATGAAATAGTGACTATAGCAATTCAAAATCCAAATAAGTTATAGAATTATAGAAAATAACACAAATCACAACGTTTTTGATACACTTTTAATAAATATAATGATTGAAAAAACTACAAACAGGCAATTAATAAAAACACTGGCAGCATAAAAGCTCTGCCATTTCACCCCTCTAGCTTATATAAGTTTGCACATTTATACATATTTTGAAGAGGATGAACAGTCAGTAGTTGGGAAAAAATAAACATCAGCTTAAAATTTCATCTGTCGTGGAATCTCTTACCAGGGAAGAAGTGGGAAAACGAGGACATAGTTATACAGTTACAAAGACAGGCACATTAAACCCTTTTTTTTTTTCTTTCATGATTCAGATAGAGAATATAAATTAAAACAACTTTCTAATTTACTTCTATTGTCTAATTTGCATCATTCTCTTGATATTCTTTCCTGAAAATCATATCTAGATAGGCCCAGTAACTGCACATAGATGCCTCATGTGATTGGCTCACCCATGTGCATTGCTATTTCTTTAAAAAGGGATATCTAAATAAATTAAGCAACTTAGATAATAGAAGTAATTAAAATGTTGTTTAAAATTGTATTCTCTGTCTGAATCATGAAAGAATTGTTTTGGGTTTAATGTCCCTTTAAGGTCATTAATATTTTTAGTAAATCTCTAATAAAATGTTTAAGCATAGGGAAAAAAGTGATTGTACACACTTTCATGCCATTTACTTCTTCAAAATGCAATATCCAGTATCCCTTAGGCAGATAATGTACCATGTGTATAGTATGATATTATAACAGGGTTTTTATACTGTCAGTCTTATTGACAAATTATAGATGCAAATGCTTTAAAAAAATAAAAAAACATTTACGTTTCCGTTAGATTTAAATATCAAACCCAATACGTCCCAAAATAACAGTTATACCA
This sequence comes from Bombina bombina, assembly GCF_027579735.1. Taxonomy (NCBI): domain Eukaryota; kingdom Metazoa; phylum Chordata; class Amphibia; order Anura; family Bombinatoridae; genus Bombina; species Bombina bombina. The sequence continues at coordinate 564,931,989 of NC_069500.1, read as the reverse complement.
ACCAAAGCCAGTTACATCTAATCCTACGTGTATAACGACACAAAAAACAGGGAATTCTAAAGAACATTCTAATATAAAAGGATGCTTTATTTTATTATTTTTATTTTTTACCAAGAGAAAGGCTGGTACAGGTAGATATGCCATGTGGTAAAAGGACATTTTTAATGATCACCTTTATTATTATTGAATTTTATTACAAGACCAGAGGACTGATAATTTGCTTTTTTTTTTTTATACTTTATGCAGCTCTTTAAAGAAAAGAAAACATTAGAACAGAAAACAAATGGACCATGTGCAACTAGTTAGGGTAGGAGAAAGAAGCATACAATCAGAAGAGTGACCATAAACTGATCACAGAGCTCCCCATCCTCCTCAGAGAAGTACTACAACCGTCTTATTCCATACACATATATTCTTCTTATTTTACCATTTTGTATTTATCAAGACATTTCTATAAAATTTTATTATAAATTACTATAATTTTTCCCATTCTCAAATTTCTATTCTTGCTGCCCTTCAATTGTAAAAACAGCAAAAAACTTCTTGCATAATGAGGCAATTGGAAAATTCTCAGTGTAACCCCTACCCCCTTTGTGATATGGGAGCTGACATCTTTTGAAACTAAGTAACATTCTGACTGATCAAGGCATGAGAAAGTCTGACGCCCCTGTTATCTAGTCTATTCACTTAATAGTAACCAGCCCAGAAAGTTTTATGACATCAGGCCTGAGATAAAACCTTCCTGCAAAGGCCCCCCTCCTAAGGCTGTGACAATAACTAATGGACACTGCACAAATGTAGGGGAAAAAAGAAATAAAAGGTAAATCCATTTAAATAGATGAATACATATTACAATTAGGTATAATTAAGTGTAAAAACACAGCTTAGTGCTTTTTTATTACAACAATGAAACAGACTACTTTATGTATTTTTATTATTCTCTTTCTTTAAACATTCCATTCTCCCCCCCCCCCCCTCCCCTTTATGCTGCTCTGGGTTGCACACATCATCTGACTTGCTTTCCTCTCTCTTCCTTCTCACAGTCTCATACTGCAGCGCCATCTTAGGGGCGTACCTTCTCAAGTCATTATTCCACCCTCAGCTTGCCAGGCACCATCTTTGTCTTTCTCCCAGCTCTGGGTGAATTTTATTGTATCCCTTTCAAAGCTTCAGATTAATTTTATTGTATCTTGTTCACATAAATTTGTTATCGTTAATGTATTTTACTATCTGGTAGGTAAATAAAAAAAAATGTACACACTTAAATGTCTGAAGTCAGATGAAGTGGTTCCAAAAAAAAAGTAACTAAGAGAAAGAGACCCTTCCATTGCTGTATAAAAAAAAAAAAAAAAAAAAACATATAAGTAGGCCTCGCCATCTCTTAGCCGACATAAAATCTTCCTAGAAGTAAAACAATTGCTAAACAAGCCAAGGGGGTCACAAATGGGAGGTACTACACAGAACAACAATTACAGTTAAACACAACATCAGTGAGGACTCTTCCTCATATCTGATGGCATTTCTGAGGACTCAGACAATATTTCTAATAAAGATATTCATGTTTTGAATTCTTCCTTTGATAATTCGTCACAGGAGCATAAATCTTAAAAAAAAAAAAAAAAAAAGAATTAAGTTTTTGGACCCTCTTGGAAACCCAAATTGAATAATCTGATAGCCTACATCATCCCCATTTTTCTGTGATACCCCGATGTAGACAATGCTAGATTTGCAGCATTTAAAAATAAATATATATATATATATATAAAAACAGAATTTATGTTTACCTGATAAATTACTTTCTCCAACGGTGTGTCCGGTCCACGGCGTCATCCTTACTTGTGGGATATTCTCTTCCCCAACAGGAAATGGCAAAGAGCCCAGCAAAGCTGGTCACATGATCCCTCCTAGGCTCCGCCTTCCCCAGTCATTCGACCGACGTAAAGGAGGAATATTTGCATAGGAGAAATCATATGATACCGTGGTGACTGTAGTTAAAGAAAATAAATTATCAGACCTGATTAAAAAACCAGGGCGGGCCGTGGACCGGACACACCGTTGGAGAAAGTAATTTATCAGGTAAACATAAATTCTGTTTTCTCCAACATAGGTGTGTCCGGTCCACGGCGTCATCCTTACTTGTGGGAACCAATACCAAAGCTTTAGGACACGGATGATGGGAGGGAGCAAATCAGGTCACCTAGATGGAAGGCACCACAGCTTGCAAAACCTTTCTCCCAAAAATAGCCTCAGAAGGAAGCAAAAGTATCAAATTTGTAAAATTTGGTAAAAGTGTGCAGTGAAGACCAAGTCGCTGCCTTACTATCTGATCAACAGAAGCCTCGTTTCTTGAAGGCCCATGTGGAAGCCACGGCCCTAGTGGAATGAGCTGTGATTCTTTCAGGAGGCTGTCGTCCGGCAGTCTCGTAAGCCAATCTGATGATGCTTTTAAGCCAAAAAGAGAGGGAGGTAGGAAGTTGCTTTTTGACCTCTCCTTTTACCAGAAATAAACAACCAAACAAGGAAGATGTTTGTCTGAAATCCTTTGTAGCATCTAAATAGAATTTTAGAGCACGAACTACATCCAAATTGTGCAACAAACGTTCTTCTTTGAAACTGGATTCGGACACAAAGAAGGCACGACTATCTCCTGGTTAATGTTTTTGTTAGAAACAACTTTCGGAAGAAAACCAGGTTTAGTACGCAACACCACCTTATCTGCATGGAACACCAGATAAGGAGGAGAACACTGCAGAGCAGATAACTCTGAAACTCTTCTAGCAGAAGAAATTGCAACCAAAAACAAAACTTTCCAAGATAATAACTTAATATCTACGGAATGTAAGGGTTCAACGGAACCCCCTGAAGAACTGAAAGAACTAAATTGAGACTCCAAGGAGGAGTCAAAGGTTTGTAAAGAGGCTTGATTCTAACCCAGAGCCTGAACAAAAGCTTGAACATCTGGCACAGCCGCCAGCCTTTTGTGAAGTAAAACAGATAAAGCAGAAATCTGTCCCTTCAAAGAACTTGCAGATAATCCTTTCTCCAAACCTTCTTGAAGAAAGGATAGAATCTTAGGAATTTTTATCTTGTTCCATGGGAATCCTTTAGATTCAAACCAACAGATATATTTTTTCCATATTTTATGGTAGATTTTTCTAGTTACAGGCTTTCTGGCCTGAACAAGAGTATCAATGACAGAATCTGAGAACCCTCGCTTTGATAAAATCAAGCGTTCAATCTCCAAGCAGTCAGTTGGAGTGAGGCCAGATTCGGATGTTCGAACGGACCTTGAAACAAGAAGGTCCCGTCTCAAAGGTAGCTTCCATGGTGGAGCCGATGACATATTCACCAGGTCTGCATACCAAGTCCTGCGTGGCCACGCAGGAGCTATCAAGATCACCGATGCCCTCTCCTAATTGATCCTCGGCTACCAGCCTGGGGATGAGAGGAAACGGTGGGAATACATAAGCTAGGTTGAAGGTCCAAGGAGCTACTAGTGCATCTACTAGAGTCGCCTTGGGATCCCTGGATCTGGGACCCGTAGCAAGGAACCTTGAAGTTCTGACGAGAGGCCATCAGATCCATGTCTGGAATGCCCCACAATTGAGTAATTTGGGGCAAAGATTTCCGGATGGAGTTCCCACTCCCCCGGATGAAATGTCTGACGACTCAGAAAATCCGCTTCCCAATTTTCCACTCCTGGGATGTGGATTGCAGACAAGTGGCAGGAGTGAGTCTCCCGCCCATAGAATGATTTTGGTCACTTCTTCCATCTCCAGGGAACTCCTTGTTCCCCCTTGATGGTTGATATACGCAACAGTCGTCATGTTGTCGATTGAACCGTATGAATTTGGCCTTTGCTAGCTGAGGCCAAGCCTTGAGAGCATTGAATATCGGCTCTCAGTTCCAGAATATTTATCGGTGAGAAGAGATTCTTCCCGAGACCAAAGACCCCTGAGCTTTCAGGAGTTCCCAGACCGCGCCCCAGCCCACCCAGACTGGCGTCGGTCGTGACAATGACCCACTCTGGTCTGCGGAAGCCTCATCCCCTGTGACGGTTGTCCAGGGTCAGCACCAACGAGTGAATCTCTGGTCCTCTGATCTACTTGTATCGTCGGAGACAAGTCTGTATAATCCCCATTCACTGACTGAGCATGCACAGTTTGTAATGGTCTAGATGAATTCGCGCAAAAGGAACTATGTCCATTGCCGCGACCATCAAACCTATTACTTCCATGCACTGCGTATGGAAGGAAGAGGAAACAGAATGAAGTACTTGACAAGAGCTTAGAAGTTTTGATTTTCTGGCCTCTGTCAGAAAAATCCTCATTTCTAAGGAGTCTAGTATTGTTCCCAAGAAGGGAACTCGTGTTGACGGAGATAGAGAACTTTTGTCTACGTTCACTGTCCACCCGTGAGATCTGAGAAAGGCCAGGACAATGTCCGTATGAGCCTTTGACTTGTGGTAGGGACGACGCTTGAATCAGTATGTCGTCCAAGTAAGGTACTACTGCAATGCCCCTCTGGTCGTAGAACCGCTAGAAGGGACCCTAGTACCAATGTGAAAATTCTTGGAGCAGTGGCTAACTCGAATGGAAGTGCCACAAACTGGTAATGCTTGTCCAGAAAAGGCGAACCTTAGGAACCGATGATGTTCCTTGTGGATAGGAATATGTAGATACGCATCCTTTAAATCCACGTGGTCATGAATTGAACCTTCCTGGATGGAAGGAAGAATTGTCCGAATGGTTTCCATTTTGAACGATGGAACCTTGAGAACCTTTTTTAGGATCTTGAGATCTAAGATTGGTCTGAATGTTCCCTCTTTTTTGGGAACTATGAACAGATTGGAGTAGAATCCCATCCCTTGTTCTCCTAATGGAACAGGATGAATCACTCCCATTTTTAACAGGTCTTCTACACAATGTAAGAATGCCTGTCTTTTTATGTGGTCTGAAGACAATTGAGACCTGTGGAACCTCCCCCTTGGGGGAAGCCCCTTGAATTCCAGAAGATAACCTTGGGAGACTATTTCTAGCGCCCAAGGATCCAGAACATCTCTTGCCCAAGCCTGAGCGAAGAGAGAAAGTCTGCCCCCCACCAGATCCGGTCCCGGATCGGGGGCCAACATCTCATGCTGTCTTGGTAGCAGTGGCAGGTTTCTTGGCCTGCTTACCTTTGTTCCAGCCTTGCATTGGCCTCCAGGCTGGCTTGGCTTGAGAAGTATTACCCTCTTGCTTAGAGGATGTAGCACTTGGGGCTGGTCCGTTTTCTGCGAAAGGACGAAAATTTGGTTTATTTTAGCCTTGAAAGACCTATCCTGAGGAAGGGTGGCCCTTACCCCCAGTGATATCGGAAATAATCTCTTTCAAGTCAGGGCCCAAAACAGCGTTTTCCCCTTGAAAGGAATGTTAAGCAATTTGTTCTTGGAAGACGCATCCGCTGACCAAGATTTTAGCCAAAGCGCCTCTGCGCGCCACAATAGCAAACCCCCGATTTTTCGGCCGCTAATCTAGCCAATTGCAAAGTGGCGTCTAAAGTAAAAGAGTTAGCCAATTTGAGAGCATGAATTCTGTCCATAATCTCCTCATAGAAGAATCTTTATTGAGCGACTTTTCAAGTTCATCGAACCAGAAACACGCTGCTGTAGTGACAGGAACAATGCATGAAATTGGTTGTAGAAGGTAACCTTGCTGAACAAACATCTTTTTAAGCAAAACCTCTAATTTTTTATCCATAGGATCTTTGAAAGCACAACTATCTTCTATAGGATAGTAGTGCGTTTGTTTAGAAGTAGAAACCCGCCCCCTCGACCTTGGGGACTGTCTGCCATAAGTCTTTTCTGGGGTCGACCATAGGAAACAATTTCTTAAATATAGGGGGAGGGACAAAAGGTATGCCGGCCTTTCCAATCTTTGTTTACAATGTCCGCCACCCGCATTGGGTATAGGCAAAGGCTTCGGGGGCCCCGGGACCTCTAGGAACTTGTCCATCTTACATAATATCTCTGGAATAGACCAGATTCTCACAATCATCCAGAGTAGACAACACCCTCCTTAAGCAGAGCGCGGAGATGTTCCAATTTAAATTTGAATGTAATCACATCAGGTTCAGCTTGTTGAGAAATTTTCCCTGAATCTGAAATTTCTCCCTCAGACAAAACCTCCTGGCCCCCCTCAGACTGGTGTAGGGGCACTTCAGAACAATATCATCAGCGTCCTCTGCTCTTCAGTATTTTCTAAAACAGAGCAGTCGCGCCTTACCGCTGATAAGTGGGCATTTTGGCTAAAATGTTTTTGATAGAATTATCCATTACAGCCGTAAATTGTTGCATAGTAAGGAGTATTGGCGCACTAGATGTACTAGGGGCCTCCTGTGTGGGCAAGACTGGCGTTAGACGAAGGAGGGGATGATGCAGTACCATGCTTACTCCCCTCACTTGAGGAATCATCTTGGGCATCATTTTCTCTAAATTTTGTGTCACATAAATCACATCTATTTAAATGAGAAGGAACCTTGGCTTCCCCACATACAGAACACAGTCTATCTGATAGTTCAAGACATGTTAAACAGGCATAACTTGAAAACAAAAGTACAAAAAAACGTTTTAAAATAAAACCGTTACTGTCACTTTAAATTTTAAACTGAACACACTTTATTACTGAAAATGTGAAAAAGTATGAAGGAATTGTTCAAATTTCACCAAAATTTCACCACAGTGTCTTAAAGCCTTAAAGTATTGCACACCAAATTTGAAAGCTTTAACACTTAAAATAACGGAACCGGAGCCGTTTTTATATTTAACCCCTATACAGTCCCTGGTATCTGCTTTGCTGAGACCCAACCAAGCCCAAAGGGGAATACGATACCAAATGACGCCTTCAGTAAGCTTTTTCTATGTATCTGAGCTCCTCACACATGCATCTGCATGTCTTGCTTCCCAAAAACAACTGCGCAATAGAGGCGCGAAAATGAGGCTCTGCCTATGATTAGAGAAAGCCCCCAGTGAAAAAGGTGTCCAATACAGTGCCTGCCGGTTATTTTACATAATTCCCAAGAATAAAATAACTCCTCAAAGCTATGAAGCCCTTTATTCTCATTTAATAAAAATGGCTTACCGGATCCCATAGGGAAAATGACAGCTTCCAGCATTACCAAGTCTTGTTAGAAATGTGTCATACCTCAAGCAGCAAAAGTCTGCTCACTGTTTCCCCCAACTGAAGTTAATTCCTCTCAACAGTCCTGTGTGGAAACAGCCATCGATTTTAGTAAAGGTTGCTAAAATCATTTTCCTCTTACAAACAGAAATCTTCATCTCTTTTCTGTTTCAGAGTAAAATAGTACATACCAGCACTATTTTAAAATAACAAACTCTTGATTGAAGAATAAAAACTACATTTAAACACCAAAAAACTCTAAAGCCCATCTCCGTGGAGATGTTGCCTGTACAAACGGCAAAGAGAATGACTGGGGAAGGCGGAGCCTAGGAGGGATCATGTGACCAGCTTTGCTGGGCTCTTTGCCATTTCCTGTGGGGAAGAGAATATCCCACAAGTAAGGATGACGCCGTGGACCGGACACACCTATGTTGGAGAAAATAAAATGAGGGCTGATGCCCCTGACCACTTAGCTCTAACAATAGTTCCATAGTCCTGAAATTGACCTCAAGGCCATTGCATTTTATTGGAACTCTGGGTTACAAAGTTAATAAAAAGTCTTGATAAGTCATAGAAACACTCTCAGACAAAATGCTTAGCACAGTGGGTCATTTAGCACAACTATTTAAGTATCTGAACAGGCCAGTACTTGATGATACGACCCTTCGATCATTATATGGAAAGGGAGTGTGTTCAACACATTTAACTTGGAAACACAAACACTGCTTTACTAGAGACCACAAAAGAATATGTAGAGAAAAATAAGCCCAAGATTTTCGATTTTTTCATACCAATGAACTTACAGACACTGAGTGTCTCCTTTTTTTTTTTTTTTATCCTTTATTAAAAGCCTCAATCAATATATAAACACATTCTACTTCATTAAATAAGTTAAGTCCACCATCAAAAAGATTTTCTACCCCAGAATTTCTATGGACAGAGCCGGAAAAGGTTACTTTCCCAGGCCGTGCCTCATACCTTTCCAGATCTCAATTCCCACAGTATCATTATAACGCAATATTATGTTAAAAAAAACATCAGCAAGAACCCTTTTCCTCTTTCACCTTCATCCCTACAAATGCTAGGCCATGGCAACAAAAAAAGAGCGCATACAAGATCGAGATTTTGTACCCCTCAAGGTAATTCCTCTTTTTCTACTCTTCCTGCTTCTTTCCCACTCAAAGTTGAGGGAGGCTAGTCTATGTTTGCTCACAACTGGAGCATTATTACATCGGATCAACGGGTTCTTCATCCCATTCAAATCTCAAAGCAGACCAAATTCTGGTTTCGACAAGAGATAAACATTTACAACTAAAACATACTTCTTTCCCAGTCAAAATCCCCTTTTTAAAATGTTATTTTAAAAAGATAGATAATCCCCATTATTACCCATTACCCAGATATGCATAACTAAGTTATATTAATATACTTTTTACCTCTGTGATTACCTTGTATCTAAGCTCTGCAGACTGCCCCCTTATGTCAGTGCTATTTACAAACTTGTATTTAGTCATTTAGTGCTGCTTCATAAATAACTCCATGGGAGTGAGTACAATGTTAACTATATGGCACACATGACCTAGTACTGTCTAGTTGTGAAGAGTTAATAAAATGAGGCAGCCTGCAGGGGCTTAGAAACAGTCAGAAAACATAATTTATGTAAGAACTTACCTGATAGATTAATTTCTTTCATATTGGCAAGAGTCCATGAGCTAGTGACGTATGGGTTATACAATCCTACTGGGGGGCGGCAATGGCAAAGTTTCCCAAACCTCAAAATGCCTATAAATACATCCCTCACCACACCCAGCAATTCAGTTTAACGAATAGCCAAGCAGTGGGGTTGATAAAGAAAGGAGTAAAACGTATACAACAAAGGAATTTGGAAATAATTGTGCTTTATACAAAAAAAATCATAACCACCATAAAAAAAGGGGGTGGGCCTTGTGGACTCTTGCCAATATGAAAGAAATAAATTTATCCGGGTAAGTTCTTACATAAATTATGTTTCTTTCATGTAATTGGCAAGAGTCCATGAGCTAGTGACATATGGGATTAGCAATACCCAAGATGTGGAACTCCACGCAAGAGGTCACTCGAGAGGGAGGGATACAAATAATTAAAAAAACAATTAATCCACAACCAAAAAAAATAAGTTTTATTCACATAAACGAAAGGAAAACTTAAATCAAAAGCAGAAGAATCAAACTGAAACAGCTGCCTGAAGAACTTTTCTAACAAAAACTGCTTCCAAAGGAGCAAATACATCAAAACGGTAGAATTTAGTAAATGTATGCAAAGAAGACCAAGTTTGCTGCTTTGCAAATCTGATCAACTGAAGCTTCATTCTTAAAAGCCCACGAAGTAGACACTGATCTAGTAGAATGAGCTGTAATTCTCTGAGGCGGGGCTTGACCCGACTCCAAATAAGCTTGAATCAAAAACTTTAACCACGAAGCCAAGGAAACAGCAGCAGAAGCCTTCTGATCTATCCTAGAACCAGAAAAGGATAACAAATAGACTGGAAGTCTTCCTGAACTCTTTAGTAGCTTCAACATAATATTTCAAAGCTCTTTACCACATCCAAAGAATGTAAGGATCTCTCCAAAGAATTCTTAGGATTAGGACACAAGGAAGGGACAACAATTTCTCTATTAATGTTGTTAGAATTCAACAACCTTAGGTAAGAATTTAAATGAAGCATGCAAAACCGCCTTATCCTGATGAAAAATCAGAAAAGGAGATTCACAAGAGCGCGGATAATTCAGAAACTATTCTAGCAGAAGAGATGGCCAAAAAAAAAAAACTTTCCAAGAAAGTAATTTAATGTCCAAAGAATGCATAGGCTCAAACGGAGGAGCCTGTAAAGCCTTCAAAACTATATTAAGACTCCAAGGAGGAGAGATTGATTTAATGACAGGCTTGATATGAACCAAAGCCTGCACCAAAACAATGAATATCAGGAAGTTTAGCAATCTTTCTGTGAAATAAAACAGAAAGAGCAGAGATTTGTCCTTTCAAGGAACTTGAAACAGACAAACCTTTATCCAAACCATCCTGAAGAAACTGTAAAATTCTAGGAATTCTAAAAGAATGCCAAGAGAATTTATGAGAACACCATGAAATGTAGGTCTTCCAAACTCAATAATAAATCTTTCTAGAACCGATTTACGAGCCTGCAACATAGTATTAATCACTGAAGTCAGAGAAACCTCTATGACTAGGCACTAAGCGTTCAATCTCCATACTTTCAAATTTAATGATTGGAGATCCTGATGGAAAAACGGACCTTAAGATAGGTCTGGCCTTAGTGGAAGTGGCCAAGGTTGGCAACTGGACATCCCGGGACAGAATCCGCATACCAAAACCTGTGAGGCCATGCTGGAGCTACCAGCAACACAAACAATTGCTCCATGATGATCTTGGAAGAAGAACTAGAGGCGGGAAAATATAAGCAGGTTGATAACACCAAGGAAGTGTCAATGCATCCACAGCTTCCGCCTGAGGATGCCTGGACCTGGACAGGTACCTGGGAAGTTTTTTTGTTTAGATGAAATGCCATCAGATCTATTTTCTGGAAGCCCCCACATCTGAACAAATTTGAGAAAACACATCTGGGTGGAGAGACCATTCTCCTGGATGTAAAGTCTGACGACTGAGGTAATCTGCTTCCCAATTGTCTATACCTGAAATAGGAACCTCAGAAAATTTCACAGGAGCTGGATTCCGCCCTAACAAGTATCCAAGATACTTCTATCATAGCTTTGAGGACTGCGAGTCCCACCCTGATGATTGACATGCCCACAGTTGTGACATTGTCTGTCTGAAAACAAAAGAACGGTTCTCTCTTCAATAGAGGCCAAATTGAGAAGCCCTGAATATTGCACGGAGTTCCAAAATATTGATTGGTAATCTCGTCTCTGAGATTTCCAAACTCCTTGTGCTGTCAGAGATCCCCAAACAGCTCCCCAACCTGAAAGACTCGCATTATGTTGTGATCAAAGTCCAGGTTGGACAGACGAAAGAGGCCCCTAAAATTATACGATGGTGATCTAACCACCAAGTCAGAGAAAGTCGAACATTGGGATTTAAGGATATTAATTGTGATATCCTTGTATAATCCCTGCACCATTGGCTCAGCATACAAAGCTGAAGAGGTCTCATGTGAAAACGAGCAAAGGGGATCGGTCCCGATGCTGCAGTCATGAGACCTAAAACTTCCATGCTCATAGCTACTGAAGGGAATGACAGACTGAAGGTTCCGACAGGCTGCAACCAATTTCAAACGTCTCTTGTCTGTTAGAGACAAAGTCATGGACACTGAATCTATCTGGAAACCTAAAAAGGTTACCCCTTGTCTTTGGAATAAAAGAACTTTTTGGTTAATTGATCCTCTAACCATGTCTTCGAAGAAACAACACTAGTTGATTTGTGTGAGATTCTACAGAACGTAAAGACTGAGCGAGTACCAAGATATCGTCCAAATAAGGAAACACTGCCATAACCCCGCTCTCTGATTACAGAGAGTAGGTCACCTAGAACCTTTGAAAAGATTCTTTGAAGCTATCGCTAGGCCAAAAAGAAGAGCAACAAATTGGTAATGCTTGTCTAGAAAAGAGAATCTCAGGAACCGATAGTGATCTGGATGAATCGGAATATGAAGATATGCATCCTGTAAGTCTATTGTGGACATATAATGCCCTTGCTGAACAAAAGGCAGAATAGTCCTTATAGTCACCATTTTGAAAGTTGGTACTCTTACATATCGATTCACAATCTTTAGATCCAAAACTGGTCTGAATGAATTCTCTCTTCTTTGGGACAATGAATAGATTTAATAAACCCCAGACCATGTTCCTGAAATGGAACTGGCATGATTACCCCTGATAACTCTAGGTCTGAAACACACTTCAGAAAAGCCTGAGCCTTTACTGGGTTTACCGGAATGCATCAGAGAAAAAATCTTCTCACAGGCGGTCTTACTCTGAATCCTATTCTGTACCCGAGACACAGTGATCTGAATCCAATGATTTTGGACCAAATTGATCCAAACATCTTTGAAAAATTTTAATCTGCACCCTACCAGCTAAGCTGGAATGAGGGCCGCACCTTCATGCAGACTTGGGGGCTGGTTTTGTTCTCTTAAATGGCTTGGATTTATTCCAATTTGAAGAAGGCTTCCAATTGGAAGCAGATTCCTTGGGGGAAGGATTAGGTTTCTGTTCCTTATTTTGACAAAAGGAACGAAAACGGCTAAGTGCTTTAGATTTACCCTTGGGTTTTTTTATCATGAGGCAAAAAAACTCCCTTCCCCCAGTAACAGTTGAAATGATTGAATCCAACTGAGAACCAAAATAATTTATTACCTTGGAAAGAATGAGATAGCAATCTGGATTTAGGAGTCATAAGCATTCCAAGATTTGAGCCACAAAGCTCTTCTAGCTAAAATAGCTAAAGACATAGATTTAACATCAATTTTGATAATATAAAAAATGGTATCACAAATGAAATTATTAGCATGTTGAATCAACTTAACAATGCTAGACAAATCATGATCCGATACTTGTTGCGCTAAAGTATCCAACCAAACAGTTGAAGCACAGCTGCAACATCAGCCAAAGAAATTGCAGGCCTAAGAAGATGACCTGAATATAAATAAGCTTTCCTTAGATAAGATTCAAGTTTCATATCTAAAGAATCTTTAAAAGAAGTACTATCTTCCGTAGGAATAGTAGTACGTTTAGCAAGAGTAGAGATAGCCCCATCAACTTTGGGGATCTTTTCCCAAAACTCCAATCTAACTTCTGGCAAAGGATACAATTTTTTAAACCTTGAAGAAGGAATAAAAGAAGTACCAGGCTTATTCCATTCCTTAGAAATCATATCAGAAATAGCATCAGGAACTGGAAAAACCTCTGGAATAACCACAGGAGGTTTATAAACAATTTAAATGTTTACTAGTTTTAATATCAAGAGGACTAGTTTCCTCCATATCCAATGTAATCAACACTTCTTTTAACAAAGAACGAATATACTCCAATTTAAATAAGAGGATTTATCAGTGTCAATATCTGAGGCAGGAACTTCTGAATCAGATAGATCCTCATCAGAGAAAGATAATTCAGTTTGTTGCTGGTCATTTGAAATTTCATCAACCTTATGAGAAGTTTTAAAAGACCTTTTATGTTTATTAGAAGGCGGAATGGCAGACAAAGCCTTCTGAATAGAATAAGAAATTAATTCTTTTAAATCTACAGGTATATCTTGTGCATTAGATGTTGAGGGAACAGAAACAGGTAATGAACTACTACTGATGGATACATTATCTGCATGTAAAAGTTTATCATGATAACTATTGCAAACCTCAGCTGGAGGTATAATCTGCACAAGTTTACAACAAATGCACTTAGCTTTGGTAGAACTGTTATCAGGCAGCAGGGATCCAACAGTGAATTCTGAGACAGGATCAGATTGAGACATCTTGCAAATGTAAAAGAAAAAAAACACAACATATAAAGCAAAATTATCAATTTCCTTATATGGCAGTTTCTATAACGGAAAAAAATGCAAACAGCATAGCCCTCTGACATAGAAACGGGCAAGAGGCAAAAAGGAATGGGGGTCCTAAAATAATGAAAATATTTGGCGCCAAGTATGACGCACAACAAAGAGAAAACTATTTTTTGGCTCCAAAAACGACACACTCGCGTCATAGAGGAGGCAACCTTGTGAAAGGACCCGGCGTCAACTAAGACGCCGGGGAAATTACAAATTTGTGTCAACGAACGTAACTTCACGACAAAAATTCTTGCGTCAAGAATGACACAATAAACTTTAGCATCTAATTAGCATCTAATTCGCGAGCCTAATTCTGCCCGCGAATTAGAAAAATGACAGTCATTTGAAAAAAAGACTACACCCCAGGTAAGAAATAAGATTCTAAAAAAATGCATTTCCCAGATATGAAACTGACAGTCTGCAAAAGGAAATATACTGAAACCTGAATCATGGCAAATATAAGTACAATACATATATTTAAAACTTTATATAAATACATAAAGTGCCAAACCATAGCTGAGAGTGTCTTAAGTAATGAAAACATACTTCCCAAAAGACACCCATCCACATATAGCATATAGCCAAACCAGTACTGAAACAGTTATCAGTAGAGGTAATGGAATATGAGAGTATATCGTCGATCTGAAAAGGGAGGTAGGAGATGAATCTCTACGACCGATAACAGAGAGCCTATGAAATGGATCCCCGTGAAGGAAACCATTGCATTCAATAGGTGATACTCCCTTCACATCCCTCTGACATTCACTGTACTCTGAGAGGAAACCGGATTAAAAAATGCTGAGAAGCGCATATCAACGTAGAAATCTTAGCACAAACTTTCACCACCACCTCCATAGCAGGCAAAGTTTGTAAAACTGAATTGTGGGTGTGGTGAGGGGTGTATTTATAGGCATTTTGAGGTTTGGGAAACTTTACCCCTCCTGGTAGGATTGTATATCCCATACGTCACTAGCTCATGGACTCTTGCCAATTGCATGAAAGAAAACAGTATATTAAAGGGGCATTCCAGCCAAAATTGGAATCCACATGGATACACGTCAGTTTTGAATAGAAGCATTTTTGTATTATACATGCATTAGCAAAAATGCTTCTAAGAAAAGTTATAACTGCTTCAAAAGTGTATTCATCAGTTAAAACAAATAAAGGAGCTTTCTACATGAAGTATCTTATACTTAATGAATGAAAGTCCCCTTTATTTGTTTCAAAAGTCAATCCTAGCGT